>NC_136973.1:10528243-11100743 GCF_032717465.1 Coenobita brevimanus | reverse complement strand
GTGTGTTTGTTTCTTGTGTGTTTTGATTTCTCGTTTCTGTGTGCACCACATCCACATCCACCACCACAACCACCACCACCACAACATCAACAACAATCACCACCACAACAACAATCACCACCACAACAACAATCACCACCATCACAAAAACAACCACCACCATCACAACAACAACCACCACCATCACAACAACAGCCACCACCATCACAACAACAACAACCACCAGCACATCAACCACCACCATCCAACAATAACCACAACCACAACAACCACCACAAAAACCACCACCACCACAGCAACCACAACCACAACAACAACCACCACCACAACAACAACCACCACCACAACAACAATCACCACCACCACCACCATCACAAAAACCACAACAATAACCACAAAAACAACCACCACCACAACAACAACCATCACAACAACAACCACAACAACAAATACCACAACAATAACCACCACCACAACAACAACCATCAAGACAACCACCACCACAATAACAACCACAACAACAAGCACAACAACAATCACCACAAAGATAACTATCACCATAACAACAACAACCAACACAACCACAACCACCAACACAAGAACAACCACTACACCACCACCACCACAACAGCAACAACGACAACAATCACCAACACAACAACCACCACCACCATAACAACAACAACAACCACCACAAGAACAACCACCACCACCACAAGAACAACCACCACCACCACCACCACCACAACAACAACAGTAACAACGACAACAACCATAAAAAACATAACAACCAATACCACCACAACAACCACCACCACAACAACTACAACATCCACCGATACCACCACCACAATCACCACAACAGCAACAACAACCACAATCACCACCGCAACAGCCACCATTATAACCATGATCACAACAGCAACCACCACCACAACAACCACCACTAACACAACAACCGCAATTAACACAACAACCACCACCACCAACACAATAACCACCACCACAACAACAACAAAAACCACCATCACCACCAACACAACACAAAAAACCACCATCACCACCACCACAACCACCACAGCAACAACCACCACTAGCACTACAATAACCACCATCACCACCACCAGAACAATAATCACCATCACCACCACCACAACAATATTCATTTCCATAGTCTGAATTCCCTCTAAAAAAGGCCCCATTATTACATGCTTGACCTCTCCAACATGGCGGCCGCAAAGACGCATTGCTGCTGTACTGAAGAATGGGCGATGCGACATCTAGTATAATAATAATCTACGCCGTTGCAATCCAGTGGGAATGGTTGCCCTATTCCTACGCGACGTCTTAGCTGCATGCCCCCTCTAGTCAAAATGTGTGCCAGGTTAATGCCGTTAATTCATAAATAATTATTACGGTATATATGATGGCAGCACCCATTATAGTGGCAAATGTTTTCTTTTTTACTTTATGGGAACTGCTAAATTGCAGACTGACTGAAGAAATGGCGGCCCTTGTCAATAAACAGATTATTATAATATGCAGGAGAAACCATATCAAAAAGGTAATATCAATGATACGAGGAGTAGCACGCTTCAGATCACCTGGTTACAGTTCTTGGCCCCGCCCACTAGTGCGGAGGCTGTTCGAATGTGTGGCTCGTGTGTGGTCATAACACTGCTTGCCACGCGTTCTTGGTCATAGATTAATAATCATGAACACTCATGATACGTCGACAGAGATGAGGAGTAGTTATAAATGATAATTAATATCTCGGTACTTCCATTGTGTTTACACTTTCTCGTGTTAATTTTTGTGAGAGTCAAAAGTTCATCTATTTCCATCTCGCGAGTTACCAGAGTGTTTAGACACTTTACCTAAGGAAATTTAGCTGTGTAACAAGAACCTTAATAATGTGCAAATATTTTTCTTTTTATTCAATCCGGAGGCTCGATTTAATTTTGAAGTTCCTCTTTTGGAGAAAAGAAGAAAACTTTTCTCATTCAAAATTTCTCGTTTTTTTTTTTTTCTGTGACCAGCAAATTTTCTGAAACTTATTTTTGTTAAACACATCAGTGTACGGCACTCTTTACTTGTCAGTCGACATTATACTGTGTGGTTTCTAAAAGTGATTTTTTTCACCGTCAAAAATCTCTTCTGACTTCTGGAAAAAATTGTTTCCCAATCATTTTTGAGAACATTTGTGGAAGTTGCATAATTAGTGATTTCTCCCAAAAATAAGTTTATACAGCCATCACCCAGTAAAATAGTTTTGACCTACCGCCAAAATGCAAGCTATCACCCATAACTAGTTAACAATTGACAATACTTTTTATCCTTGATGTAACGCCTAGGATGAATTTCAGAAAAAAGTGGGAGGTAGAGCCACATCATCGGAAACCAAAAATCCAGTTAATCTTAACACGCCTGAAACCGCAGTTCAGGTAGAGGATTATGCAACCTGATCTTTTTATATACATTATGAACGATAAAACTATGTATGTGAGGACCCAAATAATGTTTTAAAACCGTATCAATCAGTACGTCTATGTATTTACTTTTTCCTGATAATTCATAACTGACAAAAAACACCTAAACAGTTTTCTTTTCAACGATTTATTGCTTTTCCTAATGATTTTACCTTGGCATATATGGAAAATGATATCAAACAAAGCGTTATATTGGGAAAATATTCGTTTTCGATATTCTGATAAGGAGGCAAAAGATGCCTCATGAAAGCCTTAGTCATACAGATATTGATACTATCCGTCTTATCTCTAAAATACCAAGTTTTTTAAGCGACTCTAATCAAAAGAACCTTTTTGATAAACCTTTAAAATGATAGTGTTCTATACCAGTGAATCGATTTAGTCCCATGTGTTACTCATTTAGCCTTAGTGATTTTGTTTTTCGAGCCTGAATTATTTCCTCAGAAACGTTTTCTGAATTTAAAGATGTAATTGGGAGTGTTTCCCCGCTAATATAGAGAACATTCGACTGTAGCACCAGTCGAGCAGGGCAGTACTCCCGAGGTTGATAGCAAGCTGGTGATAGGGAGAGCTGGAGCTCACGTCTCACCAGCCCTCAGGACTTGATCCTGACCATCTCCCTTTTCTGAACATTCTCAGTGCATTCATTTACACAGAGTAGGCCAGCATGCTCTCATAATACCTCTACCTTCAACTGTCTACACCACACTACATGCGCATATCACACCTTCTATTCACATCTTTATTAATGGCCGCTGCAGTCACTATCAAATGAGGTGGTACCTCGGATTGCCACCACCGGCAGGGTAGGGCTGGAGACACAGGGTCCTCCCGGTTGCCATCAAGCGACTGTGCCGGCAGCGACTGTTGCTATTTCCGGGAATGCTCGTCGGCGAAGAGGTGACGGTGCGGCCTTATTCTTTACCAACATCCGCGGCCTTACCACAAATTTAAACGAAGTTCATTTTTTCCTTCAGTCCATATCCCCTTTGGCCCTTTTCCTCACAGAACCACAAATCTCACCCTCTACCGATATATCTTCATTTTGTTTTCCCGGTTACCATCTCCTTACAAATTTTCGTAACAAGGGCTGCACCTGTTGTTATATCAAATCCCAATATGCAGTTGACACTATTTTAAACTTCACTTCATCCAGTTTTGATTACTCATATAAATTAAATTGCCAAAACATTACCAATTATATCTGTGTAGTTTATCGTTCCCCCAATGCTTCTTCGGAACCCAGTGTATTTGATTCCATATCCACTCAGTTGAATAACCTTGACCTTGCCCTTGGCAATGAAATTACCATTTTGGGTGATTTTAACATACACAGTGTTGAATGGTTATTGCATTGTGCCCGGACTGACGACGCTGGTCTAGAGTGCGAGCTGTTTGCGGAATGGTTTAATCTCACCCAGTTGGTAAAGCAACCAACAAGAATACCTGAAAATCCTGACCATAATGCCCATCTCTTGGATTTATTCTTGACAAATAATCCAGATCAATAGAGGATAGAGGTACTGTCACCACTTGGATCCTCTGACCACAATCTCAATAAAGCCTCCTTAGTTAACCCTCCTACACCTCCCCATTCTGAACCTGTCAGGGTGACCCGATGGCACTTTGACAGGTGCAGACTGGGATGGATTTAGAAATTATCTTGCTGATGTTCCATGGTAGTCTTTCTTCTCTAGTGATCCCAATTCTACCCAGTCCCACATTTGCGACTTAATACTAGCTGGTATGGATTTATTCATACCAAGTCAACAATTCACTAAAAGATCAAACTCTCCAAAATGGTTTGATGGCAATTGTGCCAGAGCAACAGCCTAAAATTCATTAGCATATAACTCTTACTAAAAATCAAAAACATCTGAATCACTCCCAATTTAAAGTTGCTAGAAATCATGCAAAAGCTGTATTAAATCTATCTAAATTAAACTTTCTTCAAAAGCAAGCATCAAAACTACTTAACAACCATAATGACAATAGAATATTCTGGTCAACTCTTAATTCATTCAATAATAACTTTAACAAGTCATCTTCCATTCCCCTACTAAAATCATCAGATGGCAATATTACAAATCACCCACGTGGGAAAGCAGATATCTTTGTTAGTATCTTTGCCAGAAACTCTACCATAGATGATACCGGCCAGAATGTCTCAGTACTGGAACTTGATTCTCCCGAAATTGCCCCACTTAAAATACAGACAATATACGTAAAATCCATCCTAGACAATTATACCTACCAACAAAGCTTCAGGCCCAGATGGAATTCCGCCAATTGTTTTTAAAAAGTGTTCCCCTGAACTTGCCTCTGTCCTAGCTAAATTATTCAGACAATGCATACGTACTTCTTTATTCCCAAATTCATGGAAAGAAGCCAATATCCACCCAGTTCCGAAGAAAGGAAGTTCGTCTGACCCCTCCAATTACAGACCAATAGCTGTCACATCTTCTCTTGGTAAGGTATTTGAAACTTTAATTAATAAGCACATTGTTAAACATCTTGAATCCAACAACTTAATTATTGATAGACAATACGGTTTTCGCCACGAAAGATCCACCATTGACAATCTCTTAAATCATACCATCCATCAATCAATTGATCTTTTTGGAGAAATTCATGTAGTAGCTCTTGATATCTCTAAAGCTTTCGACAGAGTATGGCACCGTTCCCTGCTGTCCAAACTCCCTTGCTATGGACTAACGTCTTTTGTTCCTTTGATTTCTTCTTAGTGACAGGAAAATAAGAGTAAAAGTAGACGATGTATATTCGAATTTCCACTCAATTAACGCCGGCGTGCCGCAGGGATCAGTTCTGGCGCCAACCCTATTTCTGGTTCATATTAATGATCTCATGTCACTCACAATCCCATTCACTCATATGCAGATGACTCAACACTACATAGTTCATTCACACAGACATCCATTTACAAAGTCTAATATCTCTACGTCTCAACTCAGTACAGCCATCTCCATAAATCAAGATCTATCTACAATCAGTGAATGGGGACAAAACAATTAGCTAGTAAAACTAAATATATACAGTTTACTAATACACAGATATTGCCAGATTCGTACATTACCTTCAGTGCTACTAATATTCCCATCTCCAAAAATATTGAAATTCTTGGTGTCTCACTTAACAGTGCCCTCAGCTGGACCGCTCATAGATCACTTGCTAAAACCACCTCAAAGAAACATGGATTATTGTACAGAGTCCGTAACTTCACCGATGAGCAGTTAGCTATAATTTATGAGTCATGTGCGCTCTCAGCTTGAATATTGCTCACCCTTGTGGAATGGTTGTGGAGAGGTTGCATTAAGACAGACAAAATTCAGAATAAAGCTGTTAGAATCATTAACAACCCTGCCATTACATATAAACTACCTCCTCTGCAAGTAAGAAGGAATGTTGCCTCCCTTGCATTATTTTAGATATTTTTTTGGCAAATGCTCAGATGAAGTTGCGTCCATGGTGCCACCTCTCCATGCCTTCCCTCATGGTACACGGGCATCTGGTAGCGCTCGTGACTGGAATGTCACTCAACCATATTGCAGAACTTCTGCCTATCAGAATTCTTTCATTCCCCGAACTGGAACTCGCTTCCCAGAGTTGTTTTCCTCCAAATTTCAACCCACAACTGTTCAAGTCTGTTACAGATATTTTATGAACAGAGGACACCAGTAATCTGGTGTATGGATTATTTTTTTTTACCCATTTGTTTTTCCTTCCTCCGTTGTTATTAAAAATATATATATAGTGTCTTCGCACGCAATTATGCGGCCCCATTACTAGCATATCGGATACATTTACGATAAGTAAACAAACTGTACCATTCTTACCCCTGAAGTTACAAATACAATTTAAAAAAAAAAAAATTACCCACTTCCTTACGTAAAAATTGAAACGTTCTCCAGACGACATTAGAACAGTTCATTCATTGTTCATTGCCGTTTTTTTTTTTTTTCTTTTAGTAACTCAATCACTAAACGTCGACGGAGATGAGGAAGTAATACTAATTAATTATTTATAACGGAGTTTACATAGTGATTATATTGTATTATTTTTTTTGTGGGACTCAAAGGTTCAATATTGTTTCTCTCCGAATTATCACTGTTTTAAGCACTTTACCTAAGAAAATTTCGCCTCTGGTATAACAAGAACATAATGTTTAAATATTTTTTTTTATCAGGAGGCTCGATGTAATTTTAAAGTTATTTTGCAGATTCAAACTTTCTCGTTTCCTTCGGTGACCCTCAAATTATTTGAAACTTTCTTCGGTGACACGCAAATCATTTGAAACATTTTTTTTTTTAAACCGCTAAGTGACCAGCTCTCTTGGCAACGGATTTGTTAATTCCCTAAAAGTGATTTTCTTCACCCTCAAAACTGTCTTCTGAGTTCTGGAAATAATTGGGTGTTTCCCAATCACTTTTGAGAATATTTATGAAAGATGTATATTTAGCGATCTCGCCCAAAAACAAGTCCATACAGCTATGACTCCAGTAAAATACTTTTGACCTACCCCCAAGGTGCATGATGTTACCCATGACTAGTTCACAATTGGCATTAATTTTTATCGAAGTCACGACTAAGATGAATTAAAAAAAAAAAAAAAAAAAAAGGCAACAGGCCACTCCGAAACTGAAAATCCAATTAATCTCAACGCGGCTGGAGGTCGAGGCTCAAGCAACCTCATATCTTTAGATCCATCATGAAAAAGAAAAAAAAAACTACGTTTATGTCATGTTGATTTGTATATCTCTGTACCGCTAAGTATTTATATTTTCCTAACAATTATATGATAATCAATATACACAATAATCTTTTACACGATTTCTTGCCTTTCGGAGTAATTTCAAAGCTGAAAAAAAAACTTGTTTACACATATAGAATCAAACGAAACTGGGTTTAAATCCTTTATATGCCAGCCTTATTTAACTGTGAATTCATACCATCGTAATGTTTCTACATTGAGCCTTTTACTGATATCCTTTTTTCCCTAGTCAGTAATTTTTCAGCCTTTGAAATTATTTTTGAGTTTTACATGCAATTAGGAGTGTTTCCCAGCTAATGTAGAGGATATATGTGGAAGTTGCATTTTTTTTTTTTTTTTTTTGCTAACAACTGTACGGTTTTTACTATGACCGAAGTATAATAGATTTGTATTTCTCTTAGATCGTATGTTTTTATAGTAAAAATATATACGAATTTTTTTTTTAATCCTGAAGTTACCACTAAAAAGGAAAAAAGTCACAACTGACCCTCTTCGTATTGTAAAAATTCAAACAATCTCCAGACGACAGTAAAAGTTATTCCAGTATTCCCGTAATCTAGATTTTTTTTTTGTAGCTACCATGCACTATATGTCTACCTAGATTTGAAATGATGTTATAAATTTTAATTAATTAGGTGAGAATGAAAGGGCAAAGGAAGGAGTATGTATAGTTGTAAGAAAAAGATGGAAGAAGAGCATAAGACAGTATGGATCAGTTGGGTCAAGGATTGAGTAAAGTTGAAGGTAGGAATACAAATGTGAGCGATTGTGTGTGTGTATGCGCCAACGCAAAATCGTGCTAGCAGAGTGAGAGAAGAGTTCTGGACAAATGTGGAAGTGTGCATGGAAAAGTTTGGAAGGAGAGAGTGTTTTTGATCGGTGATATGAATGGTAAATTTGGGAACGTGAAGGTGGATGGAATAGTTGGTGTGGCGTGTTCCTGCTGAGATAAATGAGAATGGCAGTGCGTTAGTGGACATTTGTGCTGGGAGGGGCATAAAATGATCCACAAGTATACATGGCGAGTGAGGAGAAGGGTGGGTGGTGAACTGAATGAAAGGAAGGTAATGATTGATTATGTGTGTGTGAATGAAAGGATGCGAAGATGTGTAATGGATGCAAGAGCTTATAGAGGTTGGGGGAGTGGACTTTCTGACCACTACTTGGTGATGGCCAGAATTAGGATCCAAGTAAGATGGAGGAACAAAAGAAGGGAAAGACGAGAGGAAGGAGTAGTTGCAAGGAGAGTTGAAAGGTTACAAGAGGATGAGAAAAAGGCAGAGTACGAGAGAAGTGGAGGAACGATTGGGCAAATATGAATTGGAGCTGATGGAGGACGTGGAAGGTAAGTGTAGGATATTTACAGAAGAAATATGTGCAGCATGTGATGTGGTGTGTGGGAGGAAGAGAAGACGGAGGGGGGTGCAAGGAACAGCGTGGTGGACTGAAGTGAGACAGGCTGTGGCACAAAAGAAGAAAGCATACAATGAATGGATGAGAAATAGGGGCGTGGAAGAAGTTAAAAGGCGGAAGACAGAGTTATAAGTAGAATGAAAGAGGTGAAAAGATTAGTAGGAGTAAGAAGAGAGTGGATGAGGAATTTGGAAGGAATTTGAGTGTAAAGTGGAGGGACTACAATGTTCTAGAAACAGGGTGGAAGTGAGGTTAGCAGGGGAGTGAAAGATATAAATGGTAGATTACTATTGGAGAAGGGAGAAAAAGTGAGCAGATGGAGAGAACACTTTAAGGAATTGTTGAACATAGAGGATGCAAGTAATGCGATGGGGAATGGCTGGGAGAAGGAGGGAGGTGAGAAGAGAAGAAGAAAACAGTAGGATAGAAGTTGTGGAAACAATGAAGAAAGTCAAAGTGGGGAAAGCCCCAGGAATTGATGGAGTGTGTGGTGAAATGCTGAAGCATGGGGGAGAGATAGTAATAGAATGGATGTGGAAAATGTGCAGATTGGCTTGGGAGGAAGGTAGAGTCCCGGAGGACTGGAAGTCAGGTATAATTATTCCCTTGTACAAAGGAAAAGGGGAAAAAGAAGTGTCTGGTAATCATAGGGGCATTTGTCTTTAGTATAATGGGAAAAGTGTATGGAATTAGTTGGAGAAGAACAGGGAGGCTTTAGGAAGGGAAGAGGTTGTGTAGATCAGATATTCATTCTTAGATCTTTAGTGGAAAAGTTTCTAGAGAAGGGAAAGAAGTTGTATGTGGCTTTCATGGATTTGGAGAAAGCATATGACAGGGTGGATAGACAAGGATTGTGGAAAGTATTAAGAATATATGAAGTAGATAGGAAGTTGTTGAATGCTGTGAAGAGTATGTATGATACTAAGGCTGCAGTGCGTGTGGATGGTGAACTGAGAATTTTTCTCTTTGAAGGTTGGGTTGAAACAGGGATGTGTCATGTCTCTATGGTTGTCCAATCTGTACATGGATGGGGTAACAAAAAAGGTACAAGGTAGCGTAGTGGATGTTGGAGTGGCCCTGGTGAGAGAGGATAGTGTTTGGAAACTCCCTGTACTGTTGTTTCCAGATGATAATGTGTTGTTGAGTGAAGACGAAGGGGAGCTGCAAGGCTTGGTGGATGAGATTGGGAGTGTGTAAGAAACGGAATCTAAAGGTGAATGTAGGGAAGAGTAAAGTGATGGTCTTTGAGAGAGGTGGTCAGTGAATGTACAGTCACTCATAAAAGAAAAGACTCCCCCTGCGTTTGAGGCAATCTAACTCGGGGTATTCAGTGTTGGTAACAGTGTATTTGACGTCAGCCATATGGGGGGATGAGGAGGGGTGTTATGAGAGGAGGGCGGAGTTAATCTGCACGAAACACTGCTTCAATCCACAATTCGAGTCAAACATACATTATATCTGACTTGTTATGTTCTCCACACAAAATTAACTTTATGCTACAAGGACAAAGAACTTTCAGGTGATAACAGAATCCCATACCCGAAACATTTATGCATTAATGCCGCACATGATGCAAATGAAACCCCCGGCCTCAAGGGTTAAATGAATGGTCTAGACACACTTCGAATGATCTTTGAATGAACTTCCCCCAAACGCAGCTGACGTCATTTACAGTGTTACCAGGACCGATATCATATTGGTTGAAAGGTGTCTTGGCCGGGGGGGTCGTTTCTTTTATGAGTGACTGTACAGCGAGGTTGGATGGTGAGGAATTGGAAAAAGTACGTTTAAGTACTTGGGTAGTGTGATGAGTAAGGATGGAGGTTTCCAGGGTGAAGTGCTTGAAAGAGTACAGCAGTGATAAGAAACAGGGAAGTGAATATGGAGGTGAAAAAGTTACTACATGACAGTATTGTGATACCAATTCTAACGTATGGAAGTGAAGCTTGGACGTTGTTGGAAGGACACGTAAAGGGTGAGAGCAGTGGAAATGAGTTATTTAAGAGGAGCCTGTGGAGTCACATGGAGACAGGTTGACGAATGAGGATATAAAGGAGCGTTGTGGTGTGGATGTGGATGTGATAGAAAGCGTTATGAGGAACACACTGAGGTGGTTTGGCCATGTGGAGAGGATGAAGGGGAAGAGGCTGACGAAGAGATTGTATGTGAGGTGGAGGGGGGAATAGGGAGAGGGAGGCCGAGGATGAGATGGAGGGATGGGGTGGGGAGGTATATGAGAGAGGGGGGTGTGAGTTGGGAGCAGGGCAGTGAAATGGCGGGGGACAGGGCGACGTGGAGGCGATTTGTTTGTGACCACCCCAAACGGGATTGAGGCGTCTGGCAATAGATAGATAGATATATCTCGGTATGGCCATAGTTTATACTTTCTTGTACTAATCTGTATATGAGTCAAAAGTTCATCATTATTCATGCTCAGATGTCATCACAGTTTTCAAGCGACTTTACCTTAGATAATGTGGCTTAGGCTGTAACAAGAATCTTCATCTTGTGGAAATTTTTTTTTTTTTTTTTTATTCATCTGGAGTTTCGATTCAATTTGAATGTGCTTTTGCTACCTACACAAAAGAATTCTTATTCCCGATTTCTCGCTTGTTACGGCGACATCCACATGCATTATAACAAACTGTCCTTAAACACCTCAGACCCCAGTTCTCTTTACGTGTCAATCGATTTCTTGATCAATGTCTCCAAAATGTGATTTTTTTTCTCTCCCAGAATGAGCTTGGAAATAAGTTTATACAGCCATCATCACAGTGAGAGTTTCGACTCTCTCTCAGCGGTAACAAGTTCACAATTGGCACCACGTTAAATTCTTGTAGTCAAATTTATGGAAAATAAAAGAAAAAGCCAATAGACTCATCGGAAAATCAAAATCCAGTTAATGACAACTCCTCTGAAACAACAGCTCAGGTGCCACCTGATTTTTTTAGATTCATCATGAACAAGAAAACTATGTATATGAGGACCCAAGTAATGTTTTTAAATTGTATCATTCAGTACTTCTATTTTCGTTTTCGTGTCATACATAACTGACAATCAATACCTAAACAATTTTCTTAATCGATTTATCACGCAAGCCATAATGAAGGGAAAATATTCCTTCTAAAAACCTGATCGGTAGGCTAAAGATTCCATTTGAAAGCCCCAGTTAGATAAATATCCGTTTTATCTCTAAATTACCAGGATTTTTACTCATCTCGAATCAAACGAAACTCTTTGGTCTTTACTCTCTCACATAATAGCGTTCAATACCCGTGAATCGGTTTCATTTTTTTTTTTTTTTTTTTTTTTTTTTTTTTTTTTTTTTACGTGTCCGACACTCAGGGCATATTTCTTGGGGGCAGTCACCTATCCCAAGGCCCAGTAGTCCTCCTACACCTCCACATGTCACCACTACGGCGCTAACGCCCACCGTCCATATTGAATACATGCTAGGGCTGTCTCATACAGAACTGGTGTATTGGTATTAGCGGGGGTACTTTTACATGTCGGAGGGTCATCTGGTAGATCAGGAAAGTCTGTTTTTTTAGGAAATTCAAATCCGTAAACTGTTCCCTGCCCCAGCTGGGTTTCGATCCTGGGTTCATTAGGACTGCAGGCCGCCTCTCTACCGATTCAGCCACGCCTCTCCCCAACGTGTTACCTCTAAATGAGGTAACTGATTTTCTTACCGAGGCGGAATTTTTTCCTCAGAATTTTCTGAATTTGATGCAATTTGAAGTTTTTCACAGTTAATATGGAGTGCTTTTGTTGAATTTATGTATATATAGGGTCTTCGCCCTCAATTATGCGGCTTTTAGGATGACAAATATAATACTTCCGCATTACTAATTCAGCGGATACTTTTATGGTAACAAACAGACGTGTACACCCGGCAACAGTTCCGCCTGGGCCCCCTCAGTAGCGAGATATAGTAGATGTGGCAGAGTGTGTGTGTTTGTTCGTTTGTACATGCTCGAAAAATGTTCGGATCGTCACTCTCTCACTCCATTGTGAACGTGAATCGGCCTTTGTCAGCAGTTTTAATTAAAAGACAAATTCTCTTTAATCTGTGCTGATAATGCTATATACTGATTACTTAATGACCTGAGAGAGAGAGAGAGAGAGAGAGAGAGAGAGGGAGAATAAGTTATGGAGGATATCCAATCATCTTGGAATATATTGTAACTGGTAGCAATGCAACAATTTCATTTTTTTTTTATTGTTAGGAATACAAAGTGTCAGTAACCTGAAACGATCCACAATAATGACTGGGAAAACTATTATCATGTCCAATACAAACAACCTAGCTGTTCGTCCCCCCCAACTCCGACCCACCTACCGTCCTGACCTCCCGTCTCTCCCCCATAACCACTCACCGCCATCTATGGAATGAACTCAAAGGCCGAATCACATTCACAATGGAGTGAGAGAATTGACGATCCGAACATTTTTCGAGCATGTACAGACGAACAAACACACACTACTGCCACATCTACTATATTTCGCTACTGGGGGGCCCAGGCGGAACTTGCCGGGTGTACCATTTTTTTTTTTTCCGGAATGTTACCAATACAAATGAGAAAGAGACAAATTATCCTCTTCATATTAAAATTTCTCCAGACGAAATAAGTACAGTTCATTCAGTATTCCTCTAGCCTTCAAGGAGATGAGAAAGTTATTTATTAATTTTTTACCTACGTATTGTACTTACAAGCCGTTCATACATTCTCGTATTAATTTTTGTGTCACAAGCTCATCGATATTGCTTCTCGCGATTTTTCAAAGCTTTAAGACACTTTTCCTATGAAAATGTGACATGGTGAAACAAGACCCTTCATAATGGTTAAATATTTCTTCTTTAATTCAGTCAGGAGGCTCGACATAATTTTAAAGATCTTTTCCAGAAAAAAGAAAAGCTTTTTCATTCAAAATTTTTCGTTTTTCTCGTTGACCCCTACATGAATTTAAATTTATTTTTCTTAATTACAGAGACCCGCATTCTTTACGTGTCAATCGATTTTTCATTGTATGTAACCTAAAAGCGATCTTGGACATCGCAACTTCTAAGACAATAGCAAAATTAATGTAGTATACACTCAACATGATTCAAATTTTCGGCCCACAGGCCATCATCAGATATTACAAGTGTCCTATATAGTCAGCATAGACGATGAAAAGAAAAGCACGAACAACAAAACTTAATAAAAGCAAGTAAAATCATCCGTCTTCGCCGTATCAAAGTTCAAACAGAAATGCCAAGAACCACTCATGGACGACCCAAAGAAAACTACTAAAACCCCCAACTGAAACAACACTATCTGTTCGAACAAACTCAAACCCCTCCCCAAACTGGAGCAAATAAACCATACCCACCTATAGGTTCGAACAGAGAAACCATTAAGAACTATTAGCTACTTAGCTACATTAATTTTCTAGTAGTAATAATTTTCTAGTAGTAATTTTTCTCCTATTAAGCCATCAGCTAAATGACTGAATTCAGTTACTATCTGAAAATCATTGTAATAGAAAGGGTGGTCACGGGTTAATGGATGCTTTCTAACAGCTGAAAATTTTAACTGCTGTCCTGTAACTCTTTCCCATATGTTCAGATATTCTTAATTTGAATGAATGACGTCGTGTCTTCGTTCCGAATTCCGTATATATTCGAATAGATAAGTGGAAGCAACAGGGATAGCTTCAAGAGTCTGGCAACTGTGTCAGACCAGACGGTGGGGGGGGGGGTTTGAATTGGAGGTGGACGTGGTGAAGTGGAGGGTGTGTGTGCTGTCACACCGTCGGATGGAAATTGTAGGGAATAACATGATGGGTAATTATCAATTTTGGTCAGTTATTATGTCGTTAAATCAATATATATGTACATCGTCATGAGTTTACATGCAATCAAAATATACTGGTTTCGTATACATGGGGGATCATTTCTAATTCATCTTTGATGTTTGGAATACTTCAGAGGACGGAATAACGGTGGAGTACGTTTCATACCGAGTGTTTGGAATTTAATGAAACGTTATGATTGTGATAATATAAAACAGCGTTTATGAGTTACAGCATGAATATCCCCTCCATTTCCTGTCGCCCAATACACATACCTAAGTGACTGTGAAGAGATAACTATATGCTGGTGGGTGTATACCTCGGTGTCATCACCGTTCGTAACACCTTTGGCCAGGTTTCCCTCACCCCTTGACCAAGACATTAACCACTTGAGGAAACAAATGCTTTTTTCGTTATTTGTAAGTACCGCATGCCTCTGTGCCACACCACACATGGTATGTAATATATCCAGTCATGTCCAGAAGGTAAACATACAGTGAAAACACAGCTGTCTGTTCTTCATTCCCATGTTATGTGGCTAGTTGATGCCCGGCGGAAGGGGAGTGGTAGGAAGGTGGAAGGGATAGGGGTAGCACCTCGTCCTTTCTACTAACGTTTCTAGGCATTATTTCAAATTATCGATACATTTCGCTGTTTACAGGTATTGAATTACCACCCTGGGGGTATTGGGGTTTCAAGAATACTCCCCCAGTATCCCTGCTTGTCGTACGAGGCGACTAAAAGGGTTGGTACCCCACCCCGTAAAAAGAACTAACTAAACAAGCGAATAAAGGCCTTGGACCCGGATGGACCATACGTTGACGACTAAGGAACGGACAAAGGACAGTCTTAGGGTGGGAACTTGGAATGTGAGAGAAATGAATGATGGAGAGATTGTTCAGGTGCTTGAGGATGCAAGAGTGAATATATGTGGACTGATTAAAACTAGATGGAAAAGTGAAAGGGTGAGAGAATGGGAATATGGTTTAGGTATATGTGCGGGAGTTAATGAGAATGAGAGGGCAAGAGAGGGAGTATGATGATAAGCAAGAAGTGGGAGAATATAAGAGAGTATGGAACAGTGGGTGCAAGGATTGTATGGGTGAGGATGAAAGTAGGTATACAAGCGTGGGCGATTGTATGTGTGTATGCTCCGACAGAGGACCGAGTGGCAAGAGTGAAAGATGAGTTTTGGGCGACTAAAAGCATGTATGGACAAATTTGAGAGGAGCGAGAGAGTGCTTTTGATTGGAGACATGAATGACAAAGTTGGGAATGTACATGGATGGAGTGGTTGGTCAGTGGGGTGTGCCAGCTGAAGTAGATGGGAATGGTAGTGCTTTGTTGGACATCTATGCTGGTAAGGGGTTGGCAATAGCCAACACCTACTTTCGGGACAAGATGATCCACCGGTATACATGGAAAGTAATGAGGAGGATGGATGGTGAGCTTGTTGAACGAAAGGCAATGATAGACTATGTGTGTGTGGATGAGCGAATGAGAAGACAAGTGTTGGATGCAAGAGTGTGGAGAGGGTGGGGGAATGGAGTCTCGGACCATCACTTAGTGATGGCCAAGGTAAAGCTGCAAAGAATATGGTTGAGGAGACGAAGGGGAAGACAGGAGGAAACACCTCCTGTGAGAAGTGGAGAATTTGCAAGATAGTGAGAAAATGGCAGAGTATAAGAGCATAGTGGAAGACTGGGAAGGTATGAGCTAGAGCAGATGGAAGGGGTGGAAGATGTATGTAAGATATTCAAGGGATAGGCGCTGCGTGTGAGGTGGTTTGTGGAGTGAGGAGGAGATGCAAGGGTGTGCAAGAGACAGCATGGTGGAATGATGAGGTGAAACGAACTGTAGAACAAAAGAAGAAGACTTATAGTGAATGGTTGGCGAGTAGAGGTAGGGGAGAAGATGAGAGAAGAGAGAGGCATATGTGAGCAGAAAGGAGGTGAAGAGACTGGTGAAGGAGAAAGTGGATGAAGAGTTTGGGAGGAATCTGAGTGTGAAATGGAGGGAGAGTAAGAAATTGTTTTCGAAGGAGGTAAAGAAAGTAAGGCAGTGTGAAAGGGAAAATTGTAGGGGAGTGAAAGATGTGAATAATAGATTGTTGGTGGAGGAGAGAGAAATTGAGGAGAAGGAAGGAGCACTTTGAGGATTTGTTGTATATAGAGAGTGAGAGCTGTGCGAGTATAAGTGGTTGGGGAATGGCCAGGAGAAGAATGAGAGGAAGGAGGAAGAGATCAGTAGGGCGGAAGTATTGGAAGCAATGAAGACCAAGTTGGGAAAGGCGCCAGGAAATGACGAAGTGTGTGGTGAAATGCTGAGGTATAGGGGTGAGATTGTTGAGGAGTGGATATGGAAGTTGTGTAGATTGGCTTGGGAAGAGGGAAAGGTTCCAGAGGACTGGAAATCAGGTATAACTGTTCCTTTATACAAAGGAAAAGAGGAGAGAGAAGTATGTGGTAACCATAGGGGTATTTGCCTTCTTAGTGTGGCTGGTAAAATATATGGTAGAATACTCATTGATAGGGTTAGGCATATGACAAAGGAGCTAATTGGAGAAGAACAAGGGGGATTTAGGAAGGAAAAACGATGTGTAGATCAGATATTTGTTCTAAGATGTTTAGTGGGGAAGTATTTACAGAAGGGAAGTGTATGCTGCCTTCGTGGACTTGGAGAAAGCTTATGACAATAGATAGGCAAGGTATGTGGAAGGTATAAAGAATATATGGAATGGAGGGGAATTGTTGTGGTGTGAAGAATATGTACGAAGGAGCTAGGGCTACGGTGAGAGTGGATGGTGAGCTGAGAGAATTCTTTGATCTCAATGTGGGACTGAAACAGGGTTGTGTGATGTCTCCATGGCTGTTTAATATATACATGGATGGGGTTGTAAAGGAGGTGCAAGATAGGGCAGTGGATGTAGGGGTGGCTCTAATGAATGAGGGTGAGATTTGGAAGATTCCGGTGTTGCTGTTTGCTGATGATACAGTATGTTGAGTGAAGATGAATGGGAGTTGCAAGGTTTGGTGAATGAATTCGAGACAGTGTGTTGGAGGAGGAAGCTGAAAGTTTATGTAAACAAAAGTAAAGGTGTTTTAGAAGAATGAAATCACAGAATGTACAGTGAGGATATGGAGAATGTGAGTGCATTCAAGTACTTGGGTAGTGTGATGAGTAAGGATGAAACTTTGGGGGATGAAGTGCATGAAAGGGTACAGCAGGGAAGGAAAGTTGTTGGTTCACTGAAAGCAGTGATGAGAAATAGGGAGGTGAATATGGAAGTTAAGAAGTCACTGCATGATAATATTTTGATCCCTACCCTGACGTATGGAAGCGAGGCGTGGACCTTGCAAGAGGGGATCAAGTCAAGAGTGAGAACAGTGGAAATGAGTTACTTGAGAGGAGCATGTGGAGTGACATGGAGGGACAGGTTGACGAATGAAGAAGTGAAGGAACGTTGTGGGGTGGATGTGGATGTGGTTGAGAAGATTAGGAGAAATACACTGAGGTGGTTTGGACATGTGGAGAGAATGGAGAATGAACATCTGACTAAGAGGGTGTATGTAGGTGAGGTGGAGGGAGGGAGAGGGGGGGATAGACCGAGGATGAGGTGAAGGGAAGGAGTTGAGAGGTATATGAGGGAGGGGGGGGTGATTTGGGGAGAGGGTAGTCAAATGGGTGACAGAGCGACTTGCAGGCGTTTTGTCTGCGACCACCCTTTGCGGGATTAGGGCTCGGGCTATAGATAGATAGATAGAATTAGGTGTAATATCACATTTAGCACCTCAAATGTGCGGTGTTTTGCTAGACTACATCGCCAACAAAAATTACAGATTACATTGCCAACAAAAATTACAGCACACACACCATCCACTACCCCCCCCCTCAACAACCAGTCCACTCACCCCTACTATCGTCTAGTCTGACACAGTTGACAGACTTAAGCTATCCCTGCTGCGTCGACTTTTCTGTTCGAATATTTAGGGGTTCGGAACTAAAACACGACTTTTTGGTTGACTATTCGTCCAATATACCCTGCCTTACAACTAGGAAATGTAAATTTGCTATCATCCGTAACTAGTTCACACTTGGCGCTACATCTTATCCTCGAAGCCACCGCTAATGTGAATTAAAAAAAAAAAAAAAAAAGGCAATTGGCTCATCGGAACAATTGGCTTCATCTCAACACAGCTGGCACAACAACGCAGGTAGACGCTCAAACAACCTGACTTTTTAGACCAGTCATGAATAATGAAACTACGCATAGTAGGATCAAAATAATTTATAAACCTCTGCATGGCAATGTATTTATATTCTCCAAAAAATAATGTTAATGAATACGTACACAAATTTCTTTCACACGATTTACTACAATTCGGAGTAATCTCAATATGGATAATAATTTAACACGAGCGGTCATATTGTGAAAAACTTTAATTTTAATAAATTTGTGCATTCACCCTCAATTTTTTTTTTTCTTTTTAGGGTGACTGAAGTACCATAAATCTGCAATACTCCTAAATCGGATGATTTATCCGTGACAAAACATATTGTACCGTTTTTCCATCCCTAAGTTACCACCAATATTGATAAAAAGTTACAACTGACCATCTTCCAGACGTAAAGTCCAAACGATTTTCAGACGACAGTAATATAGTTCTTACAGTGATCCAGCAACCTAGATTTTTTTTGTAGCTTCCATGCATTATATGTTTACCGAGATTTGGAATGGTTATAAATTGTAATTAATTACATATCTTGGTATGGCCATAGTTCATACTTTCTTGTACTAATCTCTTTGTGAGAGCCAAAAGTTCATCATTTTTGATGTTCAGATGTAATCACAGTTTTTGAGCGACTTTACCTTAGTTAATGTGGATAAATCTTCTTGTGGAAATATTCTTTCCTTTCATTTTAAAATTCATTCTGGAGTTTTCATTCAATTTTAATGGGCTTTTTCTTCAGATACAAAAGAACACTCGCGATTTCTCGCTTACTTCAGCGACATCCATAACTAATTGTTCTTACACATCTCAGACGCCATCTCTTTCTACGTGTCAATCAATTTCTTGATCAGTGTCTCAAAAATATTATTTTTTCTCTCAGAATGTCTTGTGGGATTTGAAAATAATTGGGTAGATTTCCCAATCAATTTTGTGTGCTTTTAAGGAAGCTCCATATTTAGCGATTTGAATTGGAAATAAGTTTACATAGCCATCACCATAGTAGTAGAAGAGTTTTGAACTACCATCAACGCGGATCCAATCAGCCGTAACAAGATCACAATTGGCACCACTTTTTTTTTTTTTCCAAATTCATTGAATAATTTTTAAAAAAAGCCAATAGACTCCTCGGAAAATAAAAACCCAGTTAATGTCAATACCACTGAAATAACAGTTCAGGTAGAGGATAATGCATACTGATTTTTTTCAGATCCATCATGAACAATAAAACCATGTATATGACCCAAATTGTATTTTTAAATTGTATCATGCAGTACTTCTATGTATATACTTTTTCCTAATAATGCATAAATGACAATCAACACCCAAACAGTTTTTTTTTAAACGACTTTTTTCTTTTATTAATGATTTCACCCTGTTTTATATGGAAAATATCACAAACCGTAATCCTGGGAAAATATTCAATTTTTTAAAAATTTGATCAGAAGGCTAAAGACGCCACTTGAGAGCCTTAGTTATACAGATATATTTGATATCCATCAGATCTCATAATTACAAAGATTTTTACTTGTCTCTATATCAAAGGAAACTGATCTTAAACCTCTGAAATGATAGTGTTCTATACCGGTGAATCAATTTCATCCTACGTGTTACATACTTTTTTTTTTTCGGGGCTGTTTTTCCTCAGAAATTTTTTCTGAATTTAAAGATGCAATTGGGAGTGTTTCTCAGCTAATATAGAACACATTTGTTTGTTATGAATATATAGTGTTTTCGCCCTTAATTATACTGTTCTTAGGGTAACATGTATAAAGTTCCGCATTACTAACGTAGCCAGATATTATTATAGTAACAAAACAACCTGTACCATTTTTTCGTTCTGAAGTTACCAGTACAAATAAAAAAAGAGAAACGACCCTCTTCCTTACGTAAAAATCCATGCATTCTCCAGATGTGTTGTCCCAGATGATTGGCTGAAGAGTGTAATTGTAAATGTGTATAAAGGGAAGGGTGATGCCCTGGAAAGAGGAAATTATAGAGGTATAAAGCTTTTAGATCAGATAATGAAGGTAATGGAGAGAGTTTAAGAAGGTATGATTAGAGAAAGAGTAAATATTGATGAGATGCAGTTAGGGTTTATGCCAGGTAGGGGAACCATTGATGCTATATTCATTGTTCGTCAGCTTCAGGAAAAATATATTGGTAGGAGAAGGGATCTTTACCTTGTTTTTGTTGATTTGGAAAAGGCCTTTGACAGAGTCCCTAGAGAGGTGGTGAAGTGGGCAATGAGAAAGCTTGGCTTGGAGGAATGGCTGGTTAGGGTGGTTATGGCTATGAATGTGGGTGCTCACACCCAGGTAAGAGTGAATGGAGATTTGAGTGATGAGTTTTCCGTGAATGTTGGTGTGCATCAGGGGTCAGTTTTGAGTCCCATGTTGTTTATCATGGTACTTGAAATCCTTTCACGTGACTTTAGAAACGGACTCCCGTGGGAGTTGTATGCTGACGATTTGGTGTTGATTGCAGAGAATGAAAGGGAGGCGGAGGAAAGGTTTAGGAAGTGGAGAGATGGTATGGGGCACAAGAGTTTAAGGGTATATGCAGATAAAACAAAAGTGATGATATCTAGGGTTGGTGGCGGTACTGTCAAAGACGAGGGAGAGTGGCCATGTGCTGTTTGCCACAAGGGCGTGGGAAGCAATTCCATTTTGTGCGGTGTGTGTGATAAAAGGGTGCATAAGAGATGTAGTGGTATCAGAGGTAGACCGAGATAATGCTGATTTTATGTGTACGGTGTGTCGGGGTGAACAGTTGGTGATTGTCAGACGTGAAAGGATTGAACTTGCTGGTGAATCTCTTGAGTGTGTGGAAGAGTTTTGTTATATGGGAGGCATGTTGTGTGCTGGAGCTGGGGCTGGGTGAGAAGTGGTTGGAAGAAGTTCAGGGACCTCTTGCCTCTCCTGACATTGAAAGGACTCTCCCTACGTGCTAAGGGGTCTTTGTATGCAGCATTTGTTAGGAGTGTAAGGCTGTATGGTAGTGAGACCTGGGCAGTGAAGGAGGAAGATATTCGCCGGCTCAGACGTACAGAAATGACAATGATTAGGTGGATGTGCAATGCGTCCCTGCGTCCAAGGCCTGGAGGGGCTGGGTTTACGATGGAAGAGTTGAGGTAGGATGGGACTGGAGTGTATTGGTGTTGTGATGAGGAGAGGTAGATTGAGATGGTTTGGACATGTGGAGGGGATGGTAATTGGGTGAGGAAGGTGAGAAGTGTTAATATTGGGGATGGGGTTATGAGGGGTAGACCGAGAAAGACATGGGACGAGGTCATTGTGACCTCAGGGTTAAGGGACTGAACAGGGAGGCTGCAGTGGATCATGCAGCGTGGAGAGCTGCCATTAGGTGACCAAGGCCGACACATGCAAGCATGTTGAAGCCTTTAAAAATGGAAAAAAAAAATAAAAAAAAATAAAAAAGAATATTTATGGAAGATGCACGTTTAGCGATCTCGCCCAAAAACAAGTCAATTCAGCTATGACGCCAGTAAAATAGTTTTGACCTACCCCCAAGATGCATGATATCACTAATGACTAGTTCACAATTGGCATTAATTTTTATCCTTGAAGTCACGACTAAGATGAATTAAAAAAAAAAAAAAAGGCAACAGGCCCCTCCGAAAATCAAATTAATTTCACTACGGCTGGCACATCAGCTGAGGGCGAGGTTCAAGCAACCTATCATGATAAAAAAAAAAAAACTACGTACATGAGGATGTCATGTTTATGAATCGTATATCTCTGTACCGTTAAGTATTTATATTTTCCTAACAATTATGTGATATTCAATATACACAATAATCTTTTACACGATTACTTACCTTTAAGAGTAATTCCACAGCTGAAAATAAAATACCATTTTATTAAATTTGATCAGAAGGCTCAAGATGCTACTTTGACGCCCTTGTTACCCAGATAAAAATAATATCCGCTTTATCTCTAATTTTCCAACTTGTTTACACTTCTGGAATTAAACGAAACGGTTTAAATCCCTTAAATGCCAGCCTTTTTTTTTTTCTTACCTGTAAATTAATATAATCCTAGTGTTTCTAAATTGAGCCTTTTACTGATATCCTTTTCTCCCGAGTTGGTAATTTCTCAGCCTTTGAAATATTTTCTGTTTTACATGCAATTGGGAGTGTTTTCCATGTAATTTAGAGGATACATGGTTGCATTTTTTTTTTTTTTTGCTCAAAACTGTACGGTTTTTACCATGACCGAAATATAATACCATGACCGAAGTATAATTTCATAGTAAACATGCCATTTTTTTTTTTTTATCCTGGTTACAACTAAAAAGGATAAAAGTTACAACTGACCCTCTTCGTATTGTAAAAGTCCAAACAATCTTCAGACGACAGTAATAGTTATTTCTGTGTTCCTGTAATCTAGATTTTTTTTGTAGTTGCAATGAACAAGATTTGAAATGAAGTTATAAATGGTAATTAATAATATATCTCGGTATGGCCATATTTTATACTTTCTTGAACTAATCTCTGTCAAAATTCATCATTATTCCTGCTCAGATGTTATCACAGTTTTCGATCGACTTTACCTTTGATAATCTGGCTTAGGGTGTAACAAGAATCTTCATCACGTGGAATTTTTTTTTTTTTTTTTTTTTTTTTACATCCACCTGGAGTTTCGATTCAGTTTGAATGTGCTTTTGCTACCGACACAAAAGAATTCTTATTTCCGATTTCTCGCTTGTTTCGGCGACGTCCAAATGCATTATAAGAAATTGTCCTTAAGCACCTCAGACGCCAGCTCTCTCCAAGTGTAACGATTTCTTGATCATTGTCTCAAAAATGAGATTTTTTTTTCTCCCACAATGTCTTGTGAGATTTGGAAATAATTGGGTGTTTCCCGATCAATTTTGAGTATATTTGAGGAAGCTCCATATTGTGCGCTTTAGCTTGGAAATAAGTTTATACAGCCATCATGACAGTGATATTTTCGACCTACCCCCAACGCGGATCCTATCAGCGGTAACAAATTCATAATTAGCTCCACATTAAGTTCTTGTAGTCTAATTTATGATATATTAAAGAAAAAGCCAATAGACTCATCGGAAAATAAAAATCCAGTTAATGTCAACTCCAGTGAAACAACAGCTCAAGTGCAACCTGATTTTTTTAGAATCATAATGAACAATAAAATTATGTATATGAGGACCCAAATAATGTTTTTAAATTGTATCATTCAGTACATCTACGTATTTTAGTTTTCATGTAACAATTTAGTTTTCATGTAACAATTTTCTTAATCGATTTATTCTACTTTGCTAAATATGGAAAATGATATCACGCATGCAGGGAAAATATTCCTCTATCTGAAAATATAAGATGCCATTTGAAAGCCTCAGACAGACAAATAATATCCAATTTATTTCTAAATTACCAGGTATTTTACTAGTCTCGAATCAAACGAAACTTTTTGATTACTGAATCAGTTTCATCTAACGTGTTACCTCATTTAGCCCTGTTACTGATTTTCTTGATTTTCTTACAGAGGCGGAATTTTTTCCTCAGAATTGTTTTCTGAATTTAATATCCAGTTTGGAGTTTTTTAATAGCTAATATAGAGCACTTTTGTTGAAGTTATGTATATATAGTGTCTTCGCCGTCAATTATGCGGTTCTTAGGATGACAAATATAATACTTCCGCATTAGTAATACAGCGGATAATTTTACGGTAACAAACATGTGTATCATTTTTTTTTTTTCCCGAATGACCAAAACAAACGAGACAGAAATGACCCTCGTCCTTAGATTAAAATTTCTCCAAACGAAATAAGTACAGTTCAGTCATTTTTTTTTATCCACCATGCAGTATACAGCGAAGGAGATGAGGAAGTTATTAATAATAATTAATTATTTGTCTCGGTACTTACATAGCTTTGATACATTCTCATTAATTTTTATGCTCATCAATAATGCTTCTCACGATTTATCAAGTTTTAAAACACTTTTCCTAAGAAAATGTGACGGTGAAACAAAGACCTTCATAATCTTTAAATATTTCTTCTTTTATTCAGTTAGGAGGCCCGACAATTTTAAAAATATTTTCCAGAAAAAAATCTTTTTCATTCAAAATTTTTCGTTTTTCTCGGTGACTATATGAAAAACTTATTTTTCTTAAACATCACGGAGACCCGCATTCTTTACGTGCCCATCGATTTTTCATTGTGTCCTAAAAAACCAGACATTTGCAGGTGATCTTCGACATTGGAACTTCGAAGACAATAGCAAAATTAATGTAGTAAACACCCTTAACATGATTCGAATTTTCGGCCCACCTCAGGTCATCATATTAGAATTGTCCTATATAGTCAGCATAGACTTGATTAAAAGAAAAAAAGAAAAAAGCACTTCATTGAACCACAAAACCTAATAAAAGCAAGTAAAATCATCCGTCGTCGCCGTATCAAAGCTCAGACAGATATGCCAAGAAATACACAGGCACGACCAAAAGACAACTAAAACCCCCAACTGAAACAACACTCATCTGTTCGAGCGCTAAACTCAAACGCCCCCAAACTGAAGCAAATAAACCAGAGAAACCACTATGTACTATTAGCTACATTAATTTCAAGTCTATGCTTTTCAAGTAGTAATTTTTCTCCTAGTAAGCCATCAGATGAATGACTGAATTCAGATATCTTAAAATCATTGTAAGAGAAAGGGTGGTCACAGGTTAATGGATGCTTTTTAACAGCTGAAAATGCTGATGTAAATATCGGCTGTCCTGGAGCTCTTTCCCATATGTTCAGATATTCTTTATTTGATTGACCGACTTGTATAGTCAGCCAAAAAAGTCGTGTCGTCGTTACGAATTCCGTATATATTCGAATAGATAAGTGGAAGCAACAGGGATAGGTTTGTTAGTCTAGCAACTGTGTCAGACCAAACGGTGGTGGAGGGGTTAGGATTGGGGGTGGACGTGGGGAAGTGGAGGGTGTGTGTGCTGTCATATTTTACATACCACGCAAAACCATCGAGTGGAAATTGTATGGAATAACATGCGGGTAACAGGATTATAATCAATTTTTGTCACTATTATGTCGTTAAATGAATACATAAGTGCATTACCATTTTACATGAAATCAAATTATACTACATGGGGTGTCATTTCTAATTAATCTTTGATGTTTGGAATATTTCAGAGATGGAGTACGTTTCATACCGAGTGTTTGGAATTTAATGGTCATGATTGTGAAAATATAAAATATCCCCTTTATTTCCTGTCGCCCAATACAAATACCTGAGTGACAGTGAAGAGATGACTATATGCTTGTGATTCTATACCTCGGTGTCATCACCGTTCGTAACACCTGTTTCCCTAACCCCTTGACCAAGACATTAACCATTTGTGGAAACAAATGTTTTTCTCGTTATTGCTGTGGAAGTACCGCATGCCTCTGTGCCACACCACATATGGTATTGAATATATCCTGTCATGTTCAGAAGGTTAATACAGCTGTCTGTTCTTTATTCCCATGTTATGTGGCTAGTTGATGCCCGGCGGAGGACGACTGGCAGGAAGGTGGAAAGGAGTGGGGTAGCACCTTGTCATTTCTGCTAACGTTTGTTTGGCTACACGTTATAGGCATTATTTCAGATTAACGATACATTTCACTATTTACAGTTATTGAATTAGATGTATCACATTTAGCACCTCTGTGAGATGTTTTGCTTGACTTCATCGCCAACAAAAATTACAGATTACACTGCCAACAATAATTACAGCACACACACCCTGCAATTCACCCACCCTTACTATCGTCTAGTCTGACATAGTTGACAGACAAGCTATCCCTTCCGCGTCCACTTATCTGTTCAAATATTTACTGGTTCGGAACTAAAACACGACTTATTTGCTGCCTTACAACTAGGACATGTAAATTTGCTACCATCCATAACTAGTTCACAATTAGCGCTACATTGTATCCTCAAAGACACCTCTAAGGCGAATTAAAAAAAAAAAAAAAAAAAAGGCAATTGGTTAATCGGAAACATATACCCACTTCATCTCAAAACAGCTGGCACAACAAACTAGGTAGACCAGTCATGAATAATCAAACAACGTATATTAGGATCGAAATAATGTTTATAAATCTCTGCACGGCTATGTACTTACATGCTCCGGACAATAATATCTGTTTACACAAATTTCTTTCACACGATTTAGCACCATCCGGAGTAATCTTATCGAGATCAATATTGATAATGATTTAACTCGAGCGGTCATAATATGAAAAACCTTAAATTTCATAAATTTGTGCATTCGTCATCAATTATCCTTTTTTTTTTTTTTTTTTACGGTGATTCAAGTACCATAAATCTGCAATACTCCTAAATCGGATGATTTTTCCGTGACAAAACACTGTACCATTTTTTCATCCCTAATTTACCATTAAAATAGATAAAAAGTTACAACTGACGATTTACGGACGACTAATATAGATCTTTCAGTGATGACGCAACCTAGATTTTTTTGGAGCTTCCATGCGTTATATGTTTACTGAGATTTGAAATGATGTTATAAATTGTAATTAATTACAAATCTCATTCTTTCTTTCAAGAGTTCATTATTTTTCTTGATAAGATGTAATCACAGTTCTTGAGCGACTATACATTTGATAATTTGGCTTAAGGTGTAACAAGAATCTTCATCACGAGAAAATATTCTTTCCTTCCATTTTAAAATTCATTCTGGAATTCTCATTCAATTTTAATGTGCTTTTGCTTCGGATACAAAAGAACACTTATTCGCGATTTCTCGCTTATTTCAGAGACATCCATATGCATAATGACTAATTGCTCTTACACATCACAGACGCCATCTCTCTACGTGTCAATCGATTTCTTGATGAATGTCTCAAAAATATTATTTTTTCTCCATCAGAATGTCTGGTGAGATTTGGAAATAATTGGGTGTATTTCCCAATCAATTTTGTGTGCTTTTGAGGAAGCTCAATACTTATCGATTTAACTTGAAAAGTTTACATAGCTATCACCACAGTAGAAGAGTTTTGAACTAACATCAACGCGGATCCAATCAGCCGTAACAAGATCACAATTTTCACCGCGATTTATTTTTGAAGTCAAATTTATTGTTAATAAAAAAAAAAAAAATAGACACCTCGGAAAATAAAAACCCAGTACTCCTGAAATAACAGTTCAGGTAGAGGATAATGCATGCTGACTTTTTTCAGATCCATCATGAATAAGAAAACCATGTATGAGGACCCAAATTATGTTTTAAAATTGTATCATGCAGTACTTCTATGTATATACTTTTTCCTGATAATGCATGACAATCTATACCTAAACCATTTTCTTTTAAAAAACCTTTTGCTTTTCTTAATGATGTTACCCTGTTATATATGGAAAATTATATAAAACAAACTGTCATCCTGGGAAAATATTCCACTTTTTAGAAATTTGATTAGGAAGCTAAAGATGCCACTTGAAAGCCTTAGTTATATCTGTATAATATCCATCTAATCTTATTCACCAATATTTTAAAGCATCTCTTATCAAAGGAAACTCTTTGATCTTAAACCTCTGAAATGATAGCGTTCTATACCGGAGAATCAATTTCATCCTACGTGTTACCTCATTTAGCCTTGTTACTTTTTTTTTTTTCGAGGCTGAATTTTTTCCTCAGAAACGTTTTCTGAATTTATAGATGGAATTGGGAGTGTTTCCCAGCTAATATAGAGAACATTTGATGAAGTTTCGTATATATAGTGTTTCTGCCCTCAATTATGCTGTCTTTAAGATAAGTAAAATAGTTCCGCATTACTAGTAGAGCAGGTACATTTACGGTAAGAAAGCAGCAATAAAAAAAAAAAAAAGATACTTCCTTACGAAAAAATTCAAACGTTCTCCAGACGACATTAGAACAGTTCATTGATTGTTCACTTTTTTTTTTTTTAATAACTCTTAAGCATTATACATCGACGGAGATGAGGAATAAAGTTTTTAATAGTATTAATGTTTATGTGGGACTCAAAAATTCATCAAAAGTGTTTCTCGTGAATGATCTTAGTTTTAAGCACTTTACCTAAGAAAATTTCGCCAATGGTATAACAAGAACCCTCATAATGTTTAAATATTTCCTTTTTATTTCAGTCAGGAGGCTCGATGTAATTTTAAAGTTATTATGCAGATAAAAAGAAAATCTCATTCAAACTTTCTCTTTTTATCGATGACCCGCAAATCATGTGAAACTTTTTTTTTTTTTTAAACACCTATGTGACCAGGTCTCTTTACTTGGGAATTTTCACCCTCAGAATTATCTTCTGAATTCTAGAAATAACAGCGTGTCCCAATCTTTTTTGAAAATATTTATGGAAGATTCATATTTAGCGATCTCGCCCCAAAAAAAACCATGACAAGTAAAAAAGTTTACCTACCCCCAAAGTGCATATCATTTATGACTAGTTCACATTTGGCATTACTTTTTATCCTTGAAGTCACGACTAAGATGAATTAAAAAAAAAAAAAAAAAAGGCAACAGGCCCCTCCGAAGCTAAAATTTCAATTCATCTCAACACGGCTGGCATATAAGCTGAGGTCGACGCTCCAGCGACCTGATTTTTTTTAGATCGACCATGAACAAAAAAAAACTACGTCTTTGAGGATAGAAGTTTTGTTTATAAATTGTATATCTCTGTACCGCTATGTATTTTATATTTCTGATAATCAATATACACTAATTTTTTACACGATTTCTTGCCTTTAGGAGTAATTTCACAGGTGAAAAAAAAAAATCAATTTTCTTAAATTTGATCAGAAGGCTCAAGATGCTACTTTGACGCCCTAGTTATCTTGATAAAAATAATATACGCTTTATCTCTAGCTTTCCAACTTGTTTACACGTCTCTAATCAAACGATACTCTTTGGGCTTAAATCCCTTAAAGCGCAACCTTATTTGCCTGTGAATCCATATCATTATAGTGGTTCTACATTGAGCATTTTCCCGAGTCAGTAATTTTTCAGCCTTACAAAAGTTTTTCTGATTTTTACATGTAATTTGGAGTGTTTTCCAGGTAATTTAGAGGATATATGAGGAAATTGCATATTTTTTTCTTTTGTTCAAAACTGTGAGGTTTTTACAATGACTGAATTATGATAGATTTGTATTTCTCATAGATCGCATGATTTTATAGTAAAAATATATACCACTTTTCTTTTTATCTTGATGTTACAACTGAAAAGGAAAAAAGTCACAACTGATCCTCTTCGTATCGTAAAAGTCCAAACGATCTCCAGACGACAGTAATAGTTCTTTCAGTGTTCCTGTAATCTAGTTTTTTTTTCTAGCTGCTATACATTATATGTCTACCGAGTTTTGAAATGATGTAATGAATTGTAATTAATGACATATCTCGGTATGGCCATAGTTTATACTTTCTTGTACTAATCTCAATGTGAGAGTCAAAAGTTCATCATTATTCATGCTCAGATGTTATCACAGTTTTCGAGCGACTTTACCTTCGATAATGTGGCTTAGGCTGTAACAAGAATCTTCATCACGTGGAAATGTTCTTTCTTCACTTTTTTTTTTTTTTTTTTTTGTACTTCCATCTGGTTTCGATGCAGTTTGAATGTGCTTTTGCTACGGACACAAAAGAATTTTTATTCACGATTTATCTCTTGTTTCAGCGATATCCACATGCATTACCACTAATTGTTCTTAAACACATCTACATGTCAATCGATTTCTTGATCAATGTCTCGACAATGTGATTTTTTCTCCTCAGAAAGTCTTCTGGGCTTTGGAAATAATTGGGTGTGTGTCCCGATCAAATTTGAATATATTTGAGTATATTTAGCGATTCAGCTTGGAAAAAAAGATTATACAGCCATTATCACATTGAGAGTTTCGACCTAACCCCAACGCGGATCCTGTACAGTGGTAACAAGTTTACAATTGGCACCACATGGATTGTGCATTCGCCATCAATTATCCTCTTTTTTTTTTTTTTTTTTTTTTAGGGTGACTGAAGTACTTTAAATATGCAGTACTCCCAAATTGGACGATTTTTTCTTGGCAAAACACATTGTACCATTTTTTTTTCCTTAACTTACCACTCCAAACGTTTTTCAGGCGACAGTAATGTAGTTCTTTCATTGATCCCGCAACAGATTTTTTTGTAGCTTCTATGCATTATAGATTTACCTTGTTTGGAATGATGTTACAAATTGTAATTAATTACCCTCAGCAAATACATAAACGCACGAACCAAAAATGTGAAATTAGTATGACCTGTTATAGAATTTTCCATAAAATTGTTTTTGCGGGTGTACTGAACGACTTGTTTTGCTCAGTTATGGCGACCCACTATTCACCGACCACCCCCACTGAGTTTACTGAATCAGTCATTATAGTCATGAGCTGCTCAGAGCATGGTGAGGAGTTGGTCAGTGAGCGTGACCAGTACACAGTCACTCCTTGCACTTTGGACAATAAAGGGCCACTCTGATATGTGGACTTTGGTCAGAAGTCACAATGCCACAGATGTCACAAGCCATGAGGGAGCGTGCCATTGGCATGCTCAGAGCCGGAATGTCTAACAGCGGTATCCGGACAATTGAATGTGCATCATTCAATCATCAGTCGCCTTAGAAGTCGACCACGTGTGACCACTCCCGCACAAGATCGGCACATGCGACTCCAGCACCAGCGTGATCGTCTGCGCCCAGCCACCCAGACAGCAGATGAGACGGTCGGAATCCACAACAGGAGGATCTCGGCTCAGACGGTCAGAAATCGTCTGAGGGAAGCAGACGCGCGGTGGAGGACGGTGCTGTTCAGCGATGAATCACGCTATCAACTTTACCGCGCCGATGGTTGGCAATGCGCATGGCGACGTGTGGGCGAGTGTTATGCCGATGTCAATGTCGTGCGTCGGGTGGCACATGGTGGTGCAAGTCTGGGCAGGCGTTTGCCATGGACAGCGTACCCAGCTGCATTTAGTTTAGGGCAACCTGAACTCGCAGCGGTACCGCGACGAGATCCTGAGGCCCATTGTCGTGCCATTTGTCCGCTTCCATCACGTGACATTCCAGGACGATTGTCCCCGACCGCACACTGCCAGGATCTGCACGGAGTTCCTGGATGACGAGGATGTTCTTGTCCTGAATTGGCCGGCATATTCTCCCGATATGTCGCCAATAGAACATGTTTGGGATGTTCTGGATCAGCGTGTGAGGCAGCGTGTTCCAGTGCCAGAAAACGTGAGCTAGCTCCGAGTTGCACAGGCCACCATTGACAATCTGGTGAACTCTATGCAACGGAAGTGTACCGCTTTGCGCGATGCCAATGGTGGACACACTCGGTACTGAGAGCTGTGAACTCAGACTGCTGACCCCTTGTCTCTTTAGGCTGTGATAAGTTGGGATATGTTCACATAAATTCGTTAATAATGTTAATGTGATTTCAGTACTATGTCTAGAATAAAATAAAAATTAATGTGCGGATTTATTTTCCGTTGGAACAATTAAAAAAAAAAAAAACGTTCGTTTATAATTTTGTTGAGTATACATATCTCGGTATTTCCTAATCTTTATGTGAGTCAAAAGTTCATTTTTCATGCTCAGATGTTATCACAGTTTTCGAGCGACTTTACCTTAGATAATGTGGCTTAGGGTGTAACAAGAATCTTCATCAAGTATAATTATTCTTTCCTTTCATTTTAACATTCATTCTGGAGTTTTGATGCAACTTTAATAGTCTTTTGCTTCGGATACAAAGAACACATTCGCGACTACTCGTTTATGTCGGCGACATCCACATGTATTATAATTAATTGCTCTTAAACACATTAGACGACATCTCTCTCTACGTGTCAATCGATTTTTTGATCAATGTCTCCAAATTATTATTTTTTCTTCCTCAGAATGTCTTGTGAGATTTGAAAATAATTGGGTTTATTTCCCAATCAATCTCGTGTGCTTTTGAGGAAGCTTCATATTTAGCTATTAAGCTTGAAAATAAGTTTACATAGCCATCACCATAGTAGAAGAGTTTTGAACTACCATCAACGCGGATCCAATTAGCCGTAACAAGATCACAATTGGCACCACGTTTTATTTTTGAAGTAAAAAAAAAAAAAAGCCAATAGACTCCTCGGAAAATGAAAACCCAGTTAAAATCAATACGCCTGAAATACAGTTCAGGTAGAGGATAATTCATGCTGATATTTTTTTTAGATTCATGAACAAAAAAAACTATGTATGCGAGGACACAAAAATATGATTTTAAATTGTATCATGCAGTACTTCTATGTATATACTTTATCCTAATAAAGCAAATATGACAATCAATACCTAAACAATTTTCTTTTAAACGACTTTTTGCTTTTCTTAATGATTTTACCCTGTTATATAAGGAAAATGATATCACACAAACCATCATCCTGGGAAAATATTCCACTTTTCAAAAATTGGGATCAGGAAGCTAAAGATTCCACTTGAAAGCCTTAGTAATACAGATAGAGATGATATCCATCTAATCTGTTAATTACCAAGATTTTTACGCGTCTCATCAAAGAAAACTCTTTGATCTTAAATCTCTGAAATGATAGCTTTCTATACCGGTGAATCAATTTCATCCTACATGTTACCTCATTTAGCCTTGTTACTGACTTTTTTTTCTTTCAGGGCTGAATTTTTTCCTCATAAAAGTTTTCTGAATTTAAAGATGCAATTGGGATTGTTTTTCAGCTAATATAGAGCACATTTAAGTTATGAATATATAGTGTTTTCGCCATCAATGAATCTATTCTTAGGATAACAAATATAAAGTTACGCATTACTAATGTAGCCATACACTATTATCATAACAAGACAACGTATACCATTTTTTTTTTTCTGAAGTTCCCAGTACAAATAAAAAAAGACAAACGACCCCATTCCTTACATAAAAATCCATGGATTCTCAAGACGACACCAGTATAGTTCATTCATTGTTCCTTCATGCTGCATTTTATTTTTGTACCTGCCAGTTACTATACGTCGACGGAGATGACGACTAGTTATAAATGGTAATTAATTTATTGCTTTATTGCTTTTCCTAAAGATTTTACCTTGGTAAATATGGATAATGGTATGAAAGAAACCGTTATCCAGAGAAAATAATCGTTTTTGATATTCTGATAAGGAGGCTAAAGATGCCACTCGAAAGCCTTAGTTATACATATATTGATACTATCCGACTTATCGCTAAATTACCAAGTTTTTTAAGCGACTAATAAAAAGAACCTTTTGTTCTTAAACCTCTGAAATGATAGCGTTCTATACCAGCGAATCTATTTAGTCCTGTGTTATCTCATTTAGCCTTTTTAGTGATTTTGTTTTCGAGGATGAATTATTTCCTCAGAAACTTTCTGAATTTAAAGATGCAATTGGGAGTGTTTTCCATCAAAAATAGGGAACATTTGATGAAGTTACATATATATATTATTCTCGCCCTAAATTATGCTGTCTAATATAACAAGTATAATAGTTCCTCATTACTACTATAGCGGATACACTGACGGTAAGAAAAACTCAACTTTTTTCACCCCTGACGTTACCAATACAATAAAAAAAAAAAAAAACGCAAAAATTCAAACCTCCAGACGACATTAGAACAGTTCATTCATTGTACACCCGCGAACCAAAGTTTCGGTACCTCCCTTGATGGAAGGAAGTGGAAGTCAGGGTTAGAGAGAGGGCAGGTGAACGGACAACCGTGAGTGGTACTTTCGAACTGAGCTACGAGGCGAATAGTGAGAAACCTAATGACACTGGATTCGAAACATTTCCATGCTATTCACCTGCAAAACATTATGCGTTCGTAACTTACATACTGTAACATATAACATAGACTACTGTGTTATCATGGTGTCCTGTGACACTGACCCATCTGTTTCGGATCCTCATCACACAAATAAAGCACCGAGCCAGTTGTATATAAGTTGCAACTTGTCATTATAACTGGTCATAATTTTTGTGAATGTTATCCTTGGATTACAGAATGATTGTGAATTTAATGTTGATTTTCACAGTAGTTGTGCGGATGGTTATATATGTGGCAACTACATTGTGATGGACAGCAGAGAGTATTCGCCAATAATTTACTATAACCAGATGAAATTAGATGCAAACAACACAAAATATTATGAGAACGAAGACACAGCTGTGGTATCCTGCTCCGCCTTGTTATCCAGGCCTTAACTGTGGCTTCACCTCATACGTGCATTATTTTCCTTCAGTCTCTGCCTCTTTTATTACTCTTACTTCCCGGTATCCTCTTCCTGCGAGTCGTCATATTCCTTGGAGGGTTCCTTGTCGTCCGGTCCTATAGCCCGTACTGTATTACATTATTCCTCGCATCATCATTCCCAAACAAACAACGTTAGCACAAGACTGCTGAATCTGTTAATACCATTATTGCCACTGCCACTACTATTCCCCCTTTCCCCATTGTGTCTACTGCAATTTCCCTCAGTACTACTACTGCTACTCCTATTACTGCTCCACTATAAATCTGTATAATAATACATATGATTGTACTTATGTCTATCTGTTAATCATATTGTCCCTGTCCCACCGTCGACAACTCGTCACTTGACCCGCACCGCTCTGCCAGTTGCACCCCACCCCCCTCTCTCCCACCCGCCATGAGCTATATTCTTCCCCCACTCCGAACCATTTTACCCCTCACCTCCTTCTTGGGCCACCAGGCCTGTTGTTCACCTTTTACCGGTGAATATACGTGGCATGCATTAATAAGAATAATTATAAAATTGACTGCAACATCATACATCTGCAGTATTCCGAACATTACATAATTATAAAAGTCGCAGACCCAAACGTGCCTATATTACGGAACTCTGATATATTAACCACCGAACCGACCACAAACAGTTCCTATCATTGCCACTGGACCTTACCTGTAGCACTTCACCATAGTAATACAACCCACTGAAGTCCTTTGTGGGACCACTACACGTTTGGGAAAAATAACAGCGCATAACATGCCTACAGCCCATTGAAATACACCTGTGACGTTTCACAGACATCCATTAAATTGCCTAGAAGTTAGCGGACAAACAAACACGGCTGGACATAGACTGAGGCCGAATGTCTCGCATCGGTATATGACAACCTGACAAAACTATTACGATCCTGCTTTGTAGGTGTCATCATAGTTATAATAATAGTAATAATAATAATAATAATAATAATAATAATACTAATCGTAGTAGTAGCAGTAGTAGTAGTAGTAGTAATAGTAGTAGTAGTAATCACATGTTAATATCCATGATACAGAGGAGGACAAACACCATAATCTCCCTGATAAAACAAGTGAAAACAGCTGACATATAAAACCAAAGTGCCATAATATGCTGTAATGGTAGGGTTATAGTAATACTAAATTAATGTTTGACCGCAACCCAACCTTCTGTCATGGCAAACAGATTCTGCACTGCGTCGAAACATGCTATTCCAGGGTGTGTCCTTCACAGTATCGTGCCTAATAACATGATTAATTATTATTATTATTATTATTATTATTATTACTGTGATGACACCTGCAATGCAGGATCACAAGAGTTTTGTCAGGTCGTTACATACCGATGCGAGACATTCTGCTTTTTTCTGTGTCCAGTCGTTTGTTTGTTTGTCCACTAACTTCTCCTGGGCTATTTGATGGATGTCAGTGAAACATCATATGCTTATTTTAGTGGTTTGTAGGCATGTTGTGCAGTTATTTTTCCCAAACACGTGTAGCGATCTCACAGAGGACTACAGTGGGTTGTATTACCATGGTGAAGTGCTATAGGGAAGGTGCAGTGGTAATGATAAGAACGGTCTGTGGTCGGTTTTGTGGTTAATATATCAGTGCTCCGTAATATATGCACGTTTGGGTCTGCAGTTATTAAGTGTAATGTTAGGAACACTACAGTACACATCTACGATATTGTTATTATATTATTATCGCCTACCTTTAGAAGGAGGAGCGATCATGTTTTTAACTGCATCTGTGTGTGTGTGTGTGTGTGTGTGTGTGTGTGTGTGTGTGTGTGTGTGTGTGTGTGTGTGTGTGTGTTCCTATTATATCTCATGAACGGCTTGAGCGATCAACATGAAGCCCTCAGTGTATCAAGATATGGACAAAATCTTGGAGTTCGAAAATGGCAACTCGGGGTCAGAGTCAAGGTCACCAAACTAACTGCTAAAGGTCAATTAGTTATTATTGTCTGCTTTTAGCACCATTAAATCTCATGAATGGCTTGAGCTATCAAGTTTGGACTTGGCAAACAGAATATTTTAGAGGGCGATTACCGTTTAGCTCAAATGATTTCTTTTTTATTATTAATGCATACCACGTATATTCACCGGTAAAGGGTGAACAACAGGCCTTCTGGCCCAAGGATGAGGTGAAGGGTAATGTGGTGTCGGAGTGGGGGAGGAGTAGAATCCATGATGGGTGGGAACTGGAGTAGCGGTGCCGGGTCAGTGACGAGTTGTCGACGGTGGGACAGGGACAATAATTATGATTAACAGATACACAGACATAAAGACAATCATATTTATTATTAAACAGATTTATAGTGGAGTAGTAATAGGAGCAGCAGTAGTAGTACTGAGGGAAATTAGACAATAGGAAAAGGGGGATTACAGTAGTAGTGGCAGTGGCAATAATGGTATTAACAGATTCAGCAGTCTTGTGCTAACGTTGTTTGGGAATGATGATGCGAGGAATAATGTAATACAGTAGGGGTTATAGGACCGGACGACAAGAAACCCTCCAAGGAATATGACGACTCGCAGGAAGAGGATACCGGGAAGTAAGAGTAATAAAAGAGGCAGCGACTGAAGGAAAATAATGCACGTATGAGGTGAAGCCACAGTTAAGGCCTTGATAACAAGGCGGAGCAGGATACCACAGCTGTGTCTTCGTTGTCTCATAATATTTTGTGTTGTTTGCATTTAATTTCATCTGGTTATAGTAAATTATTGGCGAATGCTCTCTGCTGTCCATCACAATGTAGGTTAGTCGTCCACATAAAATAATTGCCACATTTATAACAATCCGCACAACTACTGTGAAAATCAACATTAAATTCACAATCATTCTTTATTATAGCTATAGATTATCCAGAGATAACATTCACAAAAATTATGACTGCAGTTATAATGACAAGTTGCAATTTATTTACAACTGGCTCGGTGCTTTATTTGTGTGATGAGCATCTGAAACAGATGGGTCAGTATCACAGGACACCATGATAACACAGTAGTCTATGTTATATGTTACAGTATGTATGTTACGAACGCATAATGTTTTGCAGGTGAATAGCATGGAAATGTTTCGAATCCAGTGTCATCAGGTTTCTCACTATTCGCCTCGTAGCTCAGTTCCAAAGTACCACTCACGGTTGTCCGTTCACCTGCCCTCTCTCTAACCCTGACTTCCACTTCCTTCCATCGATGGGGGTACCGAAACTTTGGTTCGCGGGTGTACATTCAAATTGCTGTTTCTTTTTTCTTTTAGTAACTGAAGGACTATACGTCGACGGAGATGAATGAAATTTTTAAGTAATTAATTTTTATAACGGTATTTACATAGTACTTATATTTTCTATTAATTTTTGTGACAAAAGTTCAATATTATTTCTCGCTACTTATCACAGGTTTACCAACTTTACCTAAGAAAATTATCCTATGGTATAACAAGAACCTTCATAATGTTTAAATATTTCCTTTTTATTAGTCATAAGCCTCGATATAATTTTAAAGTTATTTTGCAGATAAAAAGAAAATCTTTCATTCAAACTTTCTCGTTTTTTTCGGTGACCCGCAAATCATTTGACACTTACCTAAAAGTGATTTTCTTCATATGAGAAGTCTTCTTAGTTCTAGAAATAATTGGGTGTGTTTCCCAATCACTTTTGTGAATATTTATGGAAGATGCATATTAAGCGATCTCGCTCCAATTCAAGTCCATAGAGCTATGACTCCAGTAAACTGTTTTGACCTACCCCCAAGGACCATGATATCACCCATGACTAGTTCACAATTGGCATTACTTTTTATCCTTGAAATCACAACTAAAATGAATGAAAAAAAAAAAAAAAGCAAAAGGCCCCTCCGAGACTAAAAATCCAATTAATCTCAACACGTCTGTCAGATCAGCTGAGGTCGAGGCTCAAGCAACCTGATAATTTTATATCCATCATGATCAATAAAACCACGTGTATGAGGATACAAATGTTTATTAAATTTTTATCTCTGTACAGCTATATATATTTTCCAAACAATTATATCCGATAATCAATGTACACAATACTCTTTTACACGATTTCTTGCCTTTCCGGGTAATTTCTCAGCTAAAACAATTTCACAATTGGCACCACGATAAATTTTTGTAGTCAAATTTATGGTAAATAAAAGAAAATGCCAATAGACTCATCGGAAAATAAAAATCCAGTTGATATCAACACCTAATATTTTTAGATTCATGAATAATAAAAATATGTGTATGAGGACCCAAGTAATGTTTTTTAAAAACATTACTTGGGTCCTCATACACATAGTTTTTGTATCAGTCGGTACTTCTATTTTGGTTTTCGTATAATACATAACTGACAATCAATACCTAAACAATTTTCTTAATCGATTTATTTTAATTTGCTGAATATGGAAAATGATATCACGCAAGCCATAATGCAGGGAAAATATTCCACTTTCTAAAAATCTGATCAGTAGGCTGAAGATGCCATTTCAAAGCCCGAGTTAGACAAATAATTTGCGTTTTATCTCTGAATTACCAGGTTTCTTACTCCTCACGAATCAAACGAAACTTTTTGGTCTTTACTCACACATAATATCGTTCAATAATTGTGAATCGGTTTCATCTAACCTATGACCTGTTACTGATTTTCTTACCGAGGCAGAATTTTTTCCTCAATTGTTTTCTGAATTTAAGATGCAATTTGGAGTTTTTCATAGCTAATATAGAGCACTTTTGTTGAAGTTATATATATATATATATATATATATATATATATATATATATATATATATATATATATATATATATATAGTGTCAATGCCATCAATTAGGCGGTTTTTAGAATGACAAATATGATAGTTCCACATTACTAATACAGCGGATACTTTTACGGCAACAAACAAAAGTATACAATTTTATTTTCTTGAATGTTACCAATACAAACGAGAAAGAGACAGAAATGACCCTTTACCTCATATTAAAATTTCTCCAAACGAAATATGTACAATCACTCATAAAAGAAACGACCCCCCCGGCCAAGACACCTTTCAACCAATATGATATCGGTCCTGGTAACACTGTAAATGACGTCAGGTGTGGGGTTATGAAGCTGCGTTTGGGGGAAGTTCATTCAAAGTTCATTCTAAGTGTGTCGAGCCCATTCATTTAACCCTTGAGGCCGGGGGTTTCATTTGCATCATGTGCAGCATTAATGCATAAATGTTTCGGGTATGGGTTTGTGTTATCACCTGAAAGTTCTTTGTTCTTGTAGCATAAAGTTAATTTTGTGTGGAGGACAACATAACAAGTCAGATATAATGTATGTTTGACTCGAATTGTGGATTGAAGCAGTGTTTCAAGCAGATTAACTCCGCCCTCCTCTCAAACACCCCTCCTCATCCCTCTATATGGCTGACGTCAAATACACTGTTACCAACACTGAATACCCCGAGTTATATTGCCTCTAACGCAGGGGGGGGTCTTTTCTTTTATGAGTGACTGTACAGTTAATTTATTATTCCCGAGGCCTTCTTTTTTTTTTTTTTTAATCCATCAAGCAGTATACGACGACGGAGTTGAAAAAGTTATTTATATTAATTAATTATTTGTCTCGGGACTTACATAGCTTTGATACATTCTCGTATTAATTTTTGAGTCACAGGCTCATCAATAATGCTTCTCGTGATTTATCAAAGTTTTAAGACACTTTTCCTAAGAAACTGTGACATGGTGACACAAGAACCTTCATAATGTTTAAATATTTCTTCTTAAATTGTCAGGAGGCTCGACATAATTTTAAAGATCTTTTCAACGGAAAGAAAATCTTTCATTTTTTTTTTTTTCCGTGACCCCAACATGAATTTAAACTTATTTTTCTTAAACATCACATTGACAAGTATTGTTTACGTGTCTATCGATTTCTCAAATATTGTGCTCTAAAAGCAAGACATTTGCAGGCAATCTTGAACATCGCAACTTCCAAGACAGTAGCAAAATTATTGTAGTAAATACTCTTAACTTGATTCGAATTTTCGGCCCACCTCAGGCCATCATCAGGTATTTCAATTGTCCTGTATATTCAGCATGCACTTTATAAAAAGAAACAAAAAGCGCTTTCTTGACCCAAAAAACAAAATAAAAGAAAGTAAAATCATCCGTCTTCGTATCAAAGCTCAGCAGAAATGCCAAGAACCACTCAGTGACGACCCAAAGAAAACTACTCAAACCCCCAATTTTAACAACCATCTGTTCGAACACTAAATTCAAAGCCCCCCAAACTGAAGCAAATAAACCAAACCAAAATTGAGGTTCGAACAGAGAAACCTTTAAGCACTATTAGATACATTAATTTCGTCAACACCTCGTAGTATGTTTTCTCCTAGTAAGCCATCAGCTGAAGGACTGAATTCAGTTAATATCTGAAAATCATTGTAAGAGAATGGGTTAATGAATGGCTAAAAATGCCATTTGATGTAAATATTGGTTTGTCCTGTAACTCTTTCCCATATGTTCAGATATTCCTGATTTGAATGATCGACTAGTATTGTCAGCCAAAAAAAGTCTGGCAACTGTGTCAGACCAGACTGTGATAGTGGGGTTTCAATTGCGGGTGGAGGTGGGAAAGTGGAGAGTGTGTATGCTGTCATGTTTTAAATATCACGCAATACCGTTGGGTGGAAATTGTTGGGAATAACGTGTTGGGTAAGTTATAATCGATTTTTGTCACTATTATGACGCTAAATGAATACATATGTGCATCATCATGAGTTTACATGCAATCAAAATATACTTGTGTCATATACATGGGGTGTCATTTGTAATTCATCCTTGATGTTTGGAATACTTTAGAGGGCGGAATAACTGTGGAGTACGTTTCATACAGTGTTTGGAATTTAATGAAACGTCGAGCGTTTATGAGTGACAGCAAGAATATCCCCTCTCTTTCCTGTCGCCCAATGACGTCAAGTTCAGAAGGTAAACATACAGTGAAAACACAGCTGTCTGTTCTTTATTCCTATAATATTTGGCTAGTTGATGCTCGGCAGGAAGGTGGATGGGAGCTGGGTAGCACCTCGTCATTTCTGCTAACGCGTTATAGGCATTATTTCAGATTAACATTTCATTATTTATAGGTATTGAATTAGGTTTAATACCACATTTAGCACCTCTAATGTGCGGTGTTTTTGCTAGAGTACATCACCGACAAAAATTTCAGATTAAACAACAAACCCTTCACTACCCCAACCTCAACCCCCAATCCACTCACCCCTACCATCGTCTATGGTGGTACCAGTCTTAAGTGGCGGTTTGGGTGGGGCACGAACCTCTGTACAGTGTTGCCACGTGTTCCATACCCGCTATGTGAACGGCTCTGATATATGTAATAGGCATCACAATAAGTTAAACACATAAAAAGTAATGGTAACGTGTGTATTATAATATATGAAAACAGTAAACTGATTATGCGTGAAATATTTATACGGCAATACAGAAACGTGGCATAATTATTTTAGTGTTGCTTAAAAAAAAGTAGTCACTTTTATTGGCTGTTACCATATTTCTGGGGTTGGTAATAATATCACAATTATGATAATAAGATAATGTGCAGGAATATAAGCAAAAATATGCCAGTTTCTTAGTAAATAAAATATATACATTAAACCCTCGTGAGCGGCAACACTCACACAAACCCAATCCGACCTGGTCATCTGTGAGGGATAGAGGAATAGGCCTGTTTGGGGACACCTCTTAAAAAAAACGCGCCAAGACTTTAACCTCCTGGGTGGTGTGGAAATAGTCAAATTTACAATATGTACATTATAATGTAAAAGAAAATAACCAAAATGTATCCTAAAATACCACAGACGAAAGAGAGGGGGGGGGGAGGCAGACCAGGTGCAGTGTTGAGTGCAGCTGAGTGAGAGATGGAGGAAGGGAGAGAAGGAAGGAGGGAGAGAGTGATTGAATGAAAACAAATCATGGCGCCACAACAACGAGGTCATCTGGCGCCATATGTAAAACAATAATATTTTCAAACATAATTAGATATAATAAAAACAAAATAAAGAAATGAAAGCACAAGTTTATAAGTCACTCATAAAGGAAACAAAATTCCCCAGGGTGACGCACATCTCCCCAAGGAGAGAGAGAGAGAGAGAGAGAGAGAGAGAGAGAGAAGGCAGGCAAGGGGCAGTGTTGAGTGCATTGTCAAGCTGAGGGAAAGATGAAGGGAGGGAAGGAAGGAGGGCGAGAATGATTGAATGAAAAGGCGCCGTAACACCGAGGTCATCTGGCGTCATATGTAAAACAATAATATAATAAAAAACAAAATAAAGAAATGAAAGCACAAGTTTTTAAGACATAGAAACAAAATTCCCTAGGGTGATGCACATCCCCCCTGGAGAGAGAGAGAGAGAGAGAGAGAGAGAGAGAGAGCCATCGCGAGTATGGAAAACGTGGCAACACTGTACAGAGGTTCGTGCCCCACCCAAACCGCCACTTTAGAATGGTACGACCATAGTCTGACACAGTTGACAGACGAGCTATCCCTGCTCCGTCCACTTATCTGGTCGAATATTTAAGGGTTTGAAACTAAAACACGACATTTTGGCTGACTGTACATCCAATATACCCTGCCTTACTAACTAGGACATGTGAATTTGCTATCATCCAGAACTAGTTCACAGTTAGCGCTAAATTTTATCCTCTAATGTGAATTTAAAAAAAAAAAAAAAGCTATTGGCTCATCGGAAACATATACCCATTTCATCTCAACACAGCTGGCACAACAACGCAGGTAAGACACTCTAGCAACTTGACTTCTTAAACCAGTCTTGAATAGTTAAACAACGTATATTAGGATCAAAATAGTTTTAAATCTCTGCACGGCCATGTATTTACATTCTCTGAACAGTATTATCTGTTAATGAACACGATTTACTACCATTCGGAGTAATCTTATCGTGATCAATATTAACACGAGCGGTCACACTGTGAAGAACTTTTATTTTCATAAATTTGTCCATTCGCCCTCAATTATTATTATATTTTTTAAAGGGTGAAGTACCATACATCTGCAATATTCCTAAATCGGACGATTTTTTTCCGAGACAAAACACATTGTACCAATTTTTATCCCTAAGTTACCACTAAAATGGATAGTCACAACGGACCATCTTCCTGACGTAAAAGTCCAAATGATTTTCAAACGACGGTAATATAGTTTTTTCAGTGATCTCGCATCCTAGATTTTTTGTAGCTTCGATACATTGTATGTTTACTGAGATTTGGAATGATGTTATAAATTGTAATTAATTACAGTCACGCGTACTAATTTCTGCCTATTGGTCAGGGGGCGGATTCTGAAAGCTCAGAAATCCTCGCAAATCCACCATCTTTGAGTGTAAGAGTAACTTTTCACTTAAGTGCATATTCTGGAGCCCTAGAAAACGAGCGCAAACCCTATGCGGCGTTGTCAATTCTTCTCGTAGAGTTGCGCCATGTGAGGGGCAGCCCTAAGTACATCGTAAGCCTTATAACTCTCCTATTTTTACAAATATTGTAGCTCAAACATCCCTCAAATCCTGAGAATTAAATCATGCATCAATTAATCCTTCAGTGCATAAAACTTGCGATTTTTCAAAAAATAATAACTACAAGTGGCAGCAGACCGTTGTAGACGATGCCAGAATACTATAACGGAGCAAGTACTACATCGACGAGTGGTAAAACTAGCATTGTAAGCCAATATTGCCTTTACTGCAAACAAATTATAGCCTATTGATATAATGTTCACAAAAATTCGATTAAACAAGCCAGTGTTAAGAAGAAACATCTAAAATATGGTGATAGCCTACATGACATAATGTCAAAAAAATTATGAAAGCGCACTTATTTCTTCCTCTGAGTTCACTGCCCTTCTGTACATAATTTCGTCTATACTTTTCTATTAGTAATTTTTCTCCTAGTATACCATCAGCTAAATGACTGAATTCAGATCCTATCTGAAATTCATTGTAAGAGAAAGGGTGGTCACGGTAAAAGAATGCTAACAGCTGAAAATGCCATCTGATGTAAATATTGCCCTGTCTTGTAGCTCTTTCCCTTATGATCAGATATTCTTAATTTCAATGATTGATTGTATAGTTTACCAAAAAAGTCGTGTCCGTAAATATTCGAATACATAACTGGAAGCAACAGTCTGGCAACTGTGTCAGACCAGACTGTGGTGGGGGGGTTTGAATTGCGGGTGGAGGTGGGGAAGTGGACGGTATGTGTGCTGTTATGTTATACATACCACGCAATACCGTCGGGTTGGAAATTGTTGGGAATAACGTGCTGGGTAACGGTTATAATAAATACTGGTCACTATTATGTGGTTAAATGTATACAAATGTGCATGATCATGAATTTACATGCAATCCAAATATACCCCATATAGATGGGGTGTCATCTCTAATTCGTCTTTGATATTTGGAATACTTCAGAGGAGTACGTTTCATAACGAGTGTTTGGAATTTAATGAAACATGATAAAACAGCGTTTATTAGTGACAGCATGAAAATCCCCTCTATTTCCTGTCGCCCAATACAGATACCTGAGTGACTATGAAGATATGACTATATGCTTGTGGGTGTATACCTCGGTGTCATCACCGTTCGTAACACCTGTGGCCAGGTTTCCCTCACCCCTTGACCAAGACATTAACCACTTGTGGAAACAAATGCTTTTCTCGTTATTACTATGGAAGTACCGCATGTTTCTGTGCTGCACCACACATGGTATGTAATATATCCTGTCATGGTGAGATTGTAAACATAGTTAAAACACAGTTGTCTGTTCTTTATTCCCATGTTATATGGCAATTTGATGCTCGGAGGATTAAAATAGTGATTTGTCCTTTGGCAGGAAGGTGGGAGGGAGCAGGATAGCACCTCGTCACTTCTGGTAACGCTTGTTTGGCTACACGTTATAGGCATTATTTCAGATAAACGATACATTTCACTATTTACAGGTATTGAATAAGGTGTAATATCACATTTAGCACCTCTAATGTACGGTGTTTTGCTAGACTACATCGCGAACAAAAATTACAGATTACACTGGCAACAATAATTACATCACACACTCCCCACCACAACCACCAATCCACTCACCACTACAATCGTCTAGTCAGACACAGTTGACAAACATAAGCTATCTCTGCTGCTTCCACTTATATGTTCGAATATTTACTGGTTCGAAACTAAATCACGACGTTTTGGCTGACTATTAATCCAATATACCATGACTTAGAAGTAGAACATGAAAATTTGCTATCATCCAGAACTAGTTCACAATTGTCGCTAAATTTTATCCTCGAAGCCACCCCAATGGTGAATTAAAAAAAAAAAAAAATGGCTCATCGGAAACATATACCCACTTCATCTCAACACAGCTGGCAAAAGAACGCAGGTAGACGCTGAAGCATCCTGACTTTTTTAGACCAGTCATGAATAATGAATACGTATATTAGGCCATGTATATACATATATTTACATTGCATTCACATTGTCCTAACAATATCTGAATTAAAACGTACACAAATTTCATTCACATGATTTACTACGATTCAGAGTAATCTCATCGTGATAAATATGGTTAATAATTTAACACCCTGTCATACTGTGAAAAATTTTAATTTTCATAATTTTGATCAGGAAGCTCATGATGCCATTTTGAAGCCCGTTTCAACGATAAAAATAATTTCTGCTTAATCTCTAAGCGTCCATCTAAACACGAATCAGACGAAATTATTTGGGCTTAAACCTCATAAATGCTAGCCTTCCTTACCTATGAATCGATATCAACCTATGTGTTAACACATCTAGCCATTTACTGATTTTCTATTTCCGAAAAGGAATTTCCTCTCACTCAGGATTTTCTCTGAAATTTAATTGCAGCATGGAATATTTCCCAGCTAATTTAGAGGATATTTGTGGAAGTTGCATATAATGTGCATTAGCCCGAATTTTTTTTTTTTTTTTTTTTTATGGTGACAAGTACCATAAATCTCCAATACTCATAAATCGGATGATTTTTCCTAGTGAAAACACATTGCACAATTTTTTTTTGTTACCACTAAAATGGAAAAAAAGTCACAAATAACCAACTTCCTGACGTAAAAGTTCAAACGATTTTGAGACGACAGTAATAGTTCTTTCAGAGATCCCACAACCTAGATGCATTATATGTTTACCGAGTTTGGGGATGATGTCATAAATTGTAATTAATTACATATCTCGGTATGGCCATAGTTCATACTGTTTTGTACTAATCTCTGAGACAAAAAGTTATCATTTTTCATGCTCAGATGTTATCACAGTTTTTGACCGACTTAGATAATGTGGCTTGTGGTATAACAAGAATCTTCATCATGTAGATATGTTCTTTCATTTTAACATTCATTTTTTGATGCAATTTAAATGGGCTTTTGCTTTGGATACAAAAAAACACGTATTCGCGATTTCTTGCTTATTTCAGCGACATCCACATGCTTTATTATTGTTCTTAAACACCTCATACTCAGTCTCTCTATACGTGTCAATCGATTTCTTGATCACTCAAAAATTTATATATATATATATATATATATATATATATATATATATATATATATATATATATATATATATATATATATATATATTTCTCAGAATGTCGTGTGACGAGAATAATTAGGTGTATTTCCCAATCAATTTCGTGTGCTTTTTAGGAAGCACCATATTTTGCGATTTAGCTTGTAATTAAGCTTACATAGCCATCACCAGAGTAGTAGAGTTTTGAGCTACATCAACGCGGATCCAATCAGCCTTAACAAGATCACAATTCAAACCACGTTTTATTTTTGAAGAATTTATTGTAAATAATAAAAATATAAAGCCAATGGACTCCTCGGAAAATAAAAACCCAGCTAATGTCAATGCGCCTGAAATGCTGATTTTTTTTTTTTTTTGTCTATCATGATGACCTAAATTATGTTTTAAAATTGTATCATGCAGTACTTCTATGTATATACTTTTACCTGATAAAGCATAAACGACAATCAATACCTAAACAATTTTCTTTTAAACGACTTTTTTTTCTTAATGATTTTACTTGGTTATATATGGAAAATGATATTAAAAACCAAAATACTGGGAAAATATTTTACTTTTTAAAAATTTGATCAGGAGGCTAAAGATGCCATTTCAGAGCCTTCGTTATACAGATACAGATGATATCCATCTACTCACTTAATTTCCAAGATTTTACGCGTCTCTTATGAAAGGAAACTCTTTGATCTTGAACCTCTGAATGAATTTCATCCTACGTGTTACCTCATTTAGCCCTGTTACTATTTTTTTTTCTTTCGGGGCTGAATTTTTTCTTCAGAAATTTTTTCTGAATTTAAAGATGCAGTTGGGAGTGTTTCCCAGCTAATATAGAGCAAATTTGTGGCCGTTATGAATATATAGTGTTTTCTGCCTTAATGATGCTGTTCTTAGGATAACAAGTATAAAGTTCCGCATTACTATTGTATCCGGATACTATTATTGTAACAAAACAACGTGTACCATTTTTTTGTTCTGAAGTTACCAGTACAAATAAAAAGACAAATGACCCTCTTTCTTACGCAAAAATCCATGCATTCTCCAGACTACATTAATATAGTTCATTCAGTGTTCCTTCATGCTGCATTTTATTTTTGTACCTGTCATTTACTCTACGTAGACGGAGATCAGGAATAGTTATAAATGGTAATTAATTAATTTCTGTACTTCCATTGTGTTTATACTTTCTTGTGAATTTTTGTCAAAAGTTCATCTATTTCCTTCTCGCGAGTTACCAGAGTGTTTAGACACTTTAACTAAGGAACTTTGGTTTATTGTGTAACAAGAACCTTAGGAGAATTGGCTTATTGTGTTACAAGAACCTTAATAATATGCAAATATTTATTTTTTTAATTCAATCAGGAGGCTCGATTTAATTTGTAAGTTCCTCTTTTGAAGAAAACATTTTTTTTTTTTTCGGTGACCCACAAATCATCTGAAACATTTTTGTTAAACACATCACTGAACTTTACTAGTCAATCGACATATTGTATGGTTCCTAAAAGTGATTTGTTTCAAAGTCAAAAATATGACCTGGAAATAATTGTTTATCAATCATTTTTGAGTACATTTGTGGAAGTTGTATAGTGATTTCTACCAAAAATAAGTTTATGCAGCCATCAACACGGTAAAATACTTTTGACCTACCGCCAAAATGCATGCTATCACCCATATCTAGTTAACAATTGGCAATACTTTTTATCCTTGATGTAACAATAGGATGAGTTTAAGAAAAAAAAAAAAAAAGGGGAGGGAAGGAGCCACAAGCTCATAGTAAACTAAAAATCCAGCTAATAACACCCGTGAAACAGCAGTTCAGGTAAAGGATAACGCAACCTGATCTTTTAAAATCCATCATGAATGATTATACTATGTATGTAATGTTTTAAAACTTTATCAATCAGTACGTCTATGTATCTTTTTTCCTGATAATTCATCTGACAATCAACACCTAAAGAGTTTTCTTTTCAACGACTTATTGATTTACCTTGGTATATATGAAAAATGATATGAAAGAAGCCGTTATCCAGGGAAAATACTCGTTTTTAAAATTCTGATAAGTAGGCTAATAATGCCTCTGGAAAGCCTTAGTTATACAGATATTGATGCTATCCGTCTTATCGCCAAATTACCGTTTTTTAAGCGTCTCTAATCAAAAGAAACTCTAAATTATAGCATTCTATAACAGAGAATCGATTTAGTCCTGTTAACTCATTTAGCCTTGTTAGTGATTTTGTTTTCGAGGCTGAATTATTTCCTCAGAACCGTTTTCTGAATTTAAAAATACAATTGGGAGTGTTTCTCAGCAAATATAGAGAATATTTGATGATGTTTCTTATATGTAGTGTTTTCGCCCTCAATTATGCGGTCTTTAGGATAACAAGTATAATAGTTCCGCATTACTAGTATAGCGGATACACTTACGGTAGAAAAAAAACTATATAATTTTTTCCCTGAAGTAAACCATAAAATTAAAAAAAAAAAAACCAAATTCCTTACCTAAAAATTCAAACGTTCTCCAGTAGAGATTAGAACAGTTCAATGATTGTTCATTCTGGCTGGTTTTTTTTTTTCTTTTCTTTCTTAGCTCGTGCACTATACGTCGACGGAGATGAATAAAGTTCTTAGTAGTAATCTTTTATGACGGTATTTACATAGTGTTTATATTTTCTCGTATTAATGTTTATGTGGGACTCAAGAGTTGATCAATATTGTTTCTCGCGACCAATCACAGTTTAAAGCACTTTACTGAAGAAAATTTCGCCTATGATATAACGAGAACCTTCATAATGTTTAAATATATCCTTTTTATTTCAGTCAAGAGGTTCAATGTAATTTTAAAATTATTTTGCAAATAAAAAGAATATCTTTCTCATTCAAACTTTCTCCTTTTTTTCGGTGACCCGCAAATCATTTGAAACTTTTTTTTTTTAAACACCTAATTGAACAGCACTCTTTACTTGGCAGTGGATTTGTTTCTGTGTCCTAAAAGTGATTTTCTTCACCCCCAGAATTTTCTGAATTCTGGAAATAATTGGGAAAGTTTCCCAATCACTTTTCAGAATATTTATGGAAGATGCATATTTAGCGATCTCGCCCCAAAAGAAGCAAAGACTCCAGAAAAATTGTTTTGACCAACACCCAAAGTGGCATTATTTTTATCCTTGAAGTCAGGACTAAGATGAATTAAATACACACACACACACACATATATATATATATATATATATATATATATATATATATATATATATATACACTACTCAAAACAATTAAGGGAACAAGATTTTGAACTGTGATATTTCAGAATCTATGCTTTGTTTAGGTTCAGAATTGCTTATGGGTATTCCCCGATATGTTAGCAATGAAAGGCAATGTTCAAGCAAGGAATCAAAAAGAGAACTTTATTGTTGGAACAAGCGAGTACCAGATAACCCTCAAAACAGAAATGAACAAGAGATAGGCTCAGCCACGGAATGTCTCAGAATTGTCTTAAAAACTGGTTCTGAAGTCTCTAATAATGAGTGTAACCTCCTCTTGCCTGGATGCACTCCCGACAACGACGAGTCATGGCGTCCTGGGGGATGTTCTCCCACTCTGCCACCAAAGCCTCGGTAAGTGCTGGAATGCTATCAGGCCGAGGTTGGCGAGCATGTTCCCTCCGTCCCAGCATGTCCCAGACATGCTTGATGGGATTGAGGTATGGTGAGCGTGCTGGCCATTCCATTATGGCGATCCCTTGCTCCTGGAGGAAGTTCATCGAGACACGCAGTGTGAGGGAGAGCATTGTCCTGCATGAAAAGGAACTCCTCTCCCACAGCTCCAGCAAAAGGCCTTACCACAGGGTCCAGAATCCGTTCCACATCATGCAGCTGTCAGGGTACCGCCATTCAGCACAATGAGGTCTGGAACCACCACCATACCGGTCATGTTCCACAATGTTGCACGGTGCGTAACTCTCTCCAGCATGTCTCCACACTCTGATACGGTGGTCGTTGGTCAAAACACTGAATCTGCTTTCATCTGAGAACAGTACTGGGGTCCAGTGGCGTACCTGCCACTGTACGTGATCTCGGACGAACTCCAGACGTGCTCTTCGGCGAGCTGGGGTCAAACCTGGGGCCACAACAGGTCATATAGCCCGAAGGCCGTCCTCGTGAAGCCGGTTGCACACTGTCTGGTTTGAGACACGGACCCGTCGCCCGTTGGAAGTCGTTTTGCAGTGCCCGGGCAGTACTCTGTCAATTCCGGGTGGTCAGCACTCGCAGGTAGCGGTCTTGTCTTGCGGATGTCATGCGTCTGCGACCTTGCCCAGGTCTTCTGGTGTACAGCCCGTCATCTTGGTATCGTCACCAAAGCCGGTTGATGACGCTAGGAGACACTCCAAGGCCTTGGGCAACCATTCTCTGGGTGTGTCCTTCCTCGAGCATCTGTAATGCTCGAGCCGCCTCAACTATGGACAAATACCGCCGCACGCACTCAGTGATGACAGGGAAACACAACAAAATCGCCCAAAGCCAGAAACATCTCGTTGATGCTGATTTAGACCAATTCTACTCAATGAAAAATGAAATTTTCACTCTTTATATAGGGGTAGGGTGACACTCCCATTTTTATTGACATACTCTTAAAGGACAACTCAACTCACAGATGTATTCGGTTCCTCAATCATTGCTCAGCTCACAACACTATTTCTGAACCCAAACAAAGCATAGATTCGAATATATCACAAATCAAAATCTTGTTTCCTTAATTATATATATATATATATATATATATATATATATATATATATATATATATATATATATATATATATATATATATATATATATATATACATATATATATATATATATATATATATATATATATATATATATATATATATATATATATTGTTACCTAGCCTATGATTTCATCATCCTTTGTGTAGTTCTGGCCTACAGTATGCTGCATGTTTGATCACGAGCGTGTTCTACCTCAGTCCCCCCCTTCTACCGTTATAGTAAAGTCGTTCTTTCTGTTGTTCAGAGCTGGATTGTCAACTCTTTGTCCCCATGGCTTCATTTGCGCGTCCTTCTTACAAGTTGTATCAAGCTCTGCCGGCCCCTGTATAGTGAGCGCAGTCTCTGCATTGTTGCCACTTAGATCTAATCCTCATTTTGTTCACATCTATGTCCTCCCCTGTACAGTTATTATTGTGAGTGCTCAGGAAGTCTCCAACCATCTAGCAGCTGTGTAATTTGAGTATGTGTTATTGCATTTTGTTCTTGTACTGTATAGCATAAGTTGTTAATTTGTAGGCCTACTGAGGTTTTTTTGTAATTCATGTAAGGTTCTTATTGTCAGCCATCATTAATAATATTTTGTATTTGTAATAATTTATCTTGCATTAACTGAGCATTATCCAGTGTATTGTCATTTTATCAGGGCTGACAGATAAATTTACTCTTGCTAATTTCGTGTTAATAGAGGCTATTGCAGTTAACCATATATTTAACCTGTTTCTTGCCATTACATTATCCTTATGAGTCCTGAATGTTTTATTGTTAGTTTGAGAATTAAACTTTAACTTGTAATTTTACCTAACTTTTGTTTTGAACCTGGAACTTTACGGGACAGTAGTGATTTTTCGTATTCTCAGTTAAAGTGTACATTATCTTTGTTCCGTAAAATAAATTTGGCGACCTCGCCAGGATATTCAGGATATTATAATAAGGATATTGCTCGATATTTTGTGTGTGATTTATTCATGATGTCTACTATTACTACACTTGATGACGCCAAAGATTTTTTGTCAAATGTGCAAACAGTGTGTGATGTAGAAAACAGAACAAAGAATGAACTTAAGCTTGTTGCTCAACAATTGGGAATTGCTGTTCGCTCTCATCATTCTAAAGATCAAATTGATGACATGATTAATGAAAGCTTGTTTAATGTAACTCCTCGAAATGAGCAAACGCAGATTCAATTAGCTAAGTTACAGCTATAGTCTCACCAATCTAAAACCTAGGTTTGGGTGGAGTCTAGCCGGGGATTTCCCGGCGTACAGCGTTGCCTTGTTTCCTATACTCTCATTGGCTAGTGGCTGACCTGACACCGTTAGAGTTCGTCCGCTCCCATCTCGCCACCTGGCCTGACATGACTTCACCCACTTCTGTGTGTGTGTGTGTGTGTGTGTTTGTGTATGTGTGTGTGTGTGTAAAGACAAACTAGTTTAAGTTATAAATATAATCAAAATAATGAATTTAAAAGTCGCATTCTCTCTCTCTCATATAATTTATGATTTTTTACCTGGTTATAGCCTTTAAATTACACTCTACATATTAAAACTTAGACTTTCTTTCCACACCACCCAAGAGGTAAAAGTCACGGCGCGTTTTTTTTTTTTTTTTTTAAAGAGGTTTCCCCGATAGGCCTAGTCCTCTTCTCTTCCAGCATGTAAGATTATCATGAATCCTCCTCATCAGAGGTGAGAGTGATTTTCTTGGGAGACGTAAACTCTGGAGAGTTGTTTTCTTCATTATCTCTTGCTTCTCTGCGTATTGCTTCAATCCTGCTCTTGCTAAGTCCTGTTGCTGCAGCTGTTCGATGAATTGCCCTTGACACATCATCGAAAATTCCTCCGTACTGCTTCTCCTGCAGAAAATACTGGCTTACGTTGAAGGCCATTTCTTTGGCTTGACTATGTAGATGCGAGCGAGTTGGCGTAGCTGCCATTGTGTCTGCATCAACATAGAAAGTGAATAGTGGAAGCACCTGACAGAAGCTTAAATCTCCCTCCAATGGATTAACTCCCAGTATGGGCCTGGATGTTGCCGCTCATGAGTGTTTTAACTTATTTATTTCTATTAAGAAAATAGCGTATGTTCTACTGATTCCTTCAAATTATATTATAAACGTAATTGTTACATTACTTACCCAACTTAGAACTACCGTGAAAGTCGGTAAAAGTAACTACATTTTTTTCAGCACCACTGTAAAATATGTATGCCACGTTTCTTTATTGATGTACAAGAGCCATATGCATTACACGTTTACCTTCCTTTGATATGCTAGAATACTTACGTTTATATTGTATTAGTATGTGTGTACCTATCTGTGATGCCTATTACATATATAACAGAATCTACTCATCGCTCGTTTAGGAAGTATGGCATGGCTGCACCCAGCGCCAGACTCCACCCAAACCTGGGTTTAAGATTGGTGAGACTATAGCCCTGCAGGAGGCTCGTGTTAAGGAGGCTGAATTTCAAGCACGTGCTAAGGAGGCTGAGTCTCAGGCTAAGAAGGCGGAGTCTCATGCTAAGGAGGCTGAGCCACAAGTTGAAATTGCTAGGATTCAGGCAGACCATGAGTATCGCATGAAACAAGGTGGAACTGGATCATCTAGCTCTGATGATTTTGATGTGGCTAAAAATGTTAAACTTGTCCCTCCTTTTAATGAATCTGATTTAACCAAGTATTTTCAGTTGTTTGAGAGGGTAGCTACAGGTTTTAATTGGCCCAAAAAGTATTGGCCAGTACTCCTTCAAACTGTTCTCACGGGTAAAGCTCAAGTAACTTATGCATCTTTGCCTCAGGATCAATCTGATAATTATGATGTAGTTAAGAGCTTGATTCTTAAGGCCTATGAGCTTGTTCCTGAAGCCTATAGAGTAAAATTTAGGACAACTTACAAGCAAGATAAGCAATCCCATGTTGAGTATGCAAAAATCAAAGAAGATCTGTTAGAGCAGTGGTTAAATTCTAAGAATGTGGATTCTGATTTTAACAAATTTAAGCAGATGATTTTGCTGGAGCACTACAAAAGGAGGGTTAATAATGATGTAAGCATATATCTTGATGAGAGAAGAATAGATAATTTGTCTGATGCTGCAGTTTTAGCTGATGAATATGTTCTCACTCACAAGAGATATTCTAAAGATAAAGGGAAAGCTGAGAGTAAATACGTTGCCTCTACTCAGAGTACAGGTAACAGGAAAGAGAATAAAGATGATGTTTCTCAGGAAGTATTTTCCAGCTCCACCTCTAGATTTCAGAAAAGTAAATGTACTTATTGTAGTAAGCTTGGTCATACTACGGAGAAATGTTTCAGGAGACAGCGTGATGTGAACAAAAAGGAGTCTTTAAATATTCAGTCAATTGGTCTAGTGTCCACCCTTGAGAGTTCCCAGAATTCTTTAACTGAGTTAACCAGAATTCTTTAACTGAGTTAACTGAACCTGCTTTGAGGGGTAAATTAAATCCTCATGAAGCTCCTCTTTTGAGCAGTAACGTGGGTGACACTCTCAAGAGTTCATGTGCTAATTTCTTGTCTGATGGTTTTGTCAGTCCTCTGGACAGTAATGACAGGAAATCAGTTAAAATATATCGTGATACAGGTGCTTGCCAATCCCTTATGCTGACCAGTGTTCTAGGCTCTAATGTTAATTCCTCTGATGAAACGGTAATCTTACAAGGTGTAGGGAATAATTACTTCTCTGTCCCTCTTTGCAGAGTGAATTTAGAGTCTGGTTTTGGTAATGGTTCCGTTATGGTTGGGTTGGTTGAGACACTCCCAATGTCAGGTGTAACTTTCTTACTTGGAAATGATATTGGTGGAAGTCAAATGTGTCCAGCTCCTCAGTTGTCTAGTGAGCCAGTGGCTGCGACCCAGGATTGTGATGTCCCTGATGTGTTCCCTGCATGTGCTGTCACTAGTGGTGACTTAGAGGATAATGATGATGTTATCCTAGCTGACACTTTTCTTGCTAATTTGGACCACTCACCAGATGAGGCAGTACCGCTTGGTGTTGATAATTTGTCTCGTCAAGAGTTGGTTGAGTTGCAGGTTGCTGACCCTGATTTGAAAGGTCTAGCTAACTCTGCTTGCAGAGGAAAAGTCAGCCGGTGCTTCTACTTGTTATTATATAAAGTCAGGAGTACTGATGAGGAAGTGGAGACCCCCAACAGCATCAGCCGACTCTGAATGGGAGGTTGTACAGTACATCAAGTCGTCATCCCTCGTGTTTGTAGGCAGGATATCATTAGAGTGGCTCATGACTCCAGTTTGGCAGGACGACTTGGAGTGAGGAAGACTGTGGCACGCATTTTGAAACACTTCTACTGGCCAGGTATCTTCAGGGATGTTTCCTGGTATTGTAAGTTTTGTCACCTGTCAAGTTGTGGAGAAGTGTAATCAGACCGAAAAGGTTGCACCTCTAGTTCCCATTCCTCCTTTTGAGGCGTCATTCACCCGTCTGTTGGTGGATATTGTGGGCCCTCTTCCTAAGACTTCTTCAGGATTTTCTTATGTGTTGACCCTGATTGATATGGCTACTCGTTATCCTGAAGCCATTCCACTTAGAAATATCTCAGCAAAGAACGTGGTTAAGGAAATGCTAGGGTTCTTCACAAAGTTTGGCCTGCCCAAGGAGGTACAGTCAGACCGGGGAAGTAATTTCATGTCAAATGTTTTCAAGCAGTCTCTGAAAGAGTTGGGTATCACCCAGATCACGTCTTCAGCTTACCATCCCCAGACCCAAGGAGCGTTGGAGAGATATCATCAAACACACAAATCGATGCTCAAGAAATACTGTTTGGAACATCAGAAAGACTGGGATAAAGGTCTTCCATTCGTTGTGTTTGCCGCAAGAGAATCTCCAAATGAATCACTGGGTTTCTCACCTTTTGAACTACTGTTTGGCCATGAAGTAAGAGGACCCCATAAACTACTAAAGGAATGCTGGCTGTCGGAGGAAGATGACGTCAACCTGCTGGAGTATGTGATGAAGTTCAAAGAACGGCTGTCCACTGCTTTACAGCTGGCGAGAGAGAATTTAGGAGCTGCTCAGGAGAAGATGAAGACTTGGTATGATAAGAAGTCCAGGTTACGCCACTTTCAGCCAGGAGATCAGGTTTTGATTCTGCTACCAGTGCATGGGCAACCTCTTCAAGCCAAGTTTAGTGGTCCTTATTTCGTGGAGAAGAAACTCAGTGGTCAACTATGTCATCGCCACACCGGATTGTAGAAAGAACAAGGAACTTTGTCACATCAACATGCTAAAGTTATATCACGGGCGGGACGAAAATAATCCAGTCTGCACTGTAGCTGTTCCAATCGAGTCTGCAAGTGAAGCTCTCCCATGCAGTATGAGTCTGAGTGATAGTTTGGGGAAGAATTCTAATATCATGAATGATCTCCAGACTAAGCTTTCTCATCTACCTCCCGAGGAAAGGCAGGAGTTTTCGTCATTACTGCAGGAGTACCCGCAAGTGTTCCGTGCCACTCGAGGAAGAACCACTGTGTTGATGCATTATGTCGATGTTGGAGACGCAAAGCCAATTAAACTGCCTCCTTACCGTGTGAACCCAGTGAAAGTTCCTCTCATCCAGAAGGAGCTTGGCTACCTGTTGGACCACAAGATGATTGAGCCCTGTCAGAGCGAGTGGAGTTCTGTCACTCTAGTCCCTAAGCCAGGTGGGTCACAGCGGCTTTGCATCGACTACAGACGTGTTATTCAGATAACCAAAACAGACACACCCTCTCCCTAGCGTGGAAGATTGCATAGACAAGATCGGAAAGGCTAGGTACATAAGTAAGTTTGATTTGTTAAAGGGATACTGGCAAGTACCTATGACTGAACGTGCTAGGGAGATCTCATGTTTTGTAACACTAGGAAAGACTTTTGCATGTTCTGTAATGCCATATGGTATGAAGAATGCACTAGCCACTTTTCAGAAGCTCATGAATGTTGTAACAGAGGGTTTGGCAGGGTGTGTTGTTTATATTGATGATGTATTAATCTTCAGTGACAACTGGAAAGATCACCTATGCCATGTCAGTAAATTTCTTGAGCGTTTGGTTCAGGCTAATCTTGTAGCTAATTTATCAAAGTGTGAGTTTGGTCAAGCTAAAGTACGTAATTGGTGATGGACATGTTGCACCACCAGCAGCTAAGGTTCAGGTTATAAGTGATTTTCCCAGACCTAAAAGTAGGAAAGAGCTACAAAGATTTTTGGGAATGGTTGGTTATTACAGGAGATTTGTTCTTAACTTTTCAATTCTTGTATCACCACTTACAGACCTACTGAAAAAGGGAGTTAAATTTGTCTGGACCGATAACAGTGAATCCTCTTTCAACAAACTTAAAGCTATCCTATTAAGTCAGCCAGTGCTCGCTACTCCAAATTTTGCTAAGCCTTTTAAGATGGCTGTTGACGCAAGTGATACAGGAGCTGGGGCTGTTTTGCTGCAAGAGGATGATCAGGGTATTGAACACCCTGTATCTTATTACAGTAAGAAGTTCACTCCACCTCAAAAGAACTACTCAACTATTGAGAAAGAGCTTTTGGCCTTGATTTTGGGTTTACAGCATTTTTCATTTTATTTGTGTTCTGGTTTTCACCCCATAGTCATTTATACCAATCATAAACCACTGAAATTCCTTAGTAAGTTTAAAGATAAAAATCAGAGATTGACAAGATGGAGTCTACTTCTTCAGGAGTATTCATTAGACATACAGCATGTCAAGGGGAAAGAAAATGTTATTGCAGATTGCTTATCTAGACTTTAGACAGATTGTTTTAGAGTAATAAGAAATTTCCTTTGTAAATTTCTTTTTCTTTGTGGGGAGGTGTTACATAGCCTATGATTTCATCATCCTTTGTGTAGTTCTGGCGTACAGTGTGCTGCATGTTTGATTACGAGCGTGTTCTACCTCAGTCCCCCCCTTCTACCGTTATAGTAGAGTAAGTCGTTCTTTCTGTTGTTCAGAGCGGGATTGTCAACTCTTTGTGCCCATGGCTTCATTTGCGCGTCCTTCTTACAAGTTGTATCAAGCTCTGCCGGCCCTTGTATAGTGAGCTCAGTCTCTGCATTGTTGCCACTTAGATCTACTCATTTTGTTCACATCTCTGTCCTCCCCTGTACAGTTATTATTGTGGTTGCTCAGGAAGTCTCCAACCATCTAGCAGCTGTGTAGTTTGAGTATGTTATTGCATTTTGTTCTTGTACTGTATAGCATAAGTTGTTAATTTGTAGGCCTAGTGAGGTTTTTTTGTAATTCATGTAAGGTTCTTATTGTCAGCCATCATTAATAATATTTTGTATTTGTAATAATTTATCTTGCATTAACTGAGCATTATCCAGTGTATTGTCATTTTATCAGGGCTAATTTCGTGTTAATAGAGGCTATTGCAGTTAACCATATATTTTACCTGTTTCTTGGCATTACATTATCCTTATGAGTCCTGAATGCTTTGTTGTTAGTTTGAGCATTAAACTTTATCTTGTAATTTTACCTAACTCTTTTGTTTTGAACCGGGAACTTGACGGGACAGTAGTGATTTTTAGTATTCTCACTTAAAGTGTACATTATCTTTCTCTGTTCCGTAACAATATATATATATATATATATATATATATATATATATATATATATATATATATATATATATATATATATATATATATATATATATATATATATATATATATATATATATATATATATATATATATATATATATATATATATATATATATTCAAAACTAAAACTCCAATTAATCTCAACACGGCTGGCACATTAGGTGAGGTTTAGGCTCAAGCTTCCTCATATTTTTGTATCCATTATGAACAAAAAAAAAAAAAACGATACATGTTTATAAATTTTATATCTCTGTACCTTTTAAGTATTTATATTTTCCTAACAATAAAATTTTATAATTATTATACACAATAACCTTTAACACGATTTCTTGCCTTTCGCAGTAATTTCAAAGCTGAAAATAAAATTTCATTTTCTTAATTTTGATCAGATGGCTCAATATGCTACTTTGACGCCCCAGTAACCCAGACAAAAATATCCGCTTTATCCCTAGATTTCCAACTTGTTGACACGTCTAATCAAACGAATCTGTTTGGGCTTAAATCCTTTAAATGCTAGCCATAATAACCAGTGAATCCATATCATCCTAGTGTTTCTACATTCAGCCTTTTAATGATATCCTCTTTTCCTGAATCGGTAATTTTTCAGCCTTTGTAATGTTTCCTGGGTTAGAGGAAATATGTGGAAGTTGCATATTTTTTTCTTTTGCACAACTGTGCGGATTTTACCACGACTGAAATTTACAATATTTGGAAATATTCTCACTTTTTTCTTTACCTTTATGTTGAATTTCCGTTGTTTGAATGTGCTTTTGCAACGTACAAAAAAAAAAAATCTAATTACCGATTTTTTGCTTGTTTCGGCGACATCCACATGCATTATTACAAAATTTGCGTCAATCGATTTCTTGATCGTCTCCAAAATGTAATTTTTTTTCTCAATATCTTGTGAGCTTTCGAAATAATTAGGTGTGTTTCCCGATCAATTTTGAGTATATTTGAGGAAGCTCAATAATTAGCTATTTAGCTTGGAAATAAGATTATACAGCCATCATCACACTGAGAGTTTCGACCTACCCCCAGCGCGGATCCTATCAACGGTACCAAGCTCACAATTGGCACCACGTTAAATTCTTGTGGTCAAATTTAAGGTAAATAAAAGAAAAATCCAATAGACTCATCGGAAAATAAATATCCAGTTAATGTCAACTCGTCTGAAACAAAAGCTCAGGTGCAACTTGATTTTTTTAGATTCATGAACAATAACACTTTGTATATGAGGATCCAAGTAATGTTTTTAAATTGTATCATTCAGTACTTCTTTGTATTTTCGTATTTTCGTTTTCGTGTATTACAATCAATACCTAAACAATTTTCTTAATCGATTTATTTTACCTTGCTAAATATGGAAAATGATATCACGCAAGACATAATGCAGGGAAAATATTCCACTTTATAAAATTATGATCAGTAGCCTAAAGATGCCATTTGAAAGTCCTAGTTAGACAGACAAATAATATTTTATCTTTAAATTACCAGGTTTTTTACTCGTCTCGGATCAAACGAAACTTTTTGATCTTTACACTGAAATAATAGCGTTCAATTTCTGTGAATCGGTTTCATCTAACTTGTTACCTCATTTAACTCTGTTACTGATTTTATTACCGATGCGGATTTTTTTTCCCTCAGAATTTTCTGAATTTAAGATATAATTTGGAGTTATGTATATATAGTGTCTTCGCCCTCATTTATCTCGTTTTCAGGAAAAATATAATACTTCCGTTTTACTAATACAGCGGATACTTGTTACGGTAACAAACAAACGGGTACCATATTTTTGCCGACTGTTACCAACAAAAACGAGAATGAGACAGAAATGACCCTCTTCCTTATATTATATTTTCTCCAGACGAAATAAGTACAGTTCATTCATTATTCCTTCAGCCTTCACTTTTTTTTTTTTTTTAGCCATCATGTAGAATACGGCGACGAAGATGAGAAAGTTATCTATCGTAATTAATTATTTGTCTCGGTACTTACATAGCGTTGATACATTCTCTTAATAATTTTTGTCACAAGCTCATCAATGTTGCTTCTCGCGATTTATCAATGTTTTAAGACTTCCTAAGAAAATGTGACATGGTGAAACAAGAATCTTCATAATGTTTAAATATTTCTTCTTTTAATTCAGTCAGGAGGCTCGACATAATTTTAAAGATCTATTCCAAAAAAAAAGAAAATCTTTTCCATTCAAAAATTTTTTCTTTTTTTTCGATGACCCCTGCATGAATTTAAACTTATTTTTCTTAAACATCACACTGACCCGCATTCTTTACGTGTCAATCGATTTCTCATTGCTAGACGTTTTCAGGCGATCTTGGACATCGCATCTTCCAATACCGTAGCAAATTAATGTAGTAAACACTCTTAACGATTCGAATTTTCTGCCCACCTCAGACCATCATCAGGTATTACAATTGTCCACTATAGTCAGCATAGACGATGAAAAAAAAGAAACCACAAAACTAAATAAAAGGAAGTAAATTCTGTCTTCGCCTTATCAAGGCTCAAATAGAAATACCAAGAACCACTCAAACCACTCAAACCCATAACTGAAACAACACACATCTGATCGAACACTAAAGTCAAACCCCCCCACACTGTAGCAATTAAGCCAAACCAATTTATAGGTTCGAACAGACTAATACATATATTAATTTCTTCTATACTTTTCTAGTACTAATTTTTCTTCTAGTTAGTATCTGAGAATCATTGTAAGAGAAAGGGTGGTCAAAGGTTATTGTCCTGTAGCTCTTTCCCATATGCTCAGGTATTCTACATTTGAATGATCGAATTGTATAGTCAGCCAAAAAAGTCGTGTCTTCGTTCCGAACTCCAAATATTTTCGGAGATAACTATCAGACCAGGCGGTGGTGGTGGGGGTTTGGATTGGGGGTGTAGGTGGGGTAGTGGAGTGTGTGTGCTGTTGTTTTTTACATACCACGCAATACTGTCGGGTGGAAATTGTTGGGAATAACATGCTGGGTAAGTGTTATAAACATTTTTTGTCACTATTATGACGATAAATAAATACATATGTGCATCATCATGAGTTTACAATTCAATCAAAATATACTGTAGTTTCATATACATGTGGTGTCATTTCTAATTCATTTTTGATGTTCAGAGGACGGAATAACGGTGGAGTACTTTTCATACCGAGTGTTTGGAATTTAATGAAATGTAATGATTGTGATACCATAAAACAGCGTTTATGAGTAACAGCATGGATATCACCTCCATTTCCTGTCGCCCAATACAGAGATTACTATATGCTGGTGGGTATATATCTCGGTGTCATCACCTGTGGTCAGGTTTCCTTCACCCTTTGACCAAGACATTAACCACTTGTGGAAACAAATGCTTTTCTCGTTATTACTATCAAAGTACTGCATGCTTCTGTGCCACACCCATATGGTATGGAATATACCATCTCCTGTTGAGAAGGCAAACATACAGTGAAAACACAGCTGTCTGTTCTTTATTCCCATGACATGTGGTTAGTTGATGCCCGGCGGAGGGGGAGTGGCAGGAAGATGGATGTGAGCGGGGTAGCACCTCGTCATTTTTGCTAACGCTTGTTTGGCTACACCTTATAGGCATTACTTCAGATAAACGATACATTTCACTATTTAAAGGTATTGAATTAGATGTAATATCACATTTAGCACCTCTACTGTGCGGAGTTTTGCTAGACTACATCGACAACAAAAATTACAGATTACATTGCCAACAAAAATTACAGCATACCATCCACTACCGCACCTCATCCACCAATCCACTCACCCCTACAGTCGTCTAGTCTGACACTTGACAGACTTGAGCTATCCCTTCAGCGTCCACCTATCTTTTCGAATATTTACGGGTTCGGAACTAAAAAGGGACTTTTTGGCTGACTATACATCCAATATACCCTGCCTTACAACTAGGACATGTGAATTTGCTACCCACAACTAGTTCACAGTTGGCGCTACATTTTATCCTATAAGCCACCGCTAAGGTGAATTAAAAAAAAAAAAAAAAAAAAAGGCTATTGGTTCATTGGAAACACATACCCACTTCATCTCATCACACCTGGCACAACAACGCAGGTAGACACCAGCAACCTGACTTTTTTAGACCAGTCGAATAATGAAACTACGTATATTAGGATCAAAATAATGTTTTAAATATCTGACGGCCATGTATTTACATTCTCTTAACAATAATATCTGTAAATGAATACGTACACAAATTACTTTCACATGATTTACTACCATTCGGAGTAATCTCATCGTGATATGATTTAACACGAGCGGTCACACTGTGAAAAACTTTACTTTTCATAAATTTGTGCATTCGCACTTAATTATCCGTTTTTTTTTTTTTTTTTTTGTGACAAGTACCATCTCCAATATTCATAAATCGGACGATTTTTCCGTGACATAACACATTATACCAATTTTATCCCTGTTACCACTAAAATGGAAAAAAAAGCCACAACGGACCATCTTCCTGAAAAGTACAAACGACTTTCAAACGATAGTAATATAGTTCTTTCAGTGATCCGGCATCCTAGATTTTTTTGTAGCTTCCAAACATTGTATGTTTACTGAGATTTGAAATGATGTTATAAATTGTAATTACATATCTCGGTATGGCCATAGTTCATACTTTCTTCTACTAATCACTGTGAGAGTCAAAAGTTCATCATTTTTCATGTTCAGATGTTATCATAGTTTTTGATCGATTTTACCTTAGATAATGTGGCTTAGGGTGTAAAGAGAATCATCATGTGGAAGTATTCTTTCCTTTTATTTTAAAGTTCATTCTTAAGTTTTGATGCAATTTTAATGGGCTTTTGCTTCGGATACAAAAGAACACATTCGCGATTTCTCTTTTATTTCAGCCACATACACATGCATTTTAACTAATTGTTCATACACATCTCAGACGCCATCTCTATGTGTCAATCTATTTTTTGATCATTATCTGAAAAATATTATTTTTTCCATCATGAATAATAAAACCATGTAGATGAGGACCCAAATTGTATTTTTAAATTGTATCATGCAGTACTTCTATGCATATACTTTTTCCTGATAATGCATAAATGACAATCATTACCTAAACAATTTTCTTCTAAACGACTTTTTTCATTCCTGTGAGATAATGAAATAATTGGATGTATTTCCCAGTCAATTTTGTGTGCTTTTAGGCGGCTCAATATTTATCGATTTTGCATATAAATAAGTGTACATAGCCATCACCTTAGTAGAAGAGTTTTGAACTACCATCAATGCGGATCCAATTAGCCGTAACAACATCACAATTGGCACTTCGTTTTATTTTGGATGTTAAATTATTTGTTGTGAATAATAAAAAAAAAAAAACTCGGAAAATGAAAGCCCAGTTAATGTCATTACGCTTGAAATAAGAGTTCAAGTAGAGGATAATGCATGCTGATTTTTTTCAGATCCATCATGAATAATAAAACCATGTAGATTAGGACCCAAATTGTATTTTTAAATTGTATCATGCAGTACTTCTATGCATATACTTTTTCCTGATAATGCATAAATGACAATCATTACCTAAACAATTTTCTTCTAAACTTTTTGCATTTTCTTAATGATTTTACCCTGTTATATATGGAAAATGATATCACAATCCCTCATCCTTGGAAAATATTTCTCAAAAATTTGATCAGGAGTCTTTAGTTATATAGATATATATGATATCCATCTAATCTCTTAATTACCAAGATTTTTACGCGTCTCATATCAAAGGTAACTCTTTGATCTCAAACCTCTGAAATGATCAATTTCATCCTACGTGTTACCTGATTTTTCGGGGCTGAGTTTTTTCCTCAGAAAAGTTTTTCTAAATTTAAGGATGCAGTTGGGTGTGTTTCTCAGCTAATATAGAGCACATTTGTTTAAATTATGAATATATAGTGTTTTCGCCCTCAATGATGCTGTTCTTAGGATAACATGTATAAAGTTCCGCATTGCTAATGTAGCCGTATGCTATTATCGTTACAAAACAATTTGTACCCTTTTTTTGTTCTGAAGTTACCAGTACAGATAAAAGACCCTCTTCCTTACGTAAAAATCCATGCATTCTTCAGACGACGTTAGTGTAGTTCATTCATTGATTCTTCATGCTGCATTTTAGTTTTGTTCCTGTCATTTACTATACGTCGACGGAGATAATTTATTATATATCTCGTTATTTCCATTGTTTATATTTTCTCGTGTTAATTTTTTGTCAAAAGTGTCTCGCGAGTTACCAGAGTGTTTAAACACTTTAACTAAGGAACTTTGGTTTCTTGTGTAACAAGAACCTTAATAATACGCATTTTTTTTTTTTTTCTTATTGAATCCGGAGTCTCGTTTTAATTTTTAAGTTCCTCTTTTGGAGAAAAGAAGAAAACCTTTCTCATTCAAAATTTATTTTTTTCTTTTCGTTGACCCGCAAATTTTCTGAAACATTTTTGTTGAGCACATCAGTGAACCGCACTCTTTACTTGTCAATCTACATAATAATGTTTGGTTCCTGAAAGTGATTTTTTTTTTTCAAATTATCTTAAATTCAGAATGTCTTCCTACTTATGGAAATAATTTTCTCAATCATATTTGAGTACATTTGTGGAAGTTGAATAATCAGTTATTTCTCCCAAAAATAAAATTCTACTGCCATCACCGCAGTAAAATAGTCGACCTACTACCAAAATGCTATCACCCTTAACTTTCTAACAACTGACAATACTTTTTATCCTTGATGTAACGGCTAGTATGAATTTAAGAAAAAAGGTAGGGGTGGAGCCACATGCTCATCGGAAACTAAAAATCCAGTTAATCTTAACACGCCTGAAACCGATGTTCAGATAGAGGATTCTGCAACATGCTCCTTTTAAAACAATGTATGTGGAACCCAGATAATGTTTTAAAATTATATCATTCAGTACGTCTCTGTATTCACTGGCAATCAACACCTAAATAGTTTTCTTTTCAACGATTTATTTCTTTTCCTAATGATTTTGCCTTCGGTATGTATGGAAAATTTCAAACAAACCGTTATCCTGGGAAAATATTGTTTTTGAAATTCTTATAAGGAGGCTAAAGATGCCACTTGAAAGCAGTTATGCAGATATTGTCTTATCTCGAAATTACCAAGTTTTTTATGCGATTATAATCAAAAGAACATTTTTTATCTTAAACCTCTGAAATGATAGCGTCCTATACCAGTGAATCGATTAAGTCCTATGTGTTACCTCATTTAGCCTTGTTAGTGATTTTGTTTTCGAGGCTGAATTATTTCCTCAGGAACGTTTTCTGAATTTAAAGATGCAATTGGGAGTGTTTCCCAGCTATTATAAAGAACATTTGAAGAAGTAACGTATATATAGTGTTTTCGACCTTAATTTTGCGGTCTTTTGGATAACAAGTATAATAGTTCCGCATTACTAGTATAGCGGATACACTTACGGTAAGAAAACAAACTGTACCATTTTTATCCCTGAAGTTACCAAAAAAAAAAAAAGAAGACCTACTTTTTCATAAAAATTCAAACGTTCTCCAAGTGACATTAGAACAGTTCATTCATTGTTCATTGCTGTTTTTGTTTGTTTTTCTTTCAGTAACTCTCAGGCACTATACGTCGACGAAGATGAGGAATAAAATTTTTAATAGTAATTAATTATTTAAAATGGTATTTACATAGTGTCTATTTTTTCTCGTATTAATGTTTATGTGGGACACAAAAGTTCATCAATATTGTTTCTCGCGAATTATCAAACTTTTAAGCACTTTACAAAGAAAATTTCGCCTATGGTATAAGAAGAAGCTTCATAATGTTTAAATATTTTCTTTTTGCTTCAGTCAGGAGGCTCGATGTAATTTTAAAGTAATTTTTCTCATTCACACTTTGTTTTTTTCGGGGACCCGGAAATCTTTTAAACATTTTTTTTAAAACACCTAAGTGACCAGCTCTCTTTACTTGGTAACGGATTTGTTACTGTTTCCTAAAAGTGATTTTACCCTCAGAATTGTCTTCTGAGTTCTGAATATACTTGTTTGTTTCCCAATCACTTTTGAGAATATTTATGGAAGATGCATATTTAGCGATCTCGCCCCAAAACAAGTCGATACAACCATGACTCCAGTTTCATGATATCACTCATGATTAGTTCACAATTGGCATTATTTTTATCCTTGAAGTCACGACTAGGCTGAAAAAAAAAAAAAAAAGCAACAGGCCCCTCAGAACCTGAAAATCCAATTAATCTAACCACGGCTGCCACATCAGCTGAGGTCGAGGCTCAAGCAACCTGATATTTTTAGATCCATGATAAAAAAAAAAAAAAAATACCTATATGAGGATGTCATGTTTATGAATTGTATATCTTTGTACCGCTAAGCATTTATATTTTCCTAACAATTATATCTGATAATCTTTTACAAGATATCTTGACGGAGTAATTTCACAACTAAATAAAATTCCATTTTCTTAAATTTGATCAGATGCTACTTTGACGCCCTAGTTACCCAGATAAAAATAATCACCATCTCTAATTGTCCAACTTCTTTACACGTCCAGAATCAAACGAAATTGGGGTTAAATCGCTTAAATGCCAGAGCCAGCCTTATTTACCTGTGTATTAAGATCATCCTAGTGTTTCAGCATTGAGCCTTTTACTGATATCCTCTTTCCCGAGTTGGTAATTTCTGTCTTTGAGATGTTTTCTGAGTTTTACATTCAATTCTAAGTGTTTCCCAGCTGATTTAGAGGATACATTTTTTTTTTTTTTTTTTTTTCTCACTACTGTGGTGGTTTTTACCATGAACGAAGTATAATAGATTTGCACTTCTCTTAGATCGTATGATTTTATAGTATTTTTTTTTTTTTAACGAATTTATCACTAAAAAGGAAAAAAGTCACAACTAACCCTCTTCCTAACGTAAAAGTCTAAACGATCTCCAGACGACAATAGTAGTTCTTTCAGTGTTCCCGTAATCTAGATTTTTTTTGTAACTGCCATGAACTATCTCTACCTAGATTTGAAATGTTATAAATTGTAATTACATATCTCGGTATGGCCATAGTTTATACTTTCTTATACTAATCTCTATGGGACAGTCAAAAGATCATTATTCAGGATCAGATGTTATCACAGTTCTCGAGCGACTTTACCTTAGATAATGTGGCTTAGGGTGAAACAAGAATCTTCTTCATGTGGATTTTTATTTTTTTTTTTATTCATTTTAAAGTTTTGATTTAGTTTTGATTGCGTGTCAATTGATTTCTTGATCAATGTCTCCAAAATGTGATTTTTTTTTTTCTCCAGAATGTCGTGAGCTTTGGAAATAATTGGGTGTGTTTCCCGATCAATTTTGCATTTGAGGAAGCTACATATTTAGCGATTTAGCTTGGAAATAAGTTTATACAGCCATCATCACAGTGAGAGTTTCAACCAACCCCCAACGCTGATCCTATCAGCGGTAACAAGTTCACAATTGGCACCAAGTTAAATTCTTATAGTCAAACTTATGGTAAATAAAAGAAGAAGCCAATAGACTCATCGGAAAATAAATATCCAGTTAATGTCAACTCGTCTGAAACAACAGCTCAGGTGCAACCAGATTTCTTTAGATTCATCATGAACTATCCATATGAGGACCCAAGTAATGTTATTAAATTGTATCAATCATTACTTCTATGTATTTTCGTTTTCGTATAATACATAACTGACAATCAGTACCTAAATAATTTTCTTAATCGATTTACTTTAATTTGAAGAATTATCACGCAAGCCATAATGCAGGGAAAATATTCCACTTTCTAAAAATTTGATCAGTAGGCTAAAGATGCCTTTTGAAAGCCCCAGTTAGGCAGAAAACTAATATCCGTTTTATCTCTACCAGATTTTTTACTCGTCTCGAATCAAACAAAACTTTTGGATCGATACTCTCACATAATAGCGTTCAATACCTGTGAATCGGTTTCATCTAACGTGTTACCTCATTTAGCCCTGTTACTGGTTTTCTTACTGAAGCAGAATTTTTCCTCAATTGTTTTCTGAATTTAAAATGGAATTTGGAGTTATTCATAGCTAATATAGAGCACTTTCTTTGAAGTTATGTATATATAGTGTATTGGCCCTCATTTATCCGGTGTTTAGGAAGACAAATATATCCATCATGCAGTATACGGCGACGGAGTTTGAAAGTTATTTATAGTCATTAATTATTTTTCGGTACTTACATGGCGTTGATACATTCTCGTATTAATTTTTGTGTCTTCATCAATATTGCTTCTCGCTATTTATCAAAGTTTTAAGACTTTTCTTTTGAAAATGTGACATGGTGAACCTAGAGCCTTCATTATGTTTAAAGATTTCTTTAATTCAGTAAGGGGGCTCGACATAATTTTGAAGATCTTTTCCAAAAAAAAGAAAATCTTTTTTTTCTTTTTTTTTTTTGTGACCCCTTCTTAAACATCACACTGATCTGGATTCTTTACGTGTGAATCGATTTCTCATTGTATGTCCTAATAGCTAGACATTTGCAGGCGATCTTCGACATCGCAACTTCCATGAGAATAGCAAGATTAATGTAGTAAATACTCTTAACATGATTCGAATTTTCGTCCCACTTGAGGCCATCACCAGATATTTCGTGTCATTGTGTCCCTGGGGTGCTGGGCTAAGCGCCATGGGCGTACTGCCCTACGCCTACCGGCTCATAGTCGCGATGCTCATAGGTCCCTACTCGAGGGTTCCCTACTTTACCTGGAAAATCCCAGTTCTGTCCAATATTCCGGACAACGGCCTCCAATGGGTTAAAGAGATCGGTAGGTTTGCCAGTCTTTAAGTAATTGGGTCCCAGGGGTGCTGGGCGAGGCATGATTCTGGGTGGGTACTAAGCGTACCGCCTTCCGCCTATCGGCTCATAGTCACGAAGCACATTTGTTCCAACCCGGGGGTTCCCTACTTTATAAAAACTTGGAAAATCCCAGTTTTGTCCAATATTACGGATACCGGGCCCCAATGGGATAGAGTAGACGTAGACGATGAAATGAAAAGAAAAAAAAAGCATTTTAATGAACCATAAAACAATAAAACCTAGTAAAATCATCCGTCCTGGCCGTATCAAAGCTCAGAAAGATTTTTTTTTTTTTTTTTATGGCCATCACTATGAAACGTGCATTAGGCCAGCAAGAATCGATAATCTTTAAAGCCAAAATAATGTGAAATATTTGCATCTATTTTATACCAATATTAAGTTTTTATTCATGATTATGAAACAATAGGTAATAATGAATACATCAGTATACGTGGATCGTATCTGGACAAATACTTCCATCTATGCTTCTACAAAATAAGCAAATACTTATCAAATTTATATTTATAAAAAAAAAAAATAATTACAAATTTGCTGGTTCTGAGCAAAAGAAAAAATATATATACATTTATATAAATGTAACCTCCTGCAGTTCACAAATATATAAAAGTGTATTGACGTATTTACTTATGTACAAAAACCATATAACTATAATATACAAAAGTGTATTGACGTATTTATGTACAAAAACCATATAACTATAATATATATATATATATATATATATATATATATATATATATATATATATATATATATATATATATATATATATATTATAATGAAACAGCCAAGTTCATAAATCACAACTCTCTGAGTAATCTGGTCTCTTTCAGGAAAGTCATCAGTTTATTAGTCACACCATTGTCCCCATCACCCAAGACAGATTCGTGTGAAAGGGAACGCATTTGCCATACAGTAGGCATGTTTGAACTCCATATAATTACTAATCATGATAGATAGATAAATAGATAGATAGACAGAGCTCCAGGCAAGCCTGCATGTTAACTGAGGAAATGTTGACATTACACAGGAAGTAGCAAGTCAGGGGATGATATAGGTAGTGTGTCAGCGAGATAGCATACGAACAAAGCATAGTGACCATACACATATATACACACATACACACAGGTTTCTAGAACTTTCCAACCACAGTGTAACACACATGACGACCCCTGCTACACGAGAATTTAGGAAGCAGAGCTCAGAAGGAGGCTAGATATAGAACGGACATGTAGTGGAGAGAGTGAACAAGAAGAGGGGTCCAACTAGAATTACTTAGTGTATTCAGTCTCTTTAATACATACACTGCTCAACTTAAGATTTTCTCTGAAGATAATAAATCAAGATAAACTCCCTGTATTTACTCCTACTACAAGAATTGAGTTACATTTGGTGGCCAGCTAACGTACGGACATCGTCTCTGAATTAAGTGAATTTCTACAAAAGCAGGCGAGACTACAAGATTAGTTTCAGTTCTACAGTGAATTCCTACAAAATACAGCCTACAACCCAATGAGCTTACAAGTCTGCAAAACAACTCTATAATCTTCACGTAACTTCAAGCAGCAGCAAGTAGAATAAAAAACAAAGCAAGTAAAGAAAAAGACCAAAGCAAACAAGCACACAAAACCCCAACACTCTCTCCTGCCTACCTCCATCGGTGACGCAGAGGTCAAGAAGACACACAGCAAAACACCAGAGCCACATTTATAACTCGTCTTACCTTTCTTCACCCAGGTTACGCATCGCTACTCAGTTACCACAGCTACCAGTGTGGGAAGCCGAAGTCACCATGTGCTGAGATGACATCACAACGCGAGTTTGCTGACATAAAACCACGCCAAGCAACGTGTGACTGACACCAGGCACTTCTCACCCACTACTCATTACTCATTATTCACATAGCTCCTACTCATACTCATTTATTTCCACAGTATTGAGTTGGAAATTCGACGTTCTATGCTGAGGTTTGCTGTGACACCTGTTAACCACTACAAGCACCAGGCCATGGAATTTCATGATTAATATCGTCCATCAACACAGCTCTAGAATTATCAAGAGATCTTCAATCAACCCTGCATTTTTCTTCAGAGATCGACAGTTGCATCGACACGCCTCTCCGATCTGTATCAAGTGGGTGAAATTATACTTACTCATTTCTTCTCAGTGCTAAAATTAGGTATATTCAACTCCTTTACTTATTTTTATATATACACATACACTATCATTTATTACAACTCATTTACTCATCTATTTAGGACAAATAGAAAGAGGCATTTCATAACACCATATCTTAATGACAGGGATATTTTCGCCACCACCCACGTTAATACCAGATGAAAATCAAGTAGCTCCAACAACAGATTCACAATTAGGAGAGCACCAAGGCAACACACCCATTGTACAAAACTCAACACAAACTAAAGATCAAGAAACAAATACGTCAGTTCCATATGATGAGTGGGAAACCCCCCCTGACGTAGCAAGTGAGGACTTAGTTTCTGCCTTGCACACCTATCAGAATATACTTGATATAGTGCAACGTGCAGGAAAATCATATTCCACATTCCCTCAACCATAAACAAGTCCAAGTTAAGATAACAGAGCAAACATTGAAAATGAATATCGAAACAAATACCGCGGATCAAACATCCCCATCTCATGTTTATGTTTACCATGAACAACTGCCCCAAAATTCTCTGGCACAGAAAAAGATCGTATTGACGTCATTTCATTGGTCAGTCAGTGCGAACAAATGTTCATCAAGCGCCACATACTCGATGAACGAGAAATTGCCATTTTTTCATCGTGCATAAGCTAGGAAAGATGTCAAGCAAGCAATTTGTTGAGATCAGATAAGCTCCTCAAGGCTCGGACATATGATGAATTTAAAACTGAATTTTTGAAGAAATTTTCTGGAGGTATGAACTTCTTGCCAGGTATAATTCCAGAATTACATAAGATTGTACATCTTGTAAGGGAGCACACTACAAACAATGTGCTCAGTGAAATAACTGCTGGTCTCCACAATCAAAAGAACATTGTTAGATACTTTGGAAAACTCAAATTGGATAACAGATGATGGAAAGATGTCCCCAGACCTCGTCGTGGACATCATTGAAAGCAGGCAAACAACTAAACGTGACGAGGGTTCGATCACAAACACCAGGCTACAGGCAGTTTCATAAGTTTCCACGCAGCCCGAGCAGTTCTCGCGCCAGAAGCAACACTACATATGGGAAGTCACCTCGTAGGTCACAGTCAAGAGATAGGTCCATTGTATGTCATTATTGTGCAAAACCAGGACACATAAGGTATGAATGCTTTATCAAACAATGAAGATAGACAAGACACAAGGATTTGGTCCTTACTGTAGACATCATAGATGCCAAGGGCACTGGACCAGTAACAGTAGAAAAAATTGTCTTTGTTCAAATCGGGGGAAGACCAAGTCATGACAAAAAACGAACAAACGTAAAGAAAAGCGTCTAAAATTCACATAGGAGGCATGTTGGGAAATGAGTGTATCTTGATACCAGCTGTATGTGAGGATCAAAATGTTTCCTTCTTTTTAGACACAGGCTCTCCAGTGAACTAAATAACACAAGAAGAAATAAATAGTATTCTTAGAAGTAAGAAGAAAGTAACTTTTCTGGAAGCTGATTTAGATTTACAGTAAAAGGTATGATAAGGTTAAATATCAGTTTCACAGAGACAAGACCATTCTCTGCATTTTTCTATATCGTTGAAAACTTAGCAATTACTCATTTGTTGCTGGGCTTAAGATCCATGAGAGCAGAGAACATAACTATACTCTCACAAATGAATGGAATAGACTTTGACAATGAATTCATAGAGGAAATACCATCAGAGCCGTCACCGATTAGTAAAAGAGAACCAAAAAGAATTGGTAATATTAAAAGCTTAAACAAACATACACAAACAGATGAGTGTATAGATCCACTCCCACCACCAGCCCCAGCCTCCAGAATTAGTGACCCAGATAACAATACTGATTTATTAGTTTTTCCAGCCCATCTCACCAATGATTTAGTTATACCACCTAATTCCTATATGAAAGTTACCATAAAGAGCAAATTACGGAATAATACTGTTCTTGTCTTTGAAGAATTATGTAAAGTCAAGGGATTGTCAGTAGAACACGCATTATGTCAGATAAACGACGAAGGGCAAACTCAGATATTCAAAATTAATCACATGAATGGGGAAGTTCAGTTGAAAAATGGGACTTGCATAGTTAATATTGAAAAATGTCCAGCCTCTGTGAAGGAAATAGTTATAGCTGGAGTGACAAGTGAGAGAGAATCTACGGATAGAGAAAGCATAAAAGAGAATTTAATTCACTCAGGTGAATTTGATGAAGAAAATGATTTGTTAACCCTGCTGGAAACACACAGGGACACCGTAGCATTACCCGGAGAACATTAGGGTGTACTAACCTGATTTATCACGATTAATGTGCACCCAGAGACACCACCAATTTTGGCTACAGCATCCCACACTCCCAAAGTACACTTGCAAATCAATATGTCGATGAAATGTTAAAACTTGGAATTATTGAACCTTCAGTCTCTCCGTGGAATGCCTCATTATTCTTCGTGCCCAAACGAAATGGAGAAATGCGTGCGGTAGTAGATTACCGTAAACTAAACAATCACACAATCCCAGACAGATTTCCCATGCCATTGCTAAGCGACGTTCTACAGAATATTAGACCTGAGAATAATATATTCTCAACCATCGATCTACTAAATGGCTATCATCGAATACCGGTTGCAGAGGAGTCACGTAATTACACTGCCTTTTCCACAAACAGAGGTCATTACCAATATACGGGGATGCCGATGGGATTGAGGACAGCCCCAGGCATATACCAGCGTCTTATGAATTACGTATTGTCCGGAATTTTAGGACAAGGAATATTTATCTTAACGATATTATAATCGCAACGAAAAATATTACTGATCTCAAGAAATTAGACATTTACAAAAGCTTAGTGATGCTGGTTTAAAAATTAATCTTTCTAAATGCAAATTTTGCTTTAAGGAAATAAATTTCTTAGGCCACATTAAGTTCAGTGGTATTCACACCACTGATGACAAAATACAGGCAGAGAGATTTTCCTCAACCCACTACGACTGACGAAGTTAGACAATTTTCATGTCTAGCTGGGTACTATAGGTCATTCGTACCACAATTCTCTCATATAGCCTTTCCTCTATTCCAATTACTCAAAAAAGATGCTATATTCCAATGGGAAGAAGAACAAAAAAGAACATTTAACAATCTACAAATTAAACTAACAAATGCACCTTGTTTAGGATATCCGTATTACACAAAATCATTTCTTATTTGTACAGACGCATTAGTTAAAGGATTAGGGAGATAAAAGAGGAAAGAATCAACCAATTGCATTTGCCAGCAGACAAACAAAAGGTGCAGAGAAAAATTATTGCACTGCAGACTTAGAGGCACTTGCAGTGGTTTTTGCATTACAAAAGTTTCGAGATTTGGTATATGGTTACGAAATCCACTTGTTCACCGACCATAAACCACTACTGGGTATGTTTAAAGAAAAACTCCTTTCTGGGAGGAGAGCAAGATGGAAATGTGCAGTTGAAAATTACAATGTACAAATTCATTATATACAATGTAAAATGAACATAGTACCTGACGTATTATCTAGGAGCCCGAACACAATTCAGGTCGCGTCAGTAGATCTCAAAGGAAATATCCCAAACCACGATGATATCGCAAAAGCACAAAGACTTGACCCAATATGGTCTAAAGTTATATACAAGTGAGAAAGTGGAGATGATATACAATTACCCAAACTGCATGTACCACTCGAACAATTCTCAATGGTCAATAATACATTATACGAGATTAACCCAAAACAGCCAAAACGCCAAAGAAATACTAACCAGTTGGAAATACCTAATGACATGATACCCCAAGTATTACGAACGATACACTATAGCCCACATGCAGGACATCCTGGAAAGGATAACACATTCAAACAAGCCCAGCTGTTATATTACTGTCCTTCATTACGAAAAGATAAACGATCATATAGACAGATGGGAATCATGTGCAAAACACAAAGGATACCCAATCACACCTGCACCGATGGGGAATTCCCTGTGCCACATCAACCATGGGACGTTGTCGCTGTTGATCATTTTGCCCGTTATGCCATTTCAGCTCCAATTAAAGATAAGACAGCAGAGACAGTAGCAAAGGCAATAACAGATAACGTAATATGTCGCTTTACTACCCCAAAGGTATTGTACAAATAAGTGATAATGGAGGAGAATTTCTTACAAGAAATATGTCCACAATACATCAAAAAGGTTAACGTTTTAGCCCATCACCCAGCATCTAATGGGTTAGTAGAGAGAGAAAATAGTATTAGATGTGCTACGACACATTCTCAGTGAAAATTATGCAAGCTGGGATGATTGGATTTCCAGAGTAGAAGCCTCAATTAATGGATCTATAAATAAATCCATAGGTGACACACCACATTATGGGACAGATAAAAAACTACCATATGAGCTCCTAGAAGGTGACAGTCTGCCCATATACAATTACGATGATTACTCTAAACTCCGTTTATGTGAATTCCAGGACATACACAAAAGAGTCAAAAAACAATTAACGATGTCCATGACGGAGGCATTTAACAAGAAGGCAAGAGATTCACCTATCAGCTTAGGAGACATTGTTTATGGTATCATACGAGAGAATAAATTATCCCCAAAATTTGAGGACCCATACAGAGTAATTAACATAAAAGCAAAGTTTTAAGTTAGTCAACTGGCGAAGAGAAACAAGTTCATGTTGACCATTTAAAACAAGTTTCAAGGGAATTATCCAATAATTATTCAGCATCGGATACAACCGAACAGGCAAACGTACACCCGAAAGCACTAATTTCTCCCCCCATGCAGCCAGAGTCGCGGCCAGTGAGCGACCAGGCGTACGAACACCCCACACCCACCTCCCCGTTCCCAACCCCAGTGTAAATGTTGTTGGGTAGACGTGGAACGGCCAAAGCTGGTGATGTTACAGTGTGTCATGATTGTTTTTATAGACAATCAGAACCAGCAGGGGTAAGTATATAAAGGTATTTAATGTTTATTACTGTGCTGTTATCCATAACATGGAGGAAAGGCACGAAAATGAAAGAAGACCTACAGTGTGCCATGTGTTATTGTCTATAATACTTGTCCTTTTTTATGTTACAAATAAGTATAGTGTTGTGAACAGCATCTGTTGAAATATATGATGTCTTTTCTCATATTCTTACTCCCACCACCACCATCCATCTCTCCCGCTTCCTGTCTCCACCAAACGCCTCTCTTATCCTCTCGTCCACCAGTCACACCCATTATTAACCAACGTAAACAAAGATAGTGATGAAATGATCCGTCAGGTATTGATCATATTATTACTATAATACACCTCTGTATTAAGCACCAACAAATCAATTACATACAATGCTTCGGTATACCTGCCGACTATTTCATCTTGTTGTAAGCTGTTACATGACATACTCACCGCAAGTTGGACCTTGTGATACAAGGACATACGGTTGTTTTACTTTAACACAGGTTGTGTGTGGTTTTGGACGCCCATGAATTCATATTAACGTGGCAATTTAAGCCTTACATTATAAACACTTTTTATGTTCCTGTCATTAATGGATGGACGAAACGAATCAGGGATCGGTTCTGACGAACCACAAACTCTCTGCTTTTACGAAAATATTCCGACCTCCTGTGACAACAGTGACACAATGTCATTATGTAGACGACTGACCCACATTCAGTCGTATACATTGTGACATTTTGTCACTGTTGTGACAAGAGGTCGAAATATTTTCGTTGAAGCAGAGAGTTTGTGGTTCATCAGAACCGATCCCTGATTCGTTTGGTTAATACGGTAGTGACAGGAATATAAACCTTACATGTTTATAATGTGAGGCTTAAATTGCCACGTTATTATGAATTCATGGACGTCCAAAAACACCCATAACCAGTGTTAGCAATAAACAGCAGTATGTCCCTGTAACACAAGGTCAAACTTGCAGTGCATATGTCACGTAACAGCTTACAAGATGAAATAGTTGGCAGGTTTATCGAAGTATTGTATGTTACTGATTTGTTGGTGCTTAATACTGAGGTGCATGCTAATATTAATATGATCAATACCTGAGGGATCATTTCATCAATATCTTTATGTTGGTTAACTAAGCGTGGGCGTGGGGGACGGGAGGATAAGAGAGGCGTTTGGTTGATATAAACCCAGAGAGAAGGGTGGTGGTGGTGGTGGTGGTGGGAATGAGAATGTGTGAGAAAAGACATATCTTTCAACAGATGCTGTTCATTATACTATACTTATTTGTAACATTATAATATAGGACAACTATTACAGACAATAACATAATACAATGTAGGTCTTCTTTCATTTTCGTTCCTTTTTCATATGTTGTGGATAACAGCACAGTAATACACATTAAATACCTTTATATACTTACCCCTACTGGTTCTGATTCTCTATAAAAACAATTACGACATTGTAAGATCACCAGCTTTGGCCATTCCACATTTGTCCAACAACATTTGCCACTGGGGTTGGGGGAGGGGATGTGGGTGTGGGGTATTCGAACGCCTGGTCTCTCTCTGGCCGCGACTCCGGCTACTAGGGGGGGAGAAATTAGTGCTTCCGAGTGTACCTCAAGAAACCAAGCAAGAAAACAACAATGATTACAAAAAGAAATTAAGGTCATATACCAAACAATCATACATAGGTGCAACTGTTCCCATAAAATCTACAGTACATCACTTACGAGAATTAGATATCGATTTAAACTCCTTCTATAAATGAAATAATCAACCGTAACGCACATCACTATCATCGACCACAGCATGACCATATTAGGAAATTAAGATTTTTTTTTTTTCGGTAGGTAGCGATGAAGGGACTTATGCTATGGATTCTCCTCTACATAGCACTTAGACCCCCAACACATAGTACGACAAGGATGCCTCATAGCTCCAACGGCCACGACTTCAATCGTAAAAGGCATCATTACTGAAATATCTGGATTACTTGTATGAATTACCTTCTTATCTAGAAAACCTCGCGAAACCCATGCGAACCCTGGACTTCATGATAGGAAGCTATGTTTTACAAGCACATAACACAAAGGAAGTGAATGAAATAGTGAAGTTAGCGAAATGGAAAATAGAACAGGCAAAGTCAACTATGCTCATCATGATCCAAGATCTCCTATCTTATGGAACGGAGGTATTGAGCGACAGGAACATCACACTTACTCGCCAAAAGCGCTTTTTGTTCGACCTGGGTGGCGCAGTTCTTGGGAACATCTTTGAATTGGCTACAGAGGATGACCTTAAAGAAATAAATTTAATAAAATAGCTCAGGTACTAACATACGAAGATAAATTCATCACAGGACATAACTCAGCAATGAAGACAACTGTGAAAAATCCGAAAAAGGCAGAAAACATAGCTCTCGAAAGTGTAGATAATATAAATGAAATGGAAGGTAACGTAACACTTTTCCAACACTTCTCGATCATCACAGAACATATTGACACAATTCTACTACAATTAGACAACACTAGGGTTCGTTACAGGGCACTTGTGCAAGGATTTTCGAATGCTGGTGATGGCAAGATCACAATTGACTTACTCCCAGTTCATGAGCTACGTCAGATAATTAGTCAAGGCATACATAAACATAAGTTGAAGCCTTTGTTCCGAAGTAGGGAATTCATGCAATATTATCAATATTTAGAAGCAACACTGACACCAACACCATTAGTAGTTCATGTACCATTCATAACTGAACACCTGTTCACAGTATACCAAATACACCCCTTCCCCTCTAAAAATAACACTTTGGTCATCAACATCAGCACAGACACCGAACTCATCATGGTCTCCAAGAGACGGAACACTGTCACTTTCGCAAGTGAATCAACGATTAAACGAAAGTGCCGCACATCCTTACATGCTGTTCATCTTTGTCCTGCGTACATTTTCACCTTTCAGCCTACTGATACAGTCCCTTGTGAAATGGCTATCATCAGAAATAACAATATTCATAATCATTGCAACTTCACTTTTGCTCCAGATAAGCTTGTACTATTGCGGACAGGAGTTCTTAACCACCCTCGTCCAGCCAACCCGTGTATGTGGCAGAGTAGCATTCACGACCACAGAAGTTGCCTTCGATGCATTTGTCGAAAAATATTCCTTCAGCTTTGGGCTTGTACTAATGGATAAAGCAACAGTAATATTTACTTTGAAGGTTTGACTCTGATAACACGAATATATCATACTGATGTTTTAATAACTTGTTTCTCGTATAGAGCCAAGTAAGTGATAAATATGTATATTTGGTTCCACTCCACGACTTCCTGTAGGTCTGAACCAGCGAACACAGAGTGAACAAGTTCGAAGCATTCATTTGTTAACAGAAGAAAGAGAGAGAGAGAGAGAGAGAGAGAGTAGCGAGTTCCTGTGAATTTTAGAGGAATGAGATGGAGAAATGAGGTGCTCAACACAGTTAAACAGGGATTTTTCCTTTCGTTTCGGTTGGCTTTCTATGCTTAAATGGCTAAATGAAGGTAAATTATGAAATATAAGAACTGGATGACGAAGTGGTAATAGGGTCTGGCTAATGGTTGTTTGGTGCAAGGTGTGCAGTGTGCAGTGGTAAGCCTAATTCCAGGCAACGGTCGCTGTTAAAAGTTGGATGATTTAGGTCCCATTTATTTTAAATATTTCCATGTATGCTTACAGTACGTGTATGCCCCTATGGACCTATTTTCACCCCATGAATATTTTTATCAATGGACATTTTCACCACTCGGAGCACAATCCCTTATGGACCTATTTTCCTTAATGACTTTTTTTTAAGACCCCTACTTCCCTACGTAACCAATTTTCCCCCGAACTAATTTTCCCCATTGATGTATTTTCTCCCCAATGACTAATTTTTCCGTCGACCTTGAATCTCTCCATGGATACAGGTTTCCTACATGGTCGTATACCCATGGATGTATTTTTCACAATGAACCTATTTTCCCCATAAACCTATTATCCGACGTGGTTATATCACCCACTGATGCGTGCAGTTGAAACAGACCTCTTAACTAACAGACGTATTGCTCGATGGACCTGTTGTAACTCACTGGATATATATACCTATTTCAGCATTAACTCAATTCACCTAATCCTAGTGGCCTGTTTTCCCACAATCCTTTCATCCATCTACACACCCACCCATCAACGCACATAGCCACAACCTTCCTCAATACAGTATGTCTCAAAAGTAGGACGACACAAACCCGTCTCTTGCCTTGTCCTACAGGTAGCCCCACCACCCACCTCACTTAAACAATGCACGAACCCCACTCCACCCCACTTAACCAGCCCAACAACCCTTTCCCTCCCTCTCGCCCCCTACCTAGTCCGCCTGTGAAACAGCCAGCCTACACTAACCAATCCACCCACCCAGTTACCAACCTACCAATCCCCATATCATGCTCCACAAGTCAGATGACTTTCAATTCAACACAGACACACACACGTGGCTGAATCGGTAGAGAGGCGGCCTGCGGTCCTAATGGACCCAGGATAGAATCCCGGCTGGGGCAGGGAACAGTTTAAGGATCTGAACTTCCTAAAAAGCAGACTTTCCTGATCTACCAGATGACCCGCCGACATGTAAAATACCCCCGCTAATACCAATACACCAATCCTGTATGAGACAGCCCTAGCATGTATTCCATATGGATGGTGGGTGTTAGCGCCGAAGTGGTGACATATGGAGGTGTAGGAAGACTACTGGGCCTTGGGATAGGTCACTGCCCCCAAGAAATAGGCCCTGAAGCCTTTGCCCAGAGTCGGACACGTAAAACACACACACACACACACACACACACACACACACACACACACACACACACACACACACACACACACACACACACACACACACACACACACACACACACACAGAAGCGGGGTGGATTTCGTTACACGAAAGATGAGTCTCACCCTTTAACTCAGTCTGTCGATAGAAAATAGTACCGGGTACTCTTTACAGGGAGTTTGTCAGGCCATAGATAAGGGGCTTCTTTCCCGCTACATACACATGATTTTATGCGATATGAGTAAATATGGTGCTCGAGCTAAACAGGGAATTATTCCCTTGGCTGATAAATGAGTTTAATTATTCCAGGATAACGTTTCGTCGGACAAAATGAAAGATGGGATTTATTCTGGGTAACGCCAATTGACTTTGTCAAATAATTTGGCAGGCCGCGTAACTTCTGTTAGATGCCTTATGTTCGCATTTTTTTCTCTCTCTGGTGGTCGGCACCTGGAGATTTTTGGCGAACTCATAAGTATTTTTCTCGTTAACTGGATATTTCTCTCTGGACAGAGAGGCAAATTACTTTCTTAAGCACAGTTTTTTGTTAAATCAACAGCATTTATCTCCTAATTCATTATTCCAACGAAAGCAATCCTAAATATATATATATATATATATATATATATATATATATATATATATATATATATATATATATATATATATATATATATATCAAAGCAAGGCAAGTTTTAGTGACTGATGGAAGAAATACTCACACTGTGGCCTATTTTCAATGGATCACAGGAATCCAGGGTTTCTCATCCCTTGCATTTCCCTGCGCCAGTCTGCCTCCACCTCATTATTCCAAAATTCACAGGCACCCACCATACACACTCTCTCTCTCTCTCTCTCTCTCTCTCCTGTTAACAAACGAATGCTTCGAACTTGTTCACTCTGTGTTCGCTGGTTCAGACCTACAGGAAGTCGTGGAGTGGAACCAAATATACATATTTATCACTTGCTTGGCTCTATACGAGAAACAAGTTATTAAATAATCAGTATGATATATTCGTTATCAGAGTCAAACCTTCAAAGTAAATATTACTATTGCTTTATCCATTAGTATAAGCCCAAAGCTGAAGGAATATTTTTCGACAAATGCATCGAAGGCAACTTCTGTGGTCGTGAATGCGACTCTGCCACATACACGGGTTGGCTGGACGAGGGTGGTTAAGAATCCTGTCCGCAATAGTACATCATCAACCCATCGGACACAGTTTTTTTATTTCACTCATAACACATCAGGTTATATAGTCTGTCCTGATATACCACCATCTCATACTTCCGCCTTAGGATTTATCATAGCACCAGATATTTACACCATCCATGTCTACTTTATCCACCATCAATCACTACGCCATCCTCAATCATACACACAAGCATTTCCACCCACTGCCTGATATGATCTTAAACATGAGCACAAGTATTAAGTTGACTTCACCTAAGTTTGAAACTATGCAACTGATCAATGACACAATGAATCCCTTGGAAAATTTGAGTTTGAGTATGTTCAACCCATATTACGTGTATAGCCCAGCATCAACTGTCTTTATAATCTGCATTGTATTTGCAGTACTGCTGTTCGCAATGCACAGAATGCATGCAAGAATTGCAAATTTGGAGTCAGTATTCAGTGGGGGTGGAGTTAACATCCAAGTTAACCCCCTGAATGAAGTGTACATATTTTGTATATAGTATTAATTATATGTATATAAAAAAATACAAAAGATTGACCCATAATATAGAAGTATGGCATACCAGTAGCATTATCTTTAAATAAAATATTAATAACACCATAATCTTAATTTTAAACTTTTTTTTCTTGCATGTATGCATTTCACTGCAATGACCCATGTATATACTGTATTACAGTTAAATAGTTTACCTTTAGTGCATTTATTCAAATATGTATACAACTTGTTTAACATGTAATATTATTAGATCATTTCAATTTGTTATGAATATTATATGTATATAATATTATAATCAATATTATGTACACTCGCGCCTACTAATTTCTCCCCCCCCCTCCCCGGGAAGCCGGAGTAAAGGCCAGTCAGTTCTAGGAGCTCGCTCGAACAAGCCACCCCCTCTGCCCTCCCCCCCTTACCCCAGTATAGAGGTTTGATACGTTTCGAACAGCCATGCCTGGTGTTGTGACGCGGTGTCAATAGATTTTGTTACAGACACTCAGAACAAGTAGAGGGCTTTAGTGTGCAATAGTATCTTTTTCCTACAACATGATTGCATCGTTGTGGGAAAGGAACGTAGGTGGAGGAACTGTATACTGACATCCTGATAAATTATCATAGTAAACGATGTGTGTTGAGAATGATGTATTATGTATTATGTCTTTTCGCATCCATTCTCTTTCTCGTATTCACAACCCCGGGACCCTTCTCTTACACGCCCTCTCACCCTCATCCCCCACTCCCACCCTTCCTCACACCTCACCCTCTCATCCCCCTCTCACGCCCTTTCTTAGCCAACATAACTTTAGGTAATAATGACATGAACCATCTCACATTGATTTATATTATACATGCCAACTGTTTTGTCGTATTGTAAGCAGTTATGTGACAGATGCACTTCAACTTGGACTTTGGCATAGTTGTTTATTGGTCATACAGGTTCTGTGTGATTATTGACGTCCATTCATTCGTGTTAATGTGGTAATTAAGGTCTTATCTTACCGATATAACAACGTAAAGTGGCCGTCCAGTCATTTCTGCGTTAAGTAAATGAATCAGGATCGGCTCAACTAACCACAAACACATCGTAAAATATTCTTGCCTGTTGCCACAACACTGACGCCATGTCATTATGTATACGAATCAATGAGTTGGAATCAATAGAATAACAGTGGTTAAACCAAATTGGTCAAAATTGTTAATGCATGTTATGTAAAATAACAAACGTGTAGTTAGTTATGCACTTAACTCATTTTATTGCCCATGAGGTTCTGTGTGTGTAAGATGTTTGTGGAAGAGATAGCTTTCTGTGACAACACCATATGGCTTGTTAAGCATGAAAAAGGTTGTGGTTATAATTATGTTTTTCTTCAGTGCTTGCTATGTGAACACCTTCCCTGTGTATTGTGTTGACAGGCATGCCATGACAGTAATAAGCATACTTTTATAAACACAAAATACCACGTGTGAAGAAACATCATCACCCCGATCAGCGGGTCCTTATAAGGAAAAACATTACACAGCTATAGGATTTAATACTTTAAGGTTACCTTATGTGGAATATTACAGAATACAAGATTATCAGTACCTTGTCCACCCTCCGTTAGCCTCAATGACCTCGTGTAGGCGCGAGGGCATCAAGTCAACTAGATGGGAGCAAATATTGAGGCGCCTCCTAAACCCCTCCCACACCTACCTGGTTTTCTGCTCAATGCTCTTCCTGGTCTTCTCCTCTACTCCCCACTCCTGCTTCATTATGCCACAGAGGTTTTCAATGGGATTTATATCACAACCTTTTGTGGGCCAGTCTATTACCTGTATCTCTGGGTGATTATCAAACCATTCCCTTACTCTACGACTGGTATGTATAGGAGAACGGTCCTGAACTATGATGATTGGGAGGGGTTCTGGAAGTGCATATGCACGGACAGATGGTAAAAGGGAGGTCTCTAGTATATTTATGTATTCCTCAGAATTGAGGTGACCTTGAATGAGGACTAGCTCACCAGGACCCCCATACCACATCCATCTGTACAGAGGCACGCTTACTCTCCACCTTCTAGCCCGTTCTGAAATGTTTTCTCATGAACCGGGTACCCCGAGATCTCCGGCAGTGACGGCGCTGAGCTGCTACAGATGAGAAACTGGTCTCATCCATGAATATAACTTTCCACCAAAACTCTTGGCTAACGTTTACATAACGGTGTGCGAACTGTGGCCGAGCTGCTCGCTGGTTTTCTGTAAGTTCTTCCTTACGTGCTGGAACACGTCTCTTCCGCCATTGTGAAGGCGCCGACAGTGTAGACATGACACTAACTGCAACTCCCTTGTGAGTGTGACAGCAGTTTTCCTAGAACTTCATTCTACAGCAGTAAGGAGTCGCCGGTCATCTTCTGGTGACGTTACCCGTGGTCGCGCTGGTCTGGCCTTGGTCTTGACGTGGCCCTCCTCTGCATCCCTCCTAACCCACAAACGCAGTCTTTATGTCGATGGCCATTTCTCTGCCGATCTGTTTTAGGGGTTGGCCACCTTTATAGCGACCAACGATTTCAGATCTGTGCTGGATAACCTCTGGACTGTTGGCACGAGTGCGTGGAGCAGGTAAATGTCCCCTTCGTGGCATACATGTGAATAATTGACATTCATATATATATATATATATATATATATATATATATATATATATATATATATATATATATATATATATATATATTGTTACGTAACAGAGATAATGAAAACTTCAAGTGAGAATACTAAAAGGACTACTGTCCCGCAAAGTTCCAGGTTCAAAACAAAAAACAGGTAAAATTACAAGTTAAAGTTTTAATACTCGAACTAACAACTAAACATTCAGGACTCATAAGGATAATGTAATGGCAAAAACAGGTTAAATATATGGTTAACTGCAATAGCCTCAACACGAAATTAGCAAGAGTAAATTTATCTAAGTCAGCGCTGATAAAATAAGAAAACCGGATAATGCTCAGTTAATGCAAGATATATTATTACAGATGCAAAATATTATTAATAATGGCCGACATCAAAACACACGAACCACAAAAACCTCACCAGGCCTACGAATTAATGTAATAACACTTATACTCAAATTACACAGCAGCTAGATGGTTGGAGACTTCCTGAGCACTAACAAAAATAATAACTAGAGGGGAGGACAGAGATGTGAACAAAATGAGGAGTAGATCCAAGTGGCAATTAATACAGAGACTGAGCTCATTATATAGGGGCCGGCAGAGCTTGATACAACTTGTAAGAAGGACGCGCAAATGAAGCCAAAGGGGACAAAGAGTTGACACTCCTGCTCTGAACAACAGAAAGAACGACTTACCCTACTATAAGGGAGGAGAAGGGGGGAGTGAGGTAGAACACGTACGTCTGGTCACTATGGAAGCCACGAGCCGAATCGTGATCAAACATGTAGCATACAAAGGATGATGAAATCATAGGCTATGTAACTCCGCCCCACAAAAAAAAAAAAAAAAAAAAATTTGCAAAGGAAATTTCTTATTACTCTAAAAGAATCTGCCTAAAGTCTAGATAAGCAATCTGCAATAACATTTTCTTTCCCCTTGACGTTGTATGTCTAATGAATACTCCTGAAGAAGTAGACTCCATCTTGTCAATCTCTGATTTTTAACTTTAAACTTACTAAGGAAATTCAGTGGGTTATAATCGGTATAAATGACTATGGGGTCAAAACCAGAACACAAAATGAAAAATGCTGTAAACCCAAAATCAAGGCCAAAAGCTCTTGACCAAATTCACACTTTGATAAATTAGCTACATGATTAGCCTGAACCAAACGCACAAGAAATTTACTGACATGGCATAGGTGATCTTTTCAGTTGTCACTGAAGATTAATACATCAATATAAACAACACACCCTGCCAAACCCTCTGTTACAACATTCATGAGCTTCTGAAATGTGGCTGGTGAATTCTTCATACCACATGGCATTACAGAACATGCAAAAGTCTTTCCTAGTGTTACAAAACATGAGATCTCCCTAGCACGTTCAGTCATAGGTACTTGCCAGTATCCCTTTAACAAATCAAACTTACTTATGTACCTAGCCTTTCCGTTCTTGTCTATGCAATCTTCCACGCGAGGGAGAGGGTAAGTGTCTGTTTTGGTTATCTGATTAACACGTCTGTAGTCGATGCAAAGCCGCCGTGACCCACCTGGCTTAGGGACTAGAGTGACAGGAGAACTCCACTCGCTCTGACAGGGCTCAATCATCTTGTGGTCCAACAGGTAGCCAAGCTCCTTCTGGATGAGAGGAACTTTCACTGGGTTCACACGGTAAGGAGGCAGTTTAATTGGCTTTGCGTCTCCAACATCGACATCATGCATCAACACAGTGGTTCTTCCTCGAGTGGCACGGAACACTTGCGGGTACTCCTGCAGTAATGCCGAAAACTCCTGCCTTTCCTCGGGAGGTAGATGAGAAAGCTTAGTCTGGAGATCATTCATGATATTAGGATTCTTCCCCAGACTATCACTCAGGCTCATACTGCATGGGAGAACTTCACTTGCAGACTCGGGTGGAATAGCTACAGTGCAGACTGGGTTATTTTCGTCCCGCATGTGATATAACTTTAGCATGTTGATGTGACAAAGTTACTTGTTCTTTGTACGATCTGGTGTGGCGATGACATAGTTGACCACTGAGTTTCTTCTCCACGAAATAAGGACCACTAAACTTGGTTTGAAGAGGTTGCCCATGCACTGGTAGCAGAATCAAAACCTGATCTCCTGGCTGAAAGTGGCGTAACCTGGACTTCTTGTTATACCAAGTCTTCATCTTCTCCTGAGCAGCTCCTAAATTCTCTCTCGCCAGCTGTAAAGCAGTGGACAGCCGTTCTTTGAACTTCATCACATACTCCAGCAGGTTGACGTCATCTTCCTCCGACAGCCAGCATTCCTTGAGTAGCTTAAGGGGTCCTCTTACTTCATGGCCAAACAGTAGTTCAAAGGGTGAGAAGCCCAGTGATTCATTTGGAGATTCTCTTGCGGCAAATACAACGAATGGAAGACCTTTATCCTAGTGTTTCTGATGTTCCAAACAGTATTTCTTGAGCATCGATTTGAGTGTTTGATGATATCTCTCCAACGCTCCTTGGGTCTGGGGATGGTAAGCTGAAGACGTGATCTGGGTGATGCCTAACTCTTTCAGAGACTGCTTGAAAACATTTGACATGGAATTACTTCCCCGGTCTGACTGTACCTCCTTGGGCAGACCAAACTTTGTGAAGAACCCTAGCATTTCCTTAACCACGTTCTTTGCTATTTCTAAGTGGAATGGCTTCAGGATAACGAGTAGCCATATCAATCAGGGTCAACACATAAGAAAATCCTGAAGAAGTTTTAGGAAGAGGGCCCACAATATCCACCAACACACGGGTGAATGGCGCCTCAAAAGGAGGAATGGGAACTAGAGGTGCAACCTTTTCGGTCTGATTACACTTCCTCACAACTTCACAGGAAACATCTCTGAAGATACGTGGCCAGTAGAAGTGTTTCAAAATGCCTGCCACGGTCTTCCTCACTCCGAGGCGTCCTGCCAAACTGGAGTCATGAGCCACTCTAATGATATCCTGCCTACAAACACGAGGGATGACAACGATGTACAACCTCCCATTCACAGTCGGCTGATGCTGTTGGGGGTATCCACTTCCTCCTAAGTACTCCTGACTTTATATAATAAGTAGAATCACCAGCTGACTCTTCCTCACTGCAAGCAGAGTTAGCTAGACCTTTCAAATCAGGGTCAGCAACCTGCAATTCAACCAACTCTTGACGAGACAAATTATCAACACTGCTGGGTACTGCCTCACATGGTGAGTGGTCCAAATTAGCAAGAAAACTGTCAGCTAGGATAACATCATCATTATTCTCTGTCACCATTAACTTTAGACTTAGCCCTAGCGACCATGACCACATGCAGAGAACACATCAGGGACATCACAATCCTGGGTCGCAGTCACTGGTTCACTAGACAACTGAGGAGCTGGACCAATATCATTTCCAAGAAAGTTACACCTCACATTGGGAGTGTCTCAACCAACCCAACCATAACGGAACCATTAACAAAACCAGACTCTAAATTCACTCTGCAAAGAGGGACAGACAAGTAATTATTCCCTACACCTTCTAAGATTACAGTTTCATCAGAGGAATTAACATTAGAGCCTAGAACACTGGTCAGCATAAGGGATTGGCAAGCACCTGTATCACGACATATTTTAACTGATTTCCTGTCATTACTGTCCAGAGGACTGACAAAACCATCAGACAGGAAATTAGCACATGAACTCTTGTCACCCACGTTACTGCTCAAAAGAGGAGCTTCATCATGAAAATTTAATTTACCCCGCAAAGCAGGTTCAGTTAACTCGGTTAAAGAATTCTGGGAACTCTCAAGGGTGGACACTAGACCAATTGACTGAATATTTAAAGACCCCTTTTTGTTCACATCACGCTGTCTCCTGAAACATTTCTCCGTAGTATGACCAAGCTTACTACAATAAGTACATTTACTTTTCTGAAATCTAGAGGTGGAGCTGGTATTTACTTCCTGGGAAACATCATCTTTATTCTCTTTCCTGTTACCTGTACTCTGAGAAGAGGCAACGTACTCTCAGCTTTCCTTTTTTCTTTAGAATGTCCCTTGTGAGTGAGAACATATTCATTAGCTAAAACTGCAGCATCAGACAAATTATCTATTCTTTTCTCATCAAGATATAGGCTTACATCATTATTAATACACCTTTTGAAATCCTCCAGCAAAATCATCTGCTTGAATTTATCAAAATCAGAATTTACATTCTTAGAATTTACCGCTGCTCTAAGAGATCTTCTTTGATTTTTGCATACTCAACATGGGATTGCTTATCTTGCTTGTAAGTTGTCCTAAATTTTATTCTATAGGCTTCAGGAACAAGCTCATAGGCCTTAAGAATCAAGCTCTTACCTACATCATAATTATCAGATTGATCCTGAGGCAAAGATGCATGTTACTTGAGCTTTACCGGTGAGAACAGTTTGAAGGAGTACTGGCCAATACTTTTTGGGCCAATTAAAACCTGTAGCTACCCTCTCAAACAACTGAAAATACTTTGTTAAAGATTCATTAAGAGGGACAAGTTTAACATTTTTAGCCACATCAAAATCATCAGAGCTAGATGATCCAGTTCCACCTTTTTTCATGCGATACTCATGGTCTGCCTGAATCCTAGCAAGTTCAACTTGTGCCTTATACTCAGCCTCCTTAGCACGGGCCTGAAACTCAGCCTCCTTAGCACAAGCCTCCTGCAGGGCTAGCTGTAACAGCTATTTCAATCTGCGTTTGCTCATCTGGAGGAATTACATTAAACAAGCTTTTCTTAATCATGTCAACAATTTGATCTTTATAATGATGAGAGCGAACAGCAATTCCCAATTGTTGAACAACAAGCTTGTTCATTCTTTGTTCTGTGTTCTACATCACACTGTTTGCACATGACAAAAAATCTTTCGCTTCATCAAGCGTAGTAATAGTAGACATCATGAATAAATCACAGTCACAAAATATCAAGCAATATCTTAATATCCTGAATATCCTGATAAGAGGTCGCCAAATTTATGTTACGGAACAGAGTTAATGAACACTTCAAGATTAGCAAGAGTTTATTTATCTAAGTCAGCCCTGATAAAATGAGAAAACCGGATAATGCTCAGTTAATGCAAGACATAATATTACAGATACAAAATATTATTAATAATGACTGACATCAAAACTCCACACGAATCACAAAAACCTCACCAGGCCTACGAATTAACACCTTATTCTACACAGCACAAGAAAAAAAGGTAACATACTCAAATTACGTAGCAACTAGATGGTTGGAGAGTTCCTGAGCACTCACCAAAATAATAACAACTGTACAGAGGAGGACAGAGATGTGAACAAAATGAGGAGTAGATCTAAGTGGCAATTAATGCAGAGACTGAGCTCATTATATAGGGGCCGGCAGAGCTTGATACAACTTGTAAGAAGGACGCGCAAATGAAGCCATAGGGGACAAAGAGTTGACACTCCTGCTCTGAACAACAGAAAGAACGACTTTACTATAAGGGAGAAGAAGTGGGGAGTGAGGTAGAACACGTAAGTCTGGTCACTAGGCGAATCGTGATCAAACATGCAGCATACTGTACGTTAGAATTATACAAAGGATGAAATCATAGGCTATGTAAAAATATATATATATATATATATATATATATTTATGATTTTGTGTTTGTAATTTGTGTGGGTGTGTGTGTGTGCATGTGTTTGTGTAATTCACCGAGTCGGTCAGGATCACTTGATGGTCGTGATCGTCAGCTTTTACCTCCCGGAAGGGAGCTGAGAGCGCATATAGTCCGATCTAAGGGCAAGGCTGTGACTTTCACACATGCACACACCCGTCCCCTTGCTCTAGGGGGACAGTAACCACCCACTTCGTCAGTGAAACTTTTCGCAACCTGAGTGAGGCGCGAACTCCCGTCCGCCAGTTGGCAAGCGGGAACGTTACCACTGCACCAGCGAGCGGTGTGTGTGTGTGTGTGTGTGTGTGTGTGTGTGTGTGTTCAGGGTAAGCTCCTACATCTTTAAATGTAGAAGCTTGATACTTACATTAATGGCCTACTTTTACAGGATAATTGGATTAACTTAAGCTTCCTCTGCTTGGGTTCTCATCTTCCATTCTTCGATAACACCATCCATACGGTGATAGGGATATTTCAAACTACATAATTAACATCAACAGTATCACATAACTACAGAAACGTGGAAAAGGATGTTAACCAACTGTGTAGTGTGGGTTCAAGCTGATAAAGTGGTTTTCACGGACAACCTTCGTGGGTCTGTTGCCACAGGCGACCTCTGTGGTGATGAACGCCACTGCGCAAACGTTTACAATACGCAGGAACACCAAAACAAACATGCATAATTACTATGAGTATTTATGCCACGGAATTATTTACTTCCCCAACTGATCAACGTTTCAGTCTCAAAGAAAGGCTACGGATATTCATTATGAACAGTATGTGCATAAAAGGAATCTATAAGACGAGCGAGTCAGGCTTACCTTCACAACAAGTGGCTTGGTAACGGCATGACTCTGATGGTTGAGTGTATGCAAGACATCACCTCGGTGAATCATTCGAGCTTCGTATTCGAATCTGTGAGGCACTACTTATGTCAACAGTTAGACACAAATTATAGTAGCCAATGCTGATTATAACTTTTTGATAATTATAGTGGTAGAATATTATAAATAGGTAGTGGATGTCTTTGTGTGGCCCTAACAAGTCATCATTTTGAACCACAGTGGTATACTGGAAATGTTATTCTGTTGACTGTCTCTAAAGGAGTGCATATATTTGCACTTTATTGTCTCAGATGTTTGTCCGGAAAAAGGACAAAAAGAAACCATGTGATTGTCACCTGAGAGAGTGCGAATGTGGGAAAGGTATTATCAGTGGCCTAGGCTGTTCACTCAGTTAATGTGCTATCATAAATCACTACACCGGACAAACTAAGCCCAGATATGGTTATCGCTACACAGCCGGTTGACGTTATCATTGGCCTTGTTGGCCACGTGCGTCATTGCTAGTGTTAGTAAAGGATAGCGCGTGTGATACCTGCCGTACTCGTGATACTCACGCACTACAGGTAGAGCAGAGCCACATATCGATATAAAATCTCTAGGTAATATTGTTCATATTGATGGGCTCATTTCGTACGTAGAATGTCATGTTGACACAAAGCTATCTCTTCTATAAACATAACATCTTACACACACAGAACCTGATGGGCAATAAAATGAGAGTTCAGTGTATAACTAACTACACGTTTGTTATTTTACATAACATGCATTAACACTTTTGACGTTGTATGTTTACCCACTGTTGTTATTCTGTTGATTCCAACTCTCATTAATTCGTATACATAATGACATGGCGTCAGTGTTGTGGCAACAGGCCAGAATATTTTACGATGTGTTTGTGGTTAGTTGAGCCGATCCTGATTCATTTACTTAACGCAGAAATGACTGGACAGCCACTTTACGTTTTTATATCGGTAAGATAAGACCTAAATTACCACATTAACACGAATGAATGGACGTCAATAACCACACAGAACCTGTATGACCAATAAACAACTGTATGTCAAGGTCCAAGTTGAAGTGCATGTGTCACATAACTGATTACAATAAAAAACAGTCGGCATGTATAATATAAATCAGTGTGAGATGGCTCATGGCATTATTACCTAAAATTATGTTGGTTAAGAAAGGGCGTGAGAGGAGGACGAAAGGGTAAGAGAGGTGTGAGGAAGGGTGGGAGTGGGGGATGAGGGTGAGAGGGCGTGTAGGAGAGAGAGAAGGGTCCCGGGGTTGTGAATACGAGAAAGAGAATGGATGCGAAAAGACATAATACATAATACATCATTCTCAACACACATCGTTTACTATGATAATTTATCAGGATGTCAGTATACAGTTCCTCCACCTACGTTCCTTTCCCACATCGATACAATCTTGTAGGAAAAAGATACTATTGCACACTAAAGCCCTTTATACACATACCTCTACTTGTTCTGAGTGTCTAACAAAATCTATTGACACCGCGTCACAACACCAGGCATGGCTGTTCGAAACGTTTCAAACCTCTATACTGGGGTAAGGGGGGGAGGGCAGAGGGGGTGGCTTGTTCGAGCGAGCGCCTAGAACTGACTGGCCTTGACTTCGGCTTCCAGGGGGGGGGGAGAAATTAGTAGGCGCGAGTGTACCAGTAGATTCAGCGGCGTGGCCGAGCAATGTTACTACTCCATATTATAATTACAAATCATAATAGATAGATAAATAGATAGAGCTCCAGGGAAGCCTGGGAAAGGGAAATGATCTTGCAAGTTAACTGAGGAGATGTTGACAATACACAGGAAGTAGCAAGTCAGGTGGTGTCAGCGAGATAGCATACGAACAAAGCCTAGTGACCATACACACACATACACACAGGTTTCTAGAACTTTCCATCCACAGTGTAACACACGTGACACGACCCCTGCTACACGAGACTTTAGGAAGCAGAGCTCAGAAGGAGGTTAGCATTAGAACCGACAGTTAGTGGAGAGAGTGAACAAGAATAGGGGTCCAACTAGCCTTAGTGTATTCAGTCTCTGTAATACATACACTGCTCAACTTAAGATTTTCTCTGAAAATAAATCAAGATAAACTCCCTGTATTCATCATTAACTCCTACTACAAGAATTGAGAGTTACAGGCAGCCAGAGGGGTACGTTCCCCAGCATACCTACTGCAGTACAAAAGGATGTGACTAATAGATAACACCGCATCACAGGTGGTACAACGCGGTGGAAATTAATATATGGTAACATATGTGTTATTAGAGTGGAATTCATGCGGAGGCGAGCTAAAGCGACCTCCTCCCGTCTGTTTCCTCGGGAGGAACTGGACCAGTCACATATGGTCCATTTGACAGATGGAATTGCCAGGTTGGTCCACTGACTGCCACAGAAGATTAATTGATTTCCTTCCGAAAGAGACTAGACTGTAGCTCACGAGGAACGTCCCAAGTCTCCTTGAGTTCTACAGCCTGCTCATTTTCGTAAATACCGCAATGACCAGGCACCCAGATCAGAGAGAAGGATTTAGCACGTGTGCAGCTTATTGATAATCCGGCCTAGGACCTCATGTGAATCAGTCCTACATGAATGAATTGCCAGAAGGGCTGACTTAGAGTCCGAAAAAATGACAAAACTGTCGTGATCTGAACGCAAAGTCTATAACTTGATCTATGGCAAACAATTCGGCAGTGAATACAGACTTATGGGGGGCAAGCGAAAACGGATGCGGCACCCGTAGACCACACACTCGTACCCACACATTCATCCATCTTAGAGTCATCGGTGTACAATTGGAATGATGCTAGGTGTCTAATGAGGATCATCCGGAACAACTGTCGTACCTCCACCTCCGGCGCCTTGTACTTTGCGACGGGGAGCCAGTCATTATTAAATGTGGTAGCAAGAGACTCCCAGGGCGCTATTTTTGATGTTAAAACCTGATCTCCATTAGAAAGGTCGTACCCTAACACGTCACAGAGGAAGTGAAGCCTCACAGCAGCATACAGCAGGTATTCCCCCACTAGGAGGATCCGACAAGTTGGAAGGCCAAGTGAGCGTTTACCGTGGGTGATGATACCGTAAGAAAATAGCAGGTGGTCACGTCGTAAATGGAGGGGAGGCACATTAGCCTCCACTTCCAACCCCTCCACACGAGTACATCGAAGGGCTCCGAGACATATACGCAAGCACACGTTCTGAAGCACATCAAGTCGTGAGCCATAGTCAAACTTAGAACGGATAAGGGACTTATACACCATCAGTAAAGACGTTCTGTCTACTCCCCATGATTTACCGGAAAGAAACATGACGTTTCCTTTTTTACTACTAGAAACAAGCAAATGATTAATATGTGTTCTCCAACAGAGCTTACTGTCAAAATGTAGACCCAGGAATCTTACAGAATTTTGAAAAGGTATCGGCTGATTGTCTAAAGTCCAATGCAAAGCAGGTACGTTAAGTTTACGAGTAAAAACAACACCGACACACTTAGGGACGGAAAATTTAAATCTCCACTCCAGGGCCCAACCCTGAACAGATTCAAGTGCCAGTTCAAACTGCTCTGCCGAGAACTGTGCAATGCGGGAAGAGTGCCACAATGCACAGTCATCAGCATAGAGTGAGTATCTAATCGTCCTGGGGACGGAAGCAGACGACAGAATGTCATTAATGGCAACGCTGAACAAAGTAGGACTAAGCACACTTCCTTGTGGTACCCCGTTCTCTTGGACAAATATGTCCGAAGTTACATTCCAGGGTAACCTGACAGAAAACTTTCCCAGTAAGGAAGTTCTGAAGGAAAATGGGCAATTACCTCAAACCATAAGCGTAGAGTTTACGAAGTATACCGTTTCGCTAGGTCATATCTTAAGCCTTATGAATATCCAAAAAAATTCATATCATGAATTCGCGATTGGCAAATGCCTCGGTTATGCAGTGCTCCAGGTGCACTAAATCATCCAAAGTGGACCTGTACTTACGGAATCCACTCTGTTGATCATTTAACACACCCTTCGACTCTAAAACAAAAAGTAACCTTTTATTAACCGTACGTTCAAAGACTTTACATAGTCAGCGCAATAGGTCGAAACGAACTGGGACTCGTAAGGCGACCATCCCGGCAAGGTATCGGTATGACGTGCGCGTAGTGCCATGAGTTTGGGAACGTGCGAGACGCCCAAATCTCATTGTACACCGCTAACAGCTTACTCAGGTTGGCCTAAGATGCTGAATCATACCGTACGTAATGGTGGATGGACCAGGACTGGAGCTTTTACAGGATTTAAAGACAAGAAGTTCATCTAATGTAAATTCGGAGTTGTAGCTGGTATCCCCGTCTTCAGTGGCAAAGTCGAAATTTTGGAGCTCAGCCGTACGCTTATGGTGGAGAAAGCGAGGATCATAGTTGGCTGAGCTGCTTACCTGGGCAAAATGGTCGACAATAGTATTGGCAATGTCCACGGGATCGTCAATGACATTCCCGATCACCTCAAGTTTGGTTATCGGTGACCGGGTGTACTTGTTGTTTAGTACATTTATGGTGGACCAGACCTGACAGTGGGGTGGAGCGATTCACCGTGGACACAAAACTACGCCAGTTAGTCCGTTTTGCAGCTTTAATTTTCCTCCTTGCCTCAGCCTTAGCTGCTTTGTAGGCAATAAAGTTTGATTCTGTTGGCTGTTTCTCAAAAATCCTGTATTTCCTATTGCGCTTTGTGAGTGCTAGTCGGCAATCTGGTGTCCACCACGAAACTCTACTCTTGTTTGGAATTGCAGATGTCTGGGGAATAGCAGCCTCAGCTGCGTGTATAATGAAAATCTATAGGTGTGCAACTTTCTCATCAATGTTATCTCCCGATATATATAGATTGGCGACCCGTGAGTAGTACCCCCAATCTGCTTTCTTAAGGTTAAATTTAGATGGTGGAGGAGGCCGAGAATCGTCGCGTGTATAAGAAAGATTGGAAAATAATCGCTACACATCGAGTCGTCATACGGGTCCCAAGAGATGTTAGTGTGTATATCCGGAGATGACAAGGACAGATCTATACACGACATGTTGCCAGTGTGGTCATCTACACGAGTCGCTCTACCATTGTTTCGAAGACAGAGATTTGACTGTAATATTAGGTCGGCTACTTGCTCCCCCCTGCCATCACTCCTCAAGCTTCCCCACTGACAGTGATGGGCGTTAAAATCGCCTAAAATTAATTTTCGACACGGAATTTGATGGGTTAGGGAAGTGAAAGCATCACCATCAATGGGACCAAGGGGAGGACAGTAGATAGAACAGATACGTGTTATTAAATTTTACTCTGCACGCGACAGCTTTCAGAGTAGAATTTAGAACTACTTCTGTTTGTGGGTGAGATTTGTGTATGTATATGGCAACTCCGGGACCATCATATCTTCTATGCGAATGGTAGTGTTTGAACTATGGAGGATCAGGGTGAGCCATAAGGCGCGTCTCCTGTAAACAACGTCTGGCCTGTGTATAGATAGCAAAATTACTATATTGCGAACTTTATTCCCAAGAGTACTACAATTCCATTGTAACAGTGAATGTGGCTGTTTAAGATTTACGAGAGGGGCCAGTGTGCTTAGCTTTTTTATACCACCCTCATGAAGACGAGTGGCTACGGAGGGACCTATCCCTGTGCTTAGTAACGGAAACCTCCATATGTTGCTCATCAATAACTAGGCTCCCAGAACCCCCCTAGGAAGAGCTAACTCTTCTCTCCCTCGCTGGACCAGGAGCAGGAAGGACATGAGGACGTGGCTGTTTCATAAGGGTTTTCATATTACTCTTACTAGAGTTCTCAGACTTCTGTTTAGGCTTTACTGACTGAGAGTAGCAAGGTGCAACAGGGGTGTCAGTTTGAGAGGTGGATGGAACAGGTGGCTCAGATGAAGAGGTAGAGTGTGTCAAGAGGAACAGGTTCAGGGTCAGTCTGTTTCAACAGAACACATCACAGAACGAGACGTTACCGCCGAAGCATAGGACCTATTCGGTGTGGGAGTTGCATGCAACTCCACGTTTTTCCTAGCTTCGTAGTAGGAAATGCCCTCAGTTGCTTTCACTACGCAGATCTTCTCCTTCCACTTGGAACAATCTCTAGAGGAAGTGGAGTGTGCGCCCTTGCAGTGAAAACAACGTACCGTCTCCGATGTGTAGTGTTCAACATCATGTCCCTGTGTTCCACATTTGCCACACACTGGGAAGCCCGTCAAGTCTTATCACCGTGCCCGTACAATTGACACAGACAACGAGGTGGATTGGGGATATAAGGCCTTACGCTAACAAGTTCGTATCCAACTTTGACATGGTCTGAGAATGAAACTTTTCCAAAAGTCGAGACAATAGTGGCAGTCTTCGTCCTCATGCCTTCAGAAAATCTGGTTATAAATCGGACATTGATACGTCCTGTTGAGCAAGTTCCCGAATGATCTCGTCTTCTTCCATAACCATGAGAACACCTTTGCAGGAATTCATGGCGTGCAGGATCTTCGGCTCAACATCATATTCATGGAACTTACGTAGGTTCATCAAATCTTTTACCTGGGAGGAGTTGAAGTTCTCCATTTGCAAGTTTTTTCACCTGTTCCACCTCCCCAGCACAGTAATCAATCACTTTCTTGATGAAAGGATTGATACTGCTCAAGGGTGTGGAACAGAGAGCATGGAGCGTTACAAACTGTGCATTATTTACACTAATGTCCAGATCGGTACGAGTCTGGGGCAGTTCAGTCAGGGGGCGGTCAGTTCGTGGTTCGTCAGGACAACCTCTCCCCCAGAAGGGGGTGGAGGCGGCAGGGGCGTCCGAGGTTGTAACCATCCCCCCCTATAGGGGAAAATGGGAAGGAGAACGAAAACGAGCAAGGGACAAAACACACAGGGACCAATCACCTAAGGCTGAAATTGCCCTCTCAAACCACTGCAGGGAGGCCCGACCGTGTAAATTCACGCCCCAGAGCGATCAGTGGGAGGGACCTCAGTGGGCACCAAGCAAAGGTAATCTCAGTACACAGGAACGGACACCTACTGTTCCAAACTAAACGGTAGGGGAGGAAAGTGAGAAACTAGCTAGCCTAACGCACACCAGAAGGGTGAAAAAAAAAAAAAAAAAAAGCTAATTGCCGGTGAGAAAGCCCTAGGAAGCTAGAGGAGAGCTCAGCAGCACACAACCTCACTCTCCACGACCATGCATAAAAGTGCAAACAGAAATGCCAAGAACAACTCAGGGACGACACAAAGAAAACTACTCAAACCCCCAACTGAAACAACAATCATCTGTTCGAACACTAAACTCAAACCCCCAACTGAAACAACACTCATCTGTTCGAACACTAAACTCAAACCCCCCCCAAACTGAAGCAAATAAACCAAACCAACCTAGAGGTTCGAAGCGAGAAACCGTTAAGTACTATTAGCTACATTAATTCCAAGTCTCTACTTTTCTAATAGTAATGTTTCTCCTAGTAAGCCATCAGCTAAATGACCGAATTCAGTTACTATCTGAAAATCAGTGTAAGAGAAAGGGTGGTCACGGTTAATGAATGCTTTCTAACAGCTGAAAATGCTGATGTAAATATTGATTTGTCCTGTAGCTCTTTCCCATATGTTCAGATATTCTTAATTTCAATGATCGACTTGTATAGTCAGCCAAAAAAGTCGTGTCTTCGGAATCCCGTAAATATTCGAATAGATAAGTGGAAGCAACTGGGATAGCTTCCCGAGTCTGGCAACTGTATCAGACCAGACTGTGATGGGGGGGTTTGAATTGCGGGTGGAGGTGGGGAAGTGGAGGGTGTGTGTGCTGTTATGTTTTACATACCAAGCAATAGTCGGATGGAATTTGCTGGGAATAACATGCTGGGTAACAGGGTTACAATCAATTTTGGTCACTATAATGTCGTTAAATGTATACATATGTGCATGATCATGAGTTTACATGCAATCAAAATATACTGCAGTTTCATATACAAGGAGTGTCGTTTCTAATTCATCTTTGATGTTTGGAATACTTCAGAGGACAGAATAACGGTGGAGTACGTTTCATACCGAGTGTTTGGAATTTAATGGAACGTCATAATTGTAATAATATAAAACAACGTTTATGAGTGACAGCATGAATATCCTCTCTATTTTCTGACTGTGGAGATGACTATATGCCGGTGGGTTTCATCACCGTTGGTAACACCTGTGGCAAGGTTTCCCCCACCCCTTTACCAGGACATTAACCATTTGTGGAAACAAGTGCTTTTCTCGTTATTACTGTGGAAGTACCGCATGCCTCTGTGCCACATTACAAATGGTATGTAATATATCCTGTCATGATCCGAAGGTAAACATACAGTAAAAACACAGCTGTCTGTTCTTTATTCCAATGTTATGTTGCTAGTTGATGCCCGGCGGAGGGGAAGTGGCAGTAAGGTGCAAGGGAGCGGGATAGCACCTCGTCATTTCTGCTAACGGTTTTTTGGCTACATGTTATAGACATTATTTCAGATGAACGATGCATTTCATTATTTACAGGTATTGAATTAGGTGTAATATCACATGTAGCACCTCCAATGTGCGTTGTTTTGCTAGACTACATCGCGAACAAAAATTACAGATTACACTGCCAACAATAATTACAGCATACACACCCTCCACTTCCCCAAATCAACCACCAATCTACTCACCCCTACCAGTTGACAAACAAGCTATCCCTGTTGCTTCCAGTTATATGTTCGAATATTTACCGGTTCGGAACTAAAACACGACATTTAAGCGACTATACATTCAATATACGCTATTCTACAACTAGTACATGAAACTGATATCATTCATAACTGGTTCACAATTGGCGCTACATTTTATAGTTGAAGCCACCGCTAAGGTGAATAAAAAAAAAAAGGCAATTGGCTCATCGGAAACATATACCCACTTCATCTCAACAGAGCTGGAACAACAACGTAGGTAGACGCTGAAGCAACCTGACTTTTTTAGACCAGTCATGAATAATGAAACTACCTATATTAGCATCAAAATAATGCTTATAAATCTCTGCACGGCCATGTATTTACATTTTCTAGCAATAGTATCTGTTAATGAATACATACACAAATTTCTTTCAAACGATTTACTACTATTCGAAGTAATCTCATCGTGATAAATATGGATAATGATTTAACACGAGCGGTCATAATGTGAAAAACTTTAATTTTCATAAACGTGATCAAGAGGCTCATGATGACATTTTGAAGGCCGAGGAAGAAATCAGTAGAAGTTGTGGAAGCAATGAAGAAAGTTAAATCGGAGAAAGCCCCAGGAATTGATGAAGTGTGTGGTGAAATGCTGAAGCATGGGGGAGAGATAGTAGTAGAATGGATGTGGAAGATGTGCAGATTGGCCTGGGAAGAAGGTAGAGTCCCGGAGGATTGGAAGTCAGGTATAATTATTTCCTTGTACAAAGGAAAAGGGGAAAAAGAAGTGTGGTAATCATAGGGGCATTTGTCTTCTTAGTATAATAGGAAAAGTGTATGGTAGGATACTTATTGACAGAGAGAAAGAACAGAGAAATTAGTTGGAGAAGAACAGGGAGGCTTTAGGAAGGGAAGAGTTTGTGTAGATCAGATATTCATTCTTAGATCTTTAGTGGAAAAGTTTCTAGAGAAGGGAAAGAAGTTGTATGCGGCTTTCATGGATTTGGAGAAAGCATATGACAGGACGGATAGACAAGGATTGTGGAAAGTGTTAAGAATATATGGAGTAGATGGGAAGTTGTTGAATGCTGTGAAGAGTATGTACACCCGCGAACCAAAGTTTCGGTACCCCCCCTCGATGGAAGGAAGTGGAAGTCAGGGTTAGAGAGTGGGCAGGTGAACGGACAACGTGTGGTACTTTGGAACTGAGCTACGAGGCGAATAGTGAGAAACCTAATGACACTGGATTCGAAACATTTTCATGCAGTTCACCTGCAAAACATTATGCGTTCCTAACATACATACTGTAACATATAACATAGACTACTGTGTTATCATGGTGTCCTTTGATACTGACACATCTGTTTCGGATCCTCATCACACAAATAAAGCACCGAGCCAGTTGTATATAAGTGGCAACTTGTCATTATAACTGCAGTCATAATTTTTGTGAATGTTATCCCTGGATTGTCTATAGTTATAATAAAGAATGATTGTGAATTTAATGTTGATTTTCACAGTAGTTGTGCGGATGGTTATGTGGCAATTATTTTATGTGGACGACTGAACCACATTGTGATGGACAGCGGAGAGCATTCGCCAATAATTTACTATAACCAGATGAAATTAGATGCAAACAACACAAAATATTATGAGACAACGAAGACACAGCTCCGCCTTGTTATCAAGGCCTTAACTGTGGCTTCACCTCATACGTGCATTATTTTCCTTCAGTCTCTGCCTCTTTTATTACTCTTACTTCCCGGTATCCTCTTACTGCGAGTCGTCATATTCCTTGGAGGGTTCCTTGTCGTCCGGTCCTATAACTCCTACTGTATTACATTATTCCTCGCATCATCACTCCAAGACAACGTTAGCACAAGACTGCTGAATTTGTTAATACCATTATTGCCACTGCCACTACTATTCCCCCTTTCCCCATTGTGTCTACTGCAATTCCCCTCACAGTACTACTACTGCTACTCCTATTACTACTCCACTATAAATCTGTATAATAATACATATTGTCCTTATGTCTATCTGTTAATCATATTGTCCCTGTACCACCGTCGACAACTCGTCAACTTACCCCGCACCGCTACCCCAGTTGCACCCCACCCCCCTCTCTCCCACCCGCCATGAGCTCTATTCCTCCCCCACTCCGAACCATTTTACCCCTCACCTCCTTCTTGGGCCACCAGGCCTGTTGTTCACCTTTTACCGGTGAATATACGTGGCATGCATTAATAAGAATAATTATAAAATTGACAGCAACAACATACATCTGCAGCATTCCGAACATTACATAATTATTAAAGTCGCAGACCCAAACTTGCCTATATTACGGAGCTCTGATATATTACCCACAGAACCGACCACAGGCCGTTCCTATGATTGCCACTGGACCTTACCTGTAGCACTTCATAGTAATACAACCCATTGAAGTCCTTTGTGGGATCACTACACGTTTGGGAAAAATAACAGCGCACAACATGCCTACAACCCATTAAAATACACCTGTGACGTTTCACTGACATCCAGTAAATTGCCTAGAAGTTAGCGGACAAACACACGGCTGGACACAGACTGAGGCCGAATGTCTCGCATCGGTATATGACAACTTGACAAAACTATTACGATCCTGCTTTGTAGGTGTCATCATAGTTATAATAATAATAATAATAATAATAATAATCGTAGTAGTAGCAGTAGCAGTAATAGTAGTAGTAGTGGTAATAGTAGTAGTAGTAGTAGTAGTAGTAATCACATGTTAATATCCATGATACAGAGGACAAACACCATAATCTCCCTGATAAAACAAGTGAAAACAGCTGTGACATATAAAACCAAACAGTGCCATAATATGCTGTAATGGTAGGGTTATAGTAATACTAAATTAATATTTGACCGCAACCCAACCTTCTGTCATGGCAAACAGATTCTGCATTGCGTCGGCACATGCTATTCCAGTGTGTGTCCTTCTCAGTATCGTGCCTAATAACATGTGATTAATTACTATTATTATTATTATTATTTTTATTATTATTATAATTATTATTACTGTATTGACACCTGCAATGCAGGATCACGAGAGTTTTGTCAGGTCGTTACATACTGATGCGAGACATTCTGCTTCTGTGTCCAGTCGTTTGTTTGTTTGTCCAGTAACTTCTAGGCTATTTGATGGATGTCAGTGAAACATCATATTCTTATTTTAGCGGTTTGTAGGCATGTCGTGCCGTTATTTTTCCCAAACACATGTAGCGATCTCACAGAGGACTACAGTGGGTTGTATTACCATGGTGGTGCTATAGGGAAGGTGCAGTGGTAATGATAAGAACGGTCTGTGGTCGGTTTTGTGGTTAATATATCAGTGCTCCGCAATATAAGCACGTTTGGGTCTGCAGTTATTAAGTGTAATGTTAGGAACAATACAGTATACATCTACGATGTTATTATTATATTATTATCGCCTACCTTTAGAAGGCGGAGCGATCATGTTTTTAACTGCATCTGTGTGTGTGTGTGTGTGTGTGTGTGTGTGTGTGTGTGTGTGTGTGTGTGTGTGGGCGCGTGTTCCTATTATATCTCATGAACGGCTTGAGCTATCAACATAAAACCTTCATGGTATCAAAATATGGCCTAAAGTTTGGACTTGGCAAACAGAATATTTTAGAGGCCGATTACCGTTTAGCTCTTAAATCCCTTCTTTTTTTATCATTAATGCATGCCACGTATATTCACCGGTAAAGGGTGAACAACAGGCCTTCTGGCCCAAGGATGAGGTGAAGGGTAATGTGGTGTCGGAGTGGGGGAGGAGTAGAATCCATGGTGGGTGGGAACTGGAGTAGCGGTGCCAGGTCAGTGACGAGTTGTCGACGGTGGGACAGGGACAATAATTATGATTAACAGATACACAGACATAAGGACAATCATATTTATTATACAGATTTATAGTGGAGTAGTAATAGGAGCAGGAGTAGTAGTACTGTGAGGGAAATTAGACACAATAGGAAACGGGGGATTACAGTAGTAGTGGTAGTGGCAATAATGGTATTAACAAATTCAGCAGTCTTGTGCTAACATTGTTTGTCTGGGAGTGATGATGCGAGGAATAATGTAATACAGTAGGGGTTATAGGACCGGACGACAAGGAACTCTCCAAGGAATATGACGACCCGCAGTAAGAGGATACCGGGAAGTAAGAGTAATAAAAGAGGCACTGAAGGAAAATAATGCACGTATGAGGTGAAGCCACAGTTAAGGCCTTGATAACAAGGCGGAGCAGGATACCACAGCTGTGTCTTCGTTGTCTCAATATTTTGTGTTGTTTGCATCTAATTTCATCTGGTTATAGTAAATTATTGGCGAATGCTCTCCGCTGTCCATCACAATGTGGTTTAGTCGTCCACATAAAATAATTGCCACATTTATAACCATCCACACAACTACTGTGAAAATCATTAAATTCACAATCATTCTTTATTATAACTATAGTCAATCCAGGGATAACATTCACAAAAATTATGACTGCAGTTATAATGACAAGTTGCAACTTATATACAACTGGCTCGGTGCTTTATTTGTGTGATGAGGATCCGAAACAGAAGTCAGTATCACAGGACACCATGATAACACAGTAGTCTATGTTATATGTTACAGTATGTATGTTGGGAACGCATAATGTTTTGCAGGTGAATTGCATGGAAATGTTTTGAATCCAGTGTCATTAGGTTTCTCACTATTCGCCTCGTAGCACATTTCCAAAGTACCACTCACGGCTGTCCGTTCACCTGCCCTCTCTCTAACCTTGACTTCCACTTCCTTCCATCGAGGGGGGTACCGAAACTTTGGTTCGCGGGTGTACGATGGTGCGAAGGCTGCAGTGCGTGTGGATGATGAACTGAATTTTTCTCTGAAAGTTAGGTTGAAACAGGGATGTGTCATGTCTCCATGGTTGTTCAATCTGTACATGGATGGGGTAATAAAAGAGGTACAAGGTAGGGTAATGGATGTTGGAGTGTCCCTGGTGAGAGAGGATAGTGTTTGGAAACTCCCTGCACTGTTGTTTGCAGATGATACTGTGTTGTTGAGTGAAGACGAAGGGGAGCTACAAGGTTTGGTGGATGAGATTTGGAAAGAAACGGAATCTAAAGGTGAATGTAGGGAAGAGTAAAGTGATGGTTTTTGAGAGAGGTGAAGTCAGTGAATGTACAACAAGGTTGGATGGTGAGGAATTGGAAAATGTGAGTACGTTTAAGTACTTGGGTAGTGTGATGAGTAAGGATGGAGGTTTGGAGGGTGAAGTGAAAGGGTACAGCAGGGAGGAAAGGTTGCTGGTTATTTGAAAGCAGTGATAAGAAACAGGGAAGTGAGCATGGAAGTGAAAAAGTTACATGACAGTATTGTGATACCAACTCTAACGTACGGAAGTGAAGCTTGGACGTTGTTGGAAGGACACAAGTCAAGAGTGAAAGCAGTGGAAATGAGTTATTTAAGAGGAGCCTGAGGAGTCACATGGAGAGACAGGCTGACGAATGAGGATATAAAGGAGCGTTGTGATGTGGATGTGGATGTGATAGGAAGCGTTATGAGGAACACACTGAGGTGTTTTGGCCATGTGGAGAGGATGGAGGGTGAAAGACTGACGAAGAGAGTGTATGTGAGTGGGGTGGAGGGGGGAAGAGGGAGAGGGAGGCCGAGGATGAGATGGAGGGTTGGCGTGGAAAGGTATATGAGAGAGGGGGGTGTGACTTGGGAGCAGGGCAGTGAGATGGCGGGGGACAGGGCGACTTGGAGGCGATTTGTTTGTGGCCACCCCAAACTGGATTGAGGCGTCTGGCAATCGATAGATAGATAGAATTATTTATAACGATATATATATATGTAGTGTTTATATTTTCTCGTATTAATGTTTATATGGGACTCAAAAGTTCATCAATATTGTTTCTCGCGACTTATCAGAGTTTAAAGCACTTTACCTAAGAAAATTTCGCGTACGGTATAACAAGAACCTTCATAATGTTAAAATATTTCCTTTTTATTTGTCAGGAGGCTCAGTATAATTTTAAACATTTTGCAGATAAAAAGAAAATCTCATTCAAACTTTTTTTTTTTTTTTTTCGGTGACCCGCAAATCATTTGAAACATTTTTTAAACACCTAAGCGACCAGCTCTCTTTACTTGGCAATGGATTTGTTACTGTTTCCTGAAAGTGGTTTTCTTCATCCTCAGAATTGTTTTCTGAATTCTGGATATAATTGGGAGTTTCCCAATGTTTTGAGAATATTTATGGAAGATGCATATTTAGCGATCTCGGTCCAAAACAAGTCTATACAGCCATGACTCCGGTAATATAATTTTGACACCCCCAAGGTGGTTGATATCACCCATGACTAGTTCACAATTGGCATTACTTTTTATCCTTGAAGTCAAAACTAAGATGAATAAAAAAGAAAAACGCAACAGGCCCCTCCGAAACTGAAAATCACATTAATCTCAACACGGCTGCCACATCAGCTGAGGTCGAGGCTCAAACAATCTGATATTTTTATATCCATCATAATAAAAAAAAAAAAACTACGTGTATGAGGATACAAGTCATGATTATGAATTTTATATTCCTGTACCGCTAAGTATTTATATTTTCCTAATAATTATATCTGATAATATACACAATAATCTTTTAAAAGATTTCTTGACTTTCGGAGTAGTTTCACAGCTGAAAATAAAATTCCATTTTCTTAACTGTGATCAGAAGGCTCAAGATGCTACTTTGACGCCCTAGTTACCCAGAAAAAATAATATCCGCTTTATCTCCAATTTTCCAACTTGTTTACACGTCTAGAATCAAACGAAACTGAGTTTCAATCTCTTAAATGCCAGCTTTATTTACCTGTGAATTCATATCCTAGCGTTCCTACATTGAGGCTTTTACTGATATCCTTTTTCCCGAGTCGGTAATTTTTCAGCCTTTGAAATGTTTTCTGTGTTTTACATGGAATTGGGAGTGTTTCCCAGCTAATTAAGAGGATATATTAGGAATTTGCATTTTTTTTTTCCTTTGCTCACAACTATGCGGTTTTTACCATGACCGAAGTATAATAGATTTGCATTTCTCTTAACTCGTATGATTTTATAGTATAGATATATACCAATTTTTTTTATCCCTAAGTAATCACTAAAAATGAAAAAGGCTCAACTAACCCTCTTAATAACGTAAAAGTCCAAACTATCTTCAGACGACAGTAATAGCTCTTTCAGTGTTCCCGTAATCTAATTTTTTTTTGTAGCTGCCATACCGAGATTTGAAATAATCATATAAATTGTAATTACATATCTCGGTATGGCCATAGTTTATACTTGTACTAATCTCTATGTGAGAGTCAAAAGTATCATTATTCATGCTCAGATGTTATCACAGTTTTCGAGCGATTTTACCTTTGATAATGTGGCTTAGGGTAAAAGAAGAATCTTCTTCATGTGAATTTTTTTTTTTTTTTTTTTTTTTTTTTTTTTTTTTACATTCATCTGGAGTTTCGATTCAGTTTGAATGTGCTTTTGACACGGACACAAAAGAATTCTTATTCCCGATTTCTCGCTTGTTTCGGCGACATGCACATGCATTATAACAAATTGTCCTTAAACACAGACGCCAGCTCTCTCTACCTGTCAATCTAATTATTGATCAATGTCTCCAAAATGTTTTTTTTTTATTTTTTTCTCAGAATGTCGTGTGAACTTCGGAGATAATGGGTGTGTTTCCCGATCAATTTTGAGGGAGCTTCATATTTAGTGAATTAGCTTGGAAATAAGTTTATACAGCCATCATCACAGTGAGAGTTTCGACCTGCCCCCAACGCGGATTTTATCAGCTGTAACAAGTTCGCAGTTGGCAATACATTAAATTCTTGTAGTCAAATGTATGGTAAATAAAAGAAAAAGCCAATAGACTCATCGGAAAATCAAAATCCAGTTAATTTCGACTCGTCTGAAACAACAGCTCATGCGCAACCTGATTTTTTTTAGATTCATCATGAACAATACAACTATGTATATGAGGACCCAAGTAATGTTTTAAAAATGTACCTTTCAGTACTTCTATGTATTTTCGTTTTCGTGTAATACATAACTGACAATCAATATCTAAACAATTTTCTTAGATTTATTTTATCTTGCTAACCTTGGAAAATGATATCACGCAAGCCATAATGCAGGGAAAATATTCTACTTTCAAAAAATTTCATCAGTAGGCTAAAGATGCCATTTGAAAGCCGTAGTTAGACAAATAATATCCGTTTTATCTCTAAATTACCAGGTTTTTTACTCGTCTCGAATCAAACGAAAGTTTTTTATCTTTACTCTTTCACATAATGGCGTCCAATACCTGTGAAACGGTTTCATCTAACTTGTTACCTCATTTAACCCTGTTACTGATTTTCTTAACGAGGCGGAATTTTTTCCTCAGAATTTTCTGAATTTAAGATGGAATTTGGAGTTTTTCATAGCTAATATAAGAATTATGTATATATCCGGATACTTTTACGGTAACAAACAAACGTGCCAATTTTTTTTTCTCGTATATTACCAATAGAAACGAGAAACAGACAGAAATGACCCTCTTCCTTATATTAAAATTTCTCCAGACGAAATAAGAACAGTTCATTCATTATTCCTTCATTTTATTTTTATTTTTTATTCATCATGAAGTATACGGCGACGGAGATGAGATATTTATTTGCAGTAAGTAACTATTTGTCTCGGTACTTAGCGTTGATACATTCTCGTATTAAATTTTGTGTCACAAGCTCATCAGTATTGCTTCTCGCGATTTATCATAGTTTTAAGACACTTTTCTTAAAAATATGACATGGTGAAACAAGACCATTATGTTTAAAAATTTCTTTAATTCAGGCAGGAGGCTCAACAGTAATTTGAATATCTTTTCTAGAAAAAAGAAAATCTTTTTCATTCAAAACATCGTTTTTTTCGGTGACCCCTACATGAATTTAAACTTTTCTTAAACATCACACTGATCCCGCATTCATTGTGTCAATTGATTTCTCATTGCATGTATCCTAAAAGCCAGACATTTGCAGGCGATCTTGGACATCGTACTTCCAAGACAGTAGCAAAATGAATGTAGTAAACACTCAACATGATTCGAATTTTCGGCCCAACAGGCCATCATCAAGTATTTCAATTGTCCTATGTAGTCAGCATAGACAATGAAAAAAAAAAAAACGAACAATAAATCTTAATAAAAGCAAGCAAAATCATCAGTCTTCGCCGTAACAAAGCTCAAACACATGCCAAGAACCACTCAGGTACGACGCAAGGAAAACTGCTCAAACCCTCAACTGAATCAAGACATCTGTTCGAACACTAAACTCAAACCCCACCAAACTGGAGAAAATAAGTACTATTAGCTACATTAATTTGAAGTCTATACTTTTCTAGTAGTAATTTTTCTCCTAGTAAGCCATCAGATGAATGACTAAATTCAGTTAATATCTGAAAATCATTGTAAGAGAGAGGGTGGTCAAGGGCTAATGAATGCTTTCTTACAGCTGAAAATGCCAACTGATGTAAATATTTCCCTGCCCTGTAGCTCTTTCCCATACGTTCAGATATCCTTCATTTGAATGATCGACTTGGATAGTCAGCCAAAAAAGTCGTGTCTTTGTTCCGATTTTTATTTATATTCCAACAGATAAGTGGAAGCAAAAGGGATAGCTTCATGCGTCTGGGAACTGTCAGACCAGACGGTGATGAGGCGGTTTGAATTGGGTGTGGAGGTGGAGAACTGGAGGGTGTGTGCTGTCATGTTTTATATACCACGCAATACGGTCGGGTGGAAATTGTTGGGAATAACTTGCTGTGTAACAGGGTATAATAAATTTTTGACGTTAAATATATACATATGTGCATGCTCATGACTTTACATGCAATCAAAATATTTTGCAGTTTCATATACATATGGTGTCATTTCTAATTCATCTTTGATGTTTGTAATATTTCAGAGGACGGAATAACGGTCGAGTACGTTTCATGCCGTGTTTGGAATTTAATGAAACGTCATGATTGTGTGTACTATAAAACAGCGTTTATTAGTGAAAGCATGAACGTCCCCTCTATTTCCTGTCGCCCAATACAGATACCTGAGTGACTGAAGAGATGACTATATGCTGGTGAGTGTACACCTCGGTGTCATCACCGTTCGTAACACCTGTGGCCAGGTTTCTCTCACCCCTTGACCAAGACATTAACCACTTGTGGAAACAAATGCTTTTCTCGTTATTAATGTGGAAATACCGCATGCCTCTGTGCCATCAACCAACAGGCTTTCAATCGGCGAGGTCCGGAAAGCCCCAGTTGACAAGCGAATTCCAGCATGATGGGCAGATTTTAGGGGCCGCAGCAGTGTCTCCAAGCAGAGGAGTACACCACACCCATCGTCCAATTTGCTCCGAAGGCACGGTAAAGTTGGAGCATAATGGTTCTGTCAGCGCCCGAAGACAAATGAGATAGCGTCCTCAAGAGAGACAGGGCACGGGGGCATGAGAGTCGTAATGAACGGTTATGAGGTACCCACCTCAGTCTCCTGTCGAAGACAAGTCCGAAAAACCTTGTTTCATCTAGACATCGCACCCTGTAGCCATATAACTGGAGATCTGGGTCGGGGTGAACTCCTCTCAAGCGGCAGAAATGCAAGGTCACCGTCTTCGTTGAGGAGAAATGGAAGCCGGGCACTGTGGCCCACCGAGAGACCCTCTCCAGAGCGAGCTGCCGGCGACGTTCAGCCACGGACATTCGGAAAGCAGCATACCATAGAGCCAAATCAACATACAGTGAGGCTGACACCCCTTCTGGAATAGAGGACACTATACCGTTCAATGCTATTGCAAAAAGGGACATACTGAGTACACTTCCCTGAAGCACCCCTTCCTCCTGAGGGTACGAAGAAGACAGGGTGAATGAACGGTCACAGAAAATTTAATATAAAGAGGGGTAGCCTGCAACGTAAACAAAAAGATTCCAGTTGTTGGAAGATACCAAACCGCCATGTAGTATCATATGCCTTTTCTAGATAAAAGAAAACGCACACTAGATGCTGCTGTCTAGCAAAAGCATCACCTGCTGCAGCCTCAAGACGGACAAGTGCATCTGTTGTTGAGCAACATTTTCGAAAACCAGACTGACACTGAGAAGGACATTCATTCCTTTCTAGGAAATACATTAGGCGCTTGTTGACCATTTTCTCAAATAATTCGCACATCCAGGACGTTAAGACAATTGGCCGATACTCCATGGAATTGTAACCTTCCTTTCCAGGCTTCTGGAATGGCAGGACAACGGCCTCATGCCAAGACATGGGAAGAGAGGTTTCCCTCCAGATTCTGTTATAAAGGCTGAGGAGAAAGGACAGTGCATCATCATCCAGGTGTCGAAGCATTGCGTAGGGAATATCATCCGGCCCTGGTGAGGTGTCACGGCAGAGGAAAAGGGCAGATTGGAGTTCACAACCAGAGAAAGGGAGGTTGTAGGACTCCACATTCCCTGAACGGAAGTCCAGTACCCTTGCCTCTTCTATCTCCCGTTGTCTGGCAAATATTGGTGAGCTAGCACCTCTCTGACTGACCGCCGTAAAGGCGGACGCAAAAATATCGGCCACAGCTGCAGGGTCACCAACAGGCTCACCATTACACCAGCACTGGGGACCTACCTTGAATGAATTTTCCCAAAATCTTTCGCACCCTCTTCCGCACATGACACTGGTGTCTTTGAGTTTACAGATAACAGAGAAGCCATCCAAGAGTCCCGCCTAGCTTGTTTCAGTACCCGACAAGCCTTTGCCCGAGCCCTTTTGAACTCAACAAGATAATGTTCTGGTAGCGGATTCTGAAAGGTGTCTGGGTTACGAGAAAATCTGCGAGAACTTTTGCAATGTGCGTACGAGGTTTTGATAAGTGGTATTCTGGAGAGTGTTGTACGACAATCTTAAGACCAACACTAGGTTGCGCAGCGCAAGTGTTGGCCTATCAAGGAGCGAATGGTTTCTCTATTTAAACCTGAGTAACCACAGTACACCAGAGTATGACGTCATAGTGGTAGCAGACGATGTTTCCATACCGCGTCATAATATCCACGATGGTATAGCAGTGGAGGACCACCAAAATATTATGTATAGAAGGACGGTGAACTTCTCAGAGGAAGAAATAAGTGCGCTGATTCATAATTTTTTTGACATTGTGTCATGTAGGCTATCACCATATTTTTAGATGTTTCTTCTTTACACTGGCTTGTTTAATCGAATTTTGTGAACATTATATCATTAGGCTGTAATTTGTTTGCAGTAAAGGCTATATAGGCCGACAATGCTAGTTTTACCATTTATTTCGAAGTAGTACTTGCTCCGATATAGTATCCCGGCATCGTCTACGACGGTCCTCTGCCACTTGTACTTATTATTTTTTGAAAAATCGCAACAGTTGTATGCACTTAAGGATTAATTGATGCACGATTTAATTTTGAGGATTTGGGGGATGTTTGAGCTACAAAATTGTGAAAAAAGGAGAGTTATAAGGCTTACAATGTACTTAGGGCTGCCCCTCACAGGGCGCAACTCTAAGAGGAGAATTGACACCACCGCATAGGGTTTACGCTCGTTTTCTAGGGCTCCAGAATATGCACAACTGAAAAGTTGCTCTTACACCCAAAGATGGTGGATTTGCGAGGATTTTTGAGCTTTCAGAATCCGCCCCCTGTTCTGTATCTACGATAACGGGAGAAGGCTAACTTCTTCTCACGTACAGCAACACTGCAATCCTCATTCCACCATGGGACTGGTCGATAGCAATATCTGCCAGAGGTTTTAGGAACAGCATGAAGGGTAGCAGAATGCAGAACGGAGGTAAAGAATTAAACAGCCTCATCAATATTTGGAAAGTCTTCAACGGAGACATCAACAGAAACTAGAGAAGAGAAAAAGGACCAGTCTGCCTTGTCCAATCTCCACCTCAGTAAACGGGAACAGGGACTAGATACTGCTGCAGTAAGGAGGATGGGAAAGTGATCACTTCCATGGAGATCCTCCATACCAGGTAAAGTCCAGGAGACAATCAGGAGAGCAGAGGTCAATTGCAGTAATTGAACCTGCTTGAGGGTGAAAATGGGTAAATGCCCCAGTATTCAAGAGGGCAAGATCCTCATCCTCCATTAAGGACGCCAACAAACTCCCACGTTGGTTAATAAGAGAGTCACCCCACAAAGGGTGGCAAACATTGAAGTCCCCCAAGAGAAGAAAGGGCCTAGGTAACTGACCAAGCAGGATCTGAAGTTCCATCTTACTGACTGCTGTGTTGGGTGGTAAATAAATCGAACAAACTGTATACCAGCGGTGGTCATACAACTGCACAGCAACACACTGGAAGTCAGAGTGGAGGTGGACTGGCCGATGAGTGACGTCAACCCTCACCAAAACAGCACCACCTCCAACAGAATCCGGGGTTGGAGTTAAGTAAAAAAACATCCTATCCAGGTGGTGCATGAGGAGTGGCAAATCCTACATGAGTTTTCTGGAGTCACGTTCACAAAGGGGAATAAGCCCAATTACCATGCAGCCCTCGAGTTCCATTGTAATATACTGGCTGAGAAAGCCATAGTACCCACAGCGAAGGAAGAATCAGGTTGATGGACGAGACAACCTTGCCCCCGGCAAGCAACCAGATTTAGATTGCTGCTTAGAACTGCCCTTAGACAGGGACTGCTTGGTACCGTTATGGTGTACAGTGTGCCGCCCAGCTGAAGATAACCTGGAGGAAGAAGACCATGGTTTTCTTCTTTGGCGGGGCAAGAGATGGTTTGGCAGGTGGACCACAAACTGCCCTAGCCGGAATAGAGCAGGCAGTGCCACCACGAGAAGGAGCACAATCAGTAGCACGTCCCACAATACTGTAATCCTGAGAAGGAAAGGCCTCATGTAGCTGAGCAGGTGCATCAACTACCTGAGGACCACCACTATCTGGCGGTGGGTGGGTCATCATCGAGACGCCATCCCCAGCCTGCACTTGCCCTGACCCCTGAGCATCCCGAGGAGGAGTATTACATCAGGAACGATAAATAATGTATATGAGGATCGAAGTAGTATTTTTAAATTGAATCTTTCAGTACTACTATGAATATACTTTTTCCTAATAATACATAAACAGTTTTCGTTTAAACGATTTTTTGCTTTTCAGAAATATTTATCCTTGGTAAATATGGAAAATGATATCACACAAACCGTCATCCAGGTAAAATATTCTACTTTTTAAAAAAATCTGGTCAATAGGCCTTTTAAAAGCCCCAGTTATACACACATATATAATATCCGTTTTATCAGTAAATTACCATGTTTTTTTACGTCTCTAACCATCGAAAATCTTTGATCTTAAACCTCTCAAATGATAGCTTTCTATACCTGTGAATCGATTTCATTCTACTTGTTACCTCATTTGTTCGTGTTACTGTTCTTTCGGAGGCGGAATTTTTTCCTCAGAAATGTTTCCTGAATTTAAGATTCAATTTGAAGTGTTTCTCTGCTAATATATAGCACATTTCTGGAAGTTTCGTATCTATAATGTTGTCGCTATTGTGTGATTTTTACTAATATAGCTGATACAATTACGGCAACAAAAAAACTGTACCATTTTCTTACCATGAAGTTACCTATAGAAACGAAAAAAGACCCAAATAACCCTCTTCCAAACATTCTCGTGACATTAGTAAAGTTTATTCATTGTTATTTAAGCCTGCATTTTTTTTTCTTGTAGTTCTCATGCACTATACTCGGCGGAGATGAGGAATAAAGTTATTAATAGTAATTAATTGTACATCTCGGTACTTACATAGCGTTTAAACTTTCTCGTATTAATTTTTGAGAGTCTCGCGATTCAACATTTTAAGACTACCTAAGAAAACGTTACTAATGGTGTAACAAGAACTTTCATAATGTTTATATATATCTTTTCTAACTCAGTGTGGAGGCTCGGTGTAATTTTATAGTGCTTGTTTTCCAAAAAAAAAAAAAAAAAAAAAATCTTTTTTCGGTTTACTCCCAAATGAATTTAAACATTTTTCTTAAACATCTCACTGACCCGCTTTCTTTACTTATCAATCGATTTCATTTGTGTGTTCTAAAATGTGATTTTTTTTTCAGCCTCATAGATATTTCCTGAGTTCAGGAAATAGTTGGGTGTGCTTCGCAATCACTTTTGAGTATATTTGTGGACGTTGAATATTTAGCGATTTCGCCCAAAAATAAGTTTATGCAGCCATCACTCCAGTAAAATAGTTTTGACCTACCTCAAAGTGCATGCTATCACCCGTATCCAGTTCACAATTGGCACGGCTAAAGATGAATTTTAAAAAAAGGCAGTAAGCTCATCGGAAACTAACAATCCAATTAACCTCAGCGAGGCTGGCACAACAGCTCAGGTCGACACTCAAGCAACCTGATTTTTTTTACACCCGTCATGAACAATAAAACAACGTATTTTAGGATGCAAATAATGTTTATAAATTGTATTTCTCTGTACGGCTATGTATTTACATTCTCCTAACAATATCTGATAATCAATACGCATACAATTTTCTTTTACAAGATTTATTGCCTTCCGGAATGATTTCACCGTGGTAAATATGGATAATGATGTAACACGAGCGGTCATACTGTGAAAAAAATTCCGTTTTCTTAAATTTGATCAGGAGGCTCATTATGCCACCTTGATGTATCCGTTTTATCTCTGGAGTTCTAATTTCAAACGAAATTCTTTGGGTTTGAACCTATTAAATGCCAGTCTTCCTTTCCTGTGAAATGATATCACCCTTTGTGTTACCACATTTAGCCTTTTACTAATTTCCTTTTTTTTATTCCGTGACGGAATTTTTTCACCCTTAGAAATGTTTTCCGAATTATAAATGCAAATTTCGTATATATATATATATATATATATATATATATATATATATATATATATATATATATATATATCTAACCCTCAATTATGCATGTTTTTTGGATGACAATCATAAATTTGTAATACTCCTAGGTTGATTGATTTTCCTGTAACAAAATAACGTACCATTTGTTTTTATTCTGTGGAAAAAAAGTCACAACTGACCCTATTCTTAAAGTAAAAGTCCAATCAATCTCTAGACGACATTAGTACAGTTATTTCAGCCTTTTCTTGACCTAGATTTTTTTTTTTGTAGCTGCCATTCTCTACATGTCTACCGAGATAGGGAATGTTATAAATTGTAATTAATTACAAATTTCGATATTGCCATAATTAAATACTTTCTTGTACTAATCTCTACGTAAGAGTCAAAAGTTCATCATTATTCATGCTCAGATGTTATCACAGTTTTTGAGCTACTTTACCTTAGAAAATGAGGCTTATTGTGTAATGAAAACTTTCATCATGTAGATGTGTTCTTTATTTCCTTTCTTTTTTTCAACATTCTTTCAGGAGGTTTGATGTAATTTTAAAGTCCATTTGCTTCTGATGGAAAAGAATACTTATTCGAAATTTCTTGCTTGTTTCGGTGACATCCACATGCAATATAGCTAATTGTTCTTAAACACTTCAGACCCCGGTTGTCTTTACGTGTCAATAGATTTCTTAATAAATGTCTCAAAATTTTGATTTTTATTTTTCTCCATAGGTGTCGTCTGAGCTTTGTAAATAATTGCGTGCATTCGCAATCAACATTTAGTGATTTCACTTGGAAATAAGTTTATACATCCATCAACATAGTAGAATAGTTTTGATTTATCCCCAAAGTGGATCCATTCAGCCGTAATAAGCTCAGAATTAGCACTACTATTCTTGAAGTCAAATTTAAGGCAACTAAAAAAAAAAAAAAAAAAAAAAAAGGCCAATAGACTCATCGGAAATGTCCAGTTAATGTCAACAAGCATGAAACAACGGTTCAGGTAGAGGATAATGCAACCTGATTATTTTAGATCCATCATGAGCAAAAAAACTATGTATATGAGGACCCAAGTATTTATTCAGTACCTCCATGTATTTACCTTTTCGTGACTAACAATCAGTACCTAAAAATTTCCTTGTAAACGGTTTATTTTCTTAATTATTTTACCTTGGTATATATGGAAAATAATATCAAAAACCGTCATCCTGGTAAAATATTCCAATTTTTAAAAATCTGATCATGAGGCAATGATGCTACATGAAAGCCCTAGTTACACAGATGTTGATAATATCCGACTTATCTCTAAATTACCAAGTTTTTTACGTCTTTAATAAACGAAACTCCTTGATATTAAACCACTCAAATAGCGTTCTAAACTTGTGAATATATTTCATTCGACGAGTTACCTCATTTATCCTTCTTCCTGATTTATTTTTTTGGGGGAGGCAATTTTTTTTGCTCTATTTTCTGAATCTAAAGATGCAGTTGGAGAACACATTCGTGGAATTTGCGGTTTTTAGGATGGCAAGTCTAAAGTTACACATTATTAATGAAGCAGATACTTTTACTCTAACAAAACAACCTATCATTTTTTTTCTGAGAACCAGCACAAATGAAAAAAAAGACATGACCCTATTCCTAAAATAAAAAATCTCCAGACGACATTACTGCAGTTCATTCATTGTTCCTTCACTCTGCATTTTATTTTACTTTATATATTTTTGGTTGCTCTCAATCGCTATACGTCACGGAGATTATTAATATTTATTAACGGTAATTAATTATATATCTCAGTATCTCCATAGTATTTATACTTTCTCGAATTAATTTTTATGAGTCAATCATTCATCAATTTGTTTCTCGAGTTATGAGCGTGTTAAGACACTTTACCTGTGAAATATTTCTTTTTCAATTAAATCCAGAGGCTCGATTTAATTTTAAATTTCTTCCGCAGGAAAAAAAAAAAAAAAAGCCTTTTTCATTTTTTTTTTTTTTTTTTTTTTTTGTCGGTCACCCCCAAACCGATTGAAACTTATTTTTGCTAAACACCTCAGTGAGCAGCTCTCTTTACGTGTCAATCGATTTCTTGTATTGTTTCTTGTTATTTTTTCACCCTCAGAAATGACCTGACTTCTGGAAAAAAACGTGTTTCCCAATTATTTTGAGTACATTTGTAAAGGTTGCATATTTAGCGAATTTGCACAGAAATTATAATCCAGTAAAATAGTTCTGACCTAACCTCAAAGTGCATACTATCACCCATAACTAGTTCACAGCACTACTTTTTATTCTTGAAGTCACGGCTAAGATGAATAAAAGAAAATAAAAGCAAAAGGCTAACCAGAAACTAAAAATCCAGTTAATCTCAACACGTCTGGCACAACAACTAAGGTCGACGCTCATACAACATATTTTTAAATCAATCATGAACAATAAAACTACGTAAATTAGGATCCAAGTAATGTATTTCCATTCTCCTAACACTAATATCTGATAATCAATACGTACACAATTTTCTTTTACACGATTTATTGCCTGTCGGAGTAGTCTCACCATGGTAAATATGAAACACAAGCTGTCATACCGTGAAAAAATTCCGTTTTCATAAATTTGATCAGGAGGCTCATGATGCCACTTTGAAGCCCTAGTTACCACGATAAAAATAATATCCGCTTTATCTCTAGGCTTCTAACTTGTTAACACTTCTCGAATCAAACGAAATTCTCTGCGCTTAAACCCCCTAAATGCCAGCCTTCCTTACCTGTGAATCGATATCACTCTGTTAAAACATTTAGCCTTTTACTGATTTCCTTTCTACTTTCGAGGCGGATTTTTTTTCAAATGTAGAAATGTTTCCTGAATTTTAAATGCAGCTGGTAGTATTTTCCAGCTAATTTAGAGGATATTTGTGGAAGTTGCATATATTGTGCTTTCCCCTTCAATTATCCTTTTTTTTTTTTAAATCTCGAAATTGCATGATTGTACCGTTACGAAACAAGTTGTACCCTTTTGTATCATGTTACCACTAAAAAGGAAAAAATTCATAACTGACGCTCTTCCTAACGTAAAAGTCCAAACAATCACTAGACGATCGTAATACAGTTCTTTCAGTGTTCTCGTAATCTATATATTTTTGTAGCTGCAATTCTCTATATGTCTACCGATGTTATTGTTATTAATTACATATCTCGGTATGACCATAATTCTTACTTTCTTCTAATCTCCATGTTCGAGTCAAAGATTAGTCATTATTCATGCTCAGATGTTATCACAGTTTTTGAGCGACTTTATCGTAGAAAATGTGGCTTATTGTGTAACAAGAATCTTCACCATGTGGATTTTTTTTTTTTTTTTTTTTTTGACATTCATTCTGGAGAGTTGATAAAATTTTAATGTGCTTTTGCATCGCATACAAAAGTATTCTTATTCGAGATTTTTTGTGTGTTTAGGTGACATTCACAGCCATGATAACTAATTGTTCTTAAACGCCTCACACGCCAGGTCTTTTTAGGTGTCAATCGATTTATTGATCAATGTCTCGAAAATGTGCTTTTATCTCTCTCAGAATCTCTTGTGAGTGTTGGAAAATAATTGGGTGTGTTTCCCGGTTTGGACATGTGGAGGATGGAGAATGAAAGACTAAGAGAGTATGTAGGTGAGGTGGAGGGAGGGAGAGGGAGGGGTAGACCGAGGATGAGGTGGAGGGATGGAGTTGAGAGGTATATGAGGGAGGGGGGGGGGATTTGGGGGGAGGGGAGTCAAATGGTGGGTGACAGATTGACTTGGAGGCGTTTTGTCTGCGGCCACCCTTTGCGGGATTAGGGCGTCGGGCTATAGATAGATAGATAGATAGTTTCCCGATCAATTTGCAGTACTTTTGAGGAAGATCCATATTTAGCGATTTAGCTGGAAAATAAGGTTATACAGCCATCACCATTGTAGAAGCGCTCTGAGCTGCCTCCAAAGCGGATTGAATCAGCAGGAGCAAATTCAAAGTCGACATTACTATTTATTCGTATAGTGAAATTATAGGGGTTAAAAAAAAAAAAACAGACTCATCGGAAATTGAAAATCCAGTTAATGTCAACACGCCTGAAACAACAGTTCATGCATCCTGATTTTTGATCCATCATGAACTATGTATATGAGGACCCAAATTATGTTTTTAAATTGTATCATTCATTACTTCTATGTATTTACGTTTTCCTGATAATATATAACTGACAATCAATACCTAAAGTTTTCTTTCAAACGATTTATTGCTTTTCTTAATCATTTTACATTGGTATATATGGAAATCGGTATCACAGAAACCGTGACCCTGGAAAAAAAAATCCACTTTTTAAAAATCTGATCAGTAGGCTAAATGTCACAAAAAAGCCTTAGTTATACAGATATAGATAATATCCGTCTTATCTCTAAATAACCAATTTTTTTACGCGTCTATAATCAAAAGAAACTCTTTGATCATGAACCTATCAAAAGATAGCGTTACTGATTTTTTTTTTCGAGGCTCAACTTTTTCCTCAGAAATGTTTTCTGAATTTAAAGATGCAATTGGGAGTGATTCCCCGCTAATATAGATCACATTTGTGCAAGTTACATATATTTACTGCAATGTTTCTGCCCTCAATTATGCGGTTTTTAGAATAAGTATAAAGTTCCTCATTCCTAAGTAGCCGTGACTACTTTTATAGTAACAAAACAACATGCCCCCCCCCTTTTTTTTTTTGTTCTGAAGTTACTAGTACAAAAAAAAAAAAGACAAACGACCCTCGTTCTTGCGTAAAAATCCATGCATTCTCCAGACGACATTAGTACGGTTAATACATTATTCCCTCATCCCGCATTTTGTTTTTGTAGTCGAGGGAGATGACGAGATGTATAATTAATTACCATTTAAAACTAGATACATTCATGGTGTTTATACTTTCTCGTATTAATTTTTATTTAATTCATTTCTTTCTTTCCCGCGAGTTATCAGTGTTGAGACAATACCTAAGGAAATTTGGCTTATTGTTTAACAAGAACTTTAATAATGTTCAAATATTTCTTTTTAATTTAATCCGGAGGCTCGATTCAATTTTAAAGCTCATCTTTTCCAGAAAAAGAGAAATCCATTTTCATTTTTTTTTTTTCCGGTGACCCACAAATCATTTAAACCTAATTTTTGTTAAACACCTAATTGACCAGCTCTCTTTACATGCCAATCGATTTATTATTGTATGTTTCCTAAAGTTGACTATTTTCACCCTCGGAAATATATGACCTGGAAATAATTAAGGGTGTTTCCCAATCAGTTTTGAGTACATATGTGGAAGTTACATATTAATCTATTTCTCCCAAAAATGTTTATACAGCCATCACTCCAGTAGAATAGTTTTGACCTACACCCAAATTCAATGCAATCACCAGTAACCAGTCCACAAATGGCACTACTTATTATCCCTGAAATCACGGCAAAGATGAATAAAAAAAAAGGGGGGGGGGCAACAGGCTCATCGGAAACTTAATCTTAACACGGCTGGCACAACAGCTGAGGTTGACGCTCACGCAACCTGATTTTTAGACCCATCATGAAGAAAACTACGTAAATGAGGATATAAGTAATGTTTTTAAACATTATATCTCTATACGGCTATGTATTTACATTCTGCTATCAATAATATCTGATAATCAATACGTGGACAATTATCTTTTACATGGTTTATTGTCTTTGTGAGGAATTTCACCGTGGAAAATATGGATAATGATGTAACACAAGCGATCATACTGGCAAAATATTCCGTTTTCTTAAATTTGATCTGGAGGCTCAAGATGCCACATTGAGCCCTTTAATGGTGTAACACGAACGGTCATACTTTGACAATATTCCATTTTCTTAAATTTGATGAGGCTCAAGATACCACCCTGAAGCCCTAGTTATTCCGATAAAAATAATTGCTTTATCTCTAGATTTCCAACTTGTTTATGTCTCAAATCAAACGAAACTCTTTGGGCTAAAACCCCATAGTTGCCAGCCTTCCTTACCTATGAATCGATATCATACTAGTGTTACCACATTTAGACATACTGGTTTCCTTTTTTTTATGAGTCGGAATTTTTTCACCTTGTGTTTTCTGAATTTTACATGCAACTAGGAGTGTTTTCCAGCTTATATAGAGGATATATGAGGAAGTTGCATATTTTACCCTTTCACCCTCAATTGCTCGGTTTTTAGGATGGCTAAAGTATAATAGATTTGCATTTCTCCTAAATTGGTTGGTTTTATCGTAAAATAACGAAAGATTTTTTTCTAAATCCTGAATTTACCATTAAAACCGATAAAAGTCACAAATGACCCTCTTCGTGTCGTAAATATGCAGACAATCTCTAAAAAACTGTATAGTTATTTCAATGTTCCCATAATTAGATTTTTTGTAGCTGCCAATAACTATATGACAACCGAGAAGGGGAATTATGTTATATATTGCAATTAAATATATATCTTGCTATTACCATAATTTATACTTTCTTGCATTAATCTGTCAAAAGTTCATCATTTTCCTTCTCAGGAGTTAGTTTTTGAGAGACAACCTAAGAAAACGTGGCTTCTGGTATAAGAAAAATCTTCGTCATATGTAAATGTTTTCTTTTTCTCTTTTCTTTTTCTTCTTCTTTGACATTTATTCAGGAGGTTCGATGTAATTTTAATGTCCTTTTCATCGGATAGAAGAGAATACTTATTCAACATTTCTCGCTTGTTTCGGTCATCCACATGAATTATACTGACGTTCTTAAACAAATCAGACGCTAGATTTACGGATCAATCGATTTCTTGATCAATGATTCCTAAATGTAATTTTTTCTTCCCGAGAAGTGTTCTGAGTTTTGGAAATAATTGGGTGTTTCCCAATCAATTGAGTGCATGTGAGGACGCCCGATATTTTGTGATTTGTGCTTGGAAATAAGTTTATGCAGCCATCATCATAGTAAAGAAGTTTCGACCTACTTCCAAAATGGATCCTGTCAACCGTAACAATTGGCACTACTTTTTATTCTTGAAGTCACATTTGTTATATTAAAAGAAAAAAGAAAAGCCATAGAGTCAGCTGAAATTAAAAAGCCAGTATATCTCAACACGCAAAAAAAAAAAAAAAAAAAAAAAAAGGCAGTTCAACTAGAGGGGAATACATCCTGTTTTTAACTGACCCATCAGGAACGATAAAACTATGTATATGAGGATCGGAATAATATTTTTAAATTGTATCTTTCAGCACTACCATGTATATACTTTCTCCTCATAACATATAATTAAAACCTAATTAGTTTTCGTTTAAACAATTTATTCTTTTCAGAAATATTTATCCTTGGTAAATATTGAAAATGATATCACACAAACCGTCATCCAGGGAAAATATTCAACTTTTTAAAAATCTGATCAATAAGCTAAAGATGCCACTTAAAAACCCTAGTTATACGGACAAAACATATCCGTTTTTTCTGTAAATTACCGTTTTTTACACGTCTCTAATCAAACGAAACTGATCTTAAACCTCTCAAATGATGGCTTTCTATACCTGTGAATTGATATCATCCTACGTGTTACCTCATTTGGCCTTGTTACTGCTTTTCTTTCCGGGGCGGAATTTTTTCCTCAGAAATGTTTTTTGAATTTAAGATGCTGTTTGGAGTGTTGCCCTGCTAATATACAGCAAATTTCTAGAAGTTTCGTATCTATAATGTTATAGTTATTGTGTGAATTTTAGGATGACAAGAATAATAGTTCTGCATTACTAATATAGCAGATACAATTACGGACCAAAAAAAAATTTGAACCATTTTTCCATGATTACTAATGCAATCGAAAAAAGATGGAAATGACCCTCTTCCTTATATAAAGTTCAAATATTCTCCTGACGATGTTAATACAGTTCATTCATTGTTATTTCTGGCTGCATTTTTTTTTTTTTTTTTTTTGCTCTCATGCACTATACATCGACGGAGATGAATAAAGTTATTAATAGTAATTAATTATATATCTCGGTACTTAGCGTTTGAAGTTTCTCGTATTAATTTTTGTGAAAGTCAAAGGTTCATCAATATTGTTTCTTCCGATTCATCAACGTTTTCAAGCACTTTACATAAGAAAATGTAGCTTAGGGTGTAACAAGAATCCTAATAATGTTTAAATATATCTTTTGTAACAGTCAGGAAGCTCGGTGTAATTTTAGAGTGCTTCTTTTCCAGGAAAAAAAAAAAAAACTCATTTATTTATTTTTTCGGTGACCCCCAAATGAATGCAAACATTTTTCTTAAACATCATACTGACCCGCCTTGTTTACGTGTCAATCGATTTCATATATTTTTTTTTTTTTTCACCCTCAGAAGTATTTTATGAGTTCTGGAAATAGTTGGGTGTTCTTCCCAATTACTTTTGAGTAAATTTGTCTGCGTTACACATTTAGCGTCTTCCAAAAATAAGCCATCACTCCAGTAAAATAGTTTTGACCTACCCCAAAGTGCATGTTGTCACCCGAAACCAGTTCAAAAATGGCATTACATCTAATCCTTCAAGTCACGGCTAAGATGAATTTAAAAAAAAGAAAAAAAAAACAATCCAGTTAACCTCAGCGAGGCTGGCACAACAGTTCACGTCGACGGTCAAGCAACCTGATTTTTTTAGACCCATTATGAACAATAAAACAACGTATATTAGAGTGCAAGTAATGTTTATAAATTTTATATCTTTACGGCTATGTATTTACATTCTTCTAACAATAATATCTGATAATCAATATGAAAACATTTTTCTTTTACACGACTTATTGCTATGCGGAATAATTTCATTCTGGTAAATATGGGCAATGATGCAACATGAGGTGACATTCCGTGAAAAAATTCCATTTTCTAAAATTTAATCAGGAGGCTTATGATGCCACCTTGAATGATTGTAGTGTAAACTGGCGGCGCAACTGCCAGGTTCATATGCCGCCGGACAAGATAAAACACGCATCAAATAAATAGTCCATATTCAAATGAAAGAAATAACACAATGAAAGTAATAAAAGAAACTTAAAAAAATATCAATTATGCAAGTGTAAGGAGGCCCACCTGAAGAAAACTAAAAACATCAGAAAAATCGCTAAAGACTCCATCAAGCATTGAGGAGAGACAGTAGGCACCATCTGCCCCTGTATACTTATGAGGGAATCTCTGACGCAGGTCCCCGAAACTTGGAGACGACCAGCAAGTGACGGACAGTTAGGGGAACAAGGCAATCATCACAGAACGGTTGTCTAACCACTCATCAGGAACCCATGTGTAAGCCGAGAGTGCCCAATGCGAAGCCTAGCAAGAGAAACCTCCTTCTTCAGCTTATTATAAGCGACACCATCCAGACGTCTCTGCCAACGCACATGAATTCTGCACTGAAAGGCATCAGAAGCAGGGAGCGGATATTCGGGTGGGGACTGTTGAGAAGCCGCATCCTTGGCCAATGAGCCTGCCTTCTCATTCCCCAGCACACCAACATGTGCGGAAACCTAACAAAAATCAACTCTTTTTCCCCGACGACGAGTGAGGAACAGCCACTCCAAGGTTGCTAAAACTATAGAATGAAGAAATTGTAAGTCCAGGGCCAAAAGTACCCCTTGAGAGTCGCTAAAAATAGTAAAGTAATTGTCAGGGTGAACAAACACGAACTTCAGGGCTAAAACGAAAGATGACAACCCTGCAGTAAAAACTGTGGCAACTAAAGCAAGACTACCTCCACGGCTAAAATTGGGAAATACCACTCCAAAACGCACACCAGATGCTGATTTAGAGCCCTCAGTATACACATGTACAGAACCAAAATGACTGGATGTTCTAAAAATAACCTTAAAAGACACTGAGGAGCGACAGAATCCTTTGAGCCTGCAAAAGTCCTGCAGAAAGTTACCTTGGGCAATATCCATGGCGCAACCCTCGGGATCCAAACAGGACTGACAGGTACTGCTGACAAACCAAACTCCTCCATAATATCCCGAACGGGTGAGGCATACGAGGGTGTCTACTTTAATGCAAAAAAACAAGACTTTCGTCACAGACAAATGAGTCTGGAAGGCGACGAATCCGGAGCCAGCATCGTACTGCAACACTGACGCAGTGCACACCAGCTTCCACCAATAAGCTGGGAGCGGGGACGACCGCAAAGCCCCAGTTGCGACGCTAGGACCAGTATGATAGACAGCATCTAGAGTTTTTAGTGTGGACTTTGTGGCAGAGGGGTATACCTCGCAGCCATATGACAGCTTGAAGGTTAAAAACACTCTTGCATTTGTTTAAAACAAATGCAAGAGCGTCCTTCGATCAGCACGTCAAGAGGTATGGGATAGAACCCTCAATAGATTGAAAGCCTTCATACATGATGTTTAAAGATTTGTCAAGTGAAACCCGTCAAACGACAGTCAAATAGGCCCAAGAATTTCATCTCTGTCGCAAAACGGAGTCTCTTGCCACAAAGCTGGAGATCAGGGTTCGGTTGTACCCCTCTCATCCTATAGAAGTGCATAGCCAGAGTCTTAGAAGGGTAAAACCGAAAAACCCTTGGAAGTTGCCCAGGAGAAATCTTGTCCAAGGCAAGTTGCATATGCCGCTTAGTAGCAGAAATGCGGGAGGCAGAAAACCATATAGCTTAGTCATCCACATAAAGGGATGAGGATGCCCCAGCAGGCATAGTGTCAATGATACCATTGATGGCCACCGCAAACAGGGAAACACTTAAAACACTCCTGGCACAGTGGCACGATCAGACAAGAAGTCTCCAAGCAACACAGGCAGGCGACCACGTAAACCAAATGCATGAAGTCGTTGGAGGATGCCATGGCGCCAGGCAGTGTCTTAAGCCTTCTCAAGGTCAAAAAACACAGCCACAAGATGTTGCTTGCAAGCAAAAGCTTCACAGATTGACGCCTCGAGCCTGATAAGGTTGTCTGAAGTGCACCGTAATTTACGGAAACCACTCTGCGACGGAGAGATTTCGCAGCCCTTCTCCAGAAACCACATAAGCCTGACATTGACCATCTTCTCGAACTGCTTGCACACATATGATGTTAAAGTGATAGGGCGATAATTGGTGACCTGGAAATGGTCTTTACCAGGCTTGGGAATGGGGAGGATAATACTCAACTTCCAACTCCTCGGAATAGAGCACTCACTCCAAACCCTGTTAAAGAGGTCCAATAAAAACTGAAGTGAATCAGGCGGCGGATGACGGAGCAGAGCGTATGGAATGTTGTCAGGCCCAGGAGCAGTGTCACGACACTCTGAGAGGGCGGCACGCAGCTCACGGAGACTGAAGTCTAAATTATATTGGCTTTCCGCCATGAGAGAGAGTCAAGACCCAGCCTCTCCTGATTCCTATGAAAGGTAGCAAACGGCTGAGAAAGGTGCTTTTTTGAGACAGCATAAGTGATTTGCAAAAGCAGACTACTGCATCTGGTGCAGACACTTCTCCGTGAAGTCCCAACACCAGTGGAGATGGGGGCGAGAATCTACCAGAAATCTTGCGCACGTTTTTCACACCATAAACATTAAAGTCGAGGATGTAACTGTAGAAACATACGACCTCCACGAGGTGTGGCGAGCATTCTTCATGACGCATCTATAGTGAGCACGTGCTTTGCGAAACTGAATTTTTAGAAAAACATCATTACGATTGGCAAAAAACCGACAGGCAGCTGCTTTGTAATCTCCCTTTACTATGGAGCAGCCATCATTCCACCATGGCACAGGTTTCCGGGAAAAAACACCAGATGTCCGTGGGATGAAATGAACCCCTGCTGAGAAAATGGTCTTAGTGAAATAACATTCGGCATCATCGATAGTTGAATAATCAGTAACCCTGTTGGCATATACACATAGTTTCTAGAGGAGAGACCAATCAACCATATCCAGACACCAGCGTGGCATATGTGCTGCAGGAACAGAGCTAGTAGATTGGAACATCACAGGATAATGGTCATTACCATGTATATCATCCAAAACCTTCCAAGAAAAAACAATGGCACAGTCAGAGGAGGAGATGGTAAGGTCAGTGACAGAATACGTGCCAGTCTGAACATGAAAAAGGGTCGGCCTCCCTTCACTGAGGACAACCAAATCTAAATCCCCAACCAAAGAGGCAAGATCACCCCTGGGATTTGAAAGTGAGTCACCCCACAAAGGATGGTGGCTATTAAGGTCACCAAGGTATAGGAAAGGGGGTGAAAGTTGGCTGATAAGGGTTTCTAGGTCAGCACACATAACAGGAATTGAAGGTGCAAGGTACAGGCAACAGATGGTATAATGCCTCCCAACGTGCATCTGTACTGCTAGAATTTGAAAGGGAGACTGTATCGCAAAGGATATCAAGGGGCCATCAGAACGGCACAAAACTGCACATCTACCGCTGTGACCACCAGGAGGATATGCATGGAAGACCTCATACCCCCTAATAGAAGGGAACTGTCTGTCCCCCACCATCGTCTGAAGACAGACTCATAGCGGGTTCAGAGCAGAGAATTATAACTGCAATTCCTCCCAATTTGCCATGGCACCTCTACAATTCCATTGCAGTATACTGGGTGAGAATGCGACAGTACCAATAGTGAAGGAAGAATCAGGATGAAGGGCGAGACAACCTAGCATCCTGACTAAGCTTGAATTGATGCTTATGAAAGCCCTTTGGAAGAGCCTGCCAAGCACCAGAAACCCTCCCCCTCTGTCTAACATCCGAAGGCAAACGTGAGGACGAAGAAGTAAGTTTTATAACGCTCCTTCTTAGAGTGGGCATACCAGTTTGTTTGGAAGGCAGCTTGGGGGCCACCTTTGGAGATGTAGGACAGTCGGTGCTCCCACCAGAAGCCCTAGAAGTGGAAGTAGAGTCCACAGGACTCAAATCTTTTGAGGGGACCATCCCATGCTTCAGTTCTGAAGCACCAAGTAGCTTTCCACCAACATCCCCAGGTGGGGACGGGACCAGAGGTAAACCATCAGTTTCATATGTGACCTGGCTAGATCCCTCAGCCTGCTGAGCAGAGGGAACAAGAGAGGTGTCGACAGAAGGTTCAACAACAGAGACCTTAGGTGGCCGGTCATCATGCTCAGAGGACTCTGACGAACATCGGTGACGTTTGCCAGGTACAGGAAAAGGAATCCGGTCAACGTGGACATCCGTCACCACCACAGAAGTGTGTAAGTTTTCAGCCACCGAAGTGGGGGCACAAACAGTCGGAGTAGCGGTTGGGCAACCGTATTTCTCACAAACAGTACTAACCACGTGAACAGCATTCTGCATATCACAAGTTCAAGGAGTGGTTACTGGAATGGGACCTCTCCCATGTGTTGCTGTCACAGCAGCATCCCCCAAATGGGACATCTGTGATGACTATCCTGAGAAGTATGTGGGGCAGCATGGTGTTGTATTGTTGTACTGAGGTACCTCCTTACTCCGTGAGAGAACAGAAGCAAAAGTGACCCCGGGGCGGATAAACATCCATCTGACCCTTTCCTTTGCTTCTGCAAAAGAAATCTTCTCACGGGTTCGAACTGACATGCCTTCTTTCTCAAACCTGTACTGGTCACAATGTGTTGGAGCTGGGTGAGCACCGTGGCAGTTGATACACGAAGGGGGAATCTGGCCGTCCATTTCAGTCCATCTCGCCTTGTGAATTGCCACCACAATTAATTCACACCTGTGGGAGACCTTGCATGTTCCAACAACAAGACCTGTTGACATGCCCAAATCTCTGGCAACGAAAGCACCGCCTAGGTCTTGGCACATATGCCTTAACCCGAAGGCGGTAGTAAGGCAATGTCAAATGATCAAAGGCAATGTCAAATGATCAAAGGTGTCAATTAGTGATGGTGTGCCGGTCAATATCCCGTTTACGTTTTTCTTTATCCTCTCCACCTTCACTACTCTCTGGTCTTTTAGCCCATCCAGTTCCTCCTCTGAGTACCTATGGAACTCCTTAGAGAAGTCACCCCGAGTCTGGTTCAGGGTGGAATGACTGGTGGCTGTGACATCACAGGAAGCTAAACATTTAATGGCTTGGATGCGGGCACTTTGGTCTGCATCCCTGGCCTCTACAAGGAGTGACCCATCTGCCTGTGGAACAATTTTTGGGGATGGCCCAAAAGCCTTGACAAGGTCACACTGAACCTTAAACGCATTGTGGTCCCTGAAAGAGGAACCATCAGCCAACTTCAAAACTATGAATTTCTTATATTAGTCAGGTAGAAAGACGCCAGTACCAGTGAAGGGTGATAGGGCTTTCTTGGAGGGCTGAGTGCCGCTCTCTCGAAAGCGCTTCTTCCCCTTGCGTGGTACAGAGTCGACAGGAACACCAATGTGGCCAGATGATAGGGACTCGTGGGCCCGGCCACCTGCCACACGAGTACCAAAAATGAGGGGAGACAACCATAATATGACTATAACTTCATTCCCCCACCCCTCCACCCACCATGGAGCCCAACAAGGGGAGGTCGTATGTCAGGGACAACACCACTCGCGACCCTAGAGGTAGCAGGAGAGTATACGCGGGTAACCACCGGGGAACTGGGCAAGGGTGACTCCAGGACGATAGGAACCACCGGACCCCCAGTGTCCACTTGATCCTAGCCAATGCATGACCAGCCGATTGACCTGGTCGGGCTCAACCAGGCCAATTGTCTAGCCAGAATAAGGGACCAAAGAGGTGTATTGCTAGCTCAAGGGCGCATCGTGCAGCATCGCTCAACCCCCAGGACTCCCGTGTTTCAGCATTAAGGGACGCCAAGCACGGCAAACACGTGGGGAGACAACAGTCCTGCCCTAGATGGTGAATGGGCAGGGACTAACGTCACCAGCAGGCCTCCTCCACCAGTGATGTAGGGGGTGCTTGGTCCATGAGACTGACAAATACCGAACCCTACAAAGGTAGGCAGGCCTCCCGAGTAGGTAGCATTGCCAGCCAAGCTTCAAGCCCCGCCACCACGTCAAGGTGATCCCCCTCAGCGGGATACCGATATGGGGAATGATGTTTTAAATTGTACTTAATTGCATATCTCGGTAGTGCCATAGTTTATACTTTTTTGTACTAATCTCTAAGTGAGAGTCAAAAGATCATCATTATTCATGTTCCTATGTTATCACCGTTACTGTGTGACATTACCTTAGAAAATGTGGCTTTTGATGTAACAAGAACTTTCATCATATGGAAATGTTTTTTCTTTTTTTAAAACATTCATTCAAAAGGTTTGATGTGATTTTAATGTGCTTTTTGCTTCGGATGCAAAAGAACACTCATTCGACATTGCTCGCTTGTTTCGGTGACATCCACATGAATTATATTGAATCTTTCTTAAACACCTCATACCTTAGCCTTCTTTACGTGTCAATTGATTTCTTGATCAATGTCTCAAAAACGTGATTGTTTTTTCTCCCTCAGAATGTCTTGTGAGTTTTGGAAATAATCGGACGATTTCCCTTGAAAATAATTTTATACAGCCATCATCACAGTAAAAGAGTTTCGACCTACCCCCAATGCGGATCATATCAGCCGTAACCAGTTCACAATTGGCTCTACTTTTTATTCTTGAAGTCAAATTGAAGTTTAATTAAAAAAAAAAAAATTGGAAATTAAAAATCCAGTTAATCTCATCAGGCCAGAAACAACAGTTCAGGTATAGGAGAATGCAACCTGATTCTTTTAGACCCGTCATGAGCAATAAAACTATGTATATGAGGATCCAAGTAAAATTTTTATATTTTTTCAGTTTGATATCAATATACTTTTTCCTAATAATACATAAATGATAATACTTAAAAAGTTTTCCTAAATCGATCTATTGCTTTTCAGAAATATTTTATCTTGGAAAACGGAAAATGATATCACACAAGCCGAAATCCAGGGAAAATATTGCTTTTTAAAAATATGATCATGACGCTACTTAAAAGCTCAAGTTAATAACATCCGTTTCATCTAAATTACCAAATTTTTCACGTTTCTAATCAAACAAGCCTCTTTGATCTTAAACCTCTTAAATGATAGCGTTCTGTACCTGTGAATCGATTTCATCCTACGTGTTACCTCATTTAGCCTTGTTACTGATTTTTTTTTTCCCGGGCGAAATTTTTTCCTCAAATGTTTTCTGAATTTAAGATACAATTTGGAGTTTTTCACAGCTAATATAGAGCACATTTGTGAAAGTTTCGTATTTATAGTGTTTTCGCCCTATTTTACGCGGTTTTTAGGATGACAGGTATAACAGTTCTGCATTACTAATACAGCGGATACTTTTACGGTAACAAACCAACCTGTAACTATTTTTTCCCCTAAAGTTACTAATACAAACGAGAAATAGACAGAACTGACCTCTTCCTTATATAAAAATTCAAACATTTCTGAGTAGTAGGGGTAGGCATCCCCGCCCAGGGAAGTACTACCGTCAAGGTAATGGGAGACTCAATGAATAGCCTGGATTCCAATTTCTCTCCTAGGTCTTGGTGGCTGGTTACACATCTTTCTGCCTCAAACACCGGAGGGCATCAGGCTACTCTCTTTACACAACACATTATATTACATTACCTTAAACAAGCTATCCTCTCTCCAAAAAACACTGGTCTTGTCATTACATATCATACACATTCCAGAACACATCCCTGCTCTCCCCCATAAAAAAGAACCATGGCTGCTGCTGTACTGGGAATCAGTGCGGTGGTTTCTCGGGTGACAACCACCGGCAGGGCTGGGTCGTCTGCATAGGGCCCTCCCCGTAGTCATCAAGCGACCATGCCACCTCCAGTGTAGAGGCACCCTAAATCTGCTCGTCAGTGGAGTAAAATTTTCTTTTGCAATATTAGGGGACTTCGCTCCAACATCATCTCTGTTCAAAATTTCCTCCAGTTTGAATCCCCTGATCTGCTATTTTTGACAGAAACACAAGTAAGCTCCACCTCTGATTTAGCTAGATTTAATTTTCCTGTATAAAACTTGATTCAAAATTTCAGACCCAAAGGAGGTGTATATTGCCTTGCTAAATCAGAAATTGCCCTGGAGGAGATTACTAAACTTAACTGTCTTTATTTCGAGTATTCCATATAGAAACTAATTTATTTTGGTAAAATTATTTCTGTTGTGTTTATCGTTCCCCTAATGTCCCTCCAGAGTCGAGTTTATTTGACTCAGTCATCACAACCGTCATCAACATTAAACTGCATCAGAAATTACTATTCCAGGTGATTTTAATGTCCATAATGTCCAATGGCTCACTTATTCAGCCAGAACTGATGACTCTGGTCTTGAATGTGAGCTATTTGCAGACATTTAATCTCACCCAGTTAGTCAGTCAACCCACCCTTGTACCAGACAATCCCGATCAAAATCCCAACGTACTGGATTTGTTTCTAACAACCAATTCAGATAATTATAATGTCGAAGTGAAGTCCCCCCTCGGATCCTCGGATCATTGTCTGATTCAAGCCACCAGTTTAACACCTACCACACCCTCCTGCTCTGAAACTGTCGTGGTGACTAAATGGCACTACGACAGGGCAGATTGGGAGGGACAAAATTTTCTCATGGATGTTCCTTGGACCTCCTTTTTCTCCGAGGATGCAAATTCCACATTGTGCCACATACAGGATTTCATTAAAGTCAGCATGGAAACATTCATTCCCCATCATACAGAAAAATATGTAATTCTCCTAAATGGTTTGACCACAATTGTGCTAGAACAATAGCCAAAACCAAAGGAGCCTTTAACTATTATAAAAATATCATAAACCATGTCTAAACTATTATCAATCTTTCTAAATCAAACTTTCTATATAGACAAGCTAACAAACTACTAAACAATCCAAATAATAAAATTTTCTTGTCAACCCTTAATTCATTCAAAACTAACATCAATACCACCACTTCCATTTCACCGTTACAGTCCCCCAATGGAAACCTAGTAAGTGACCCACGTGGAAAAGCCAACCTTCTTGTTAACATTTTTTCAACAAATTCAACCCTAAATACAGAAAATCACAATATTCTTGTATTTGAATTTGATTCTCCAAATAATATCTTTCATGATTCACATCAGACACGTACAAGTTGTATTGTATGTTGAATATCTCAACATACAGAGTTACTGGTCCGGATGAAATTCCTTCAATAGTTTTAAAAAATTGCTCATCAGTGTTGGCTCCTGTATTGGCAAAATTTTTCCGTTAATGCAATCGTACCTCAAGTTTTCCAGCCTCTAGGGAAGAAGCAAATATCCATCCTGTTCCTAAAAAGGGGGCAACTTTTGATCCATCAAACTATAGACCAATTGCAATAACTTCAGTTTTTGTAAAGTTTTTGAGACACTAATTAAAAACACATAGTCAAGCATCTAGAAATCAATTAATTAATCGATGATCGACAGTATGGATTTAGACAAGAACGTTCAACTGTAGAGATTCTTTGCCTTCTTACCCAAGAGCTTAACAAAACAATAGACCAACTTGGTGAAACACACAATAGCACTTGATATTTCAAAAGCATTTGACAGTATGGCACCAAGCCTTATTGTCCAAGATGTCACACTATGGTCTTGAATCACTGCTTCCTCTGATTTCTTCTTACCTTCATAATAGAAAAATACGGGTCATGGAAGATGGAATTTATTCTCAGTTTCATTCCATAATTGCTGGCGTACCTCAGGGATCAGTTTTGGCACCAACTCTCTTTCTCACTCATATTAATGACCTCCTATCTGTCACGGACAACCCAATACACTCTTATCCTGATGGCTCGACCCTTCATAGTTCCTTCACTTTTGGTACCTCCTTTAAACAATTTGATATTATATATACCCAAATAAACACAGCAATTTCTGTGAACCAAGCCCTTTCTATAATTAATCAATGGGGAAAAAAAAACATGGTTTCATTTAATGCTCAGAAACCCTCAGACTCATAATTTTAAATGATGTCAGTATTCCCACATACTACAATTGATATTCTAGGTGTTACTCTAAACCCCAACCTAAGCTGGACAACATATGTTAAATCCCATGCTCAAAATGCTTCTAAAAAACTGGGACGTACAGAGTTCGTGAGATCTTCACTGAGGAGCAGATGGCCACAATATACAAAAGTCATTTGTGTTCTCAGTCGAATACTGTTCACCACTGTCGAGTGGATGTGGAGTGGTTGCATTGAGGCAGTTGGACAAAATTCAAAATAAAGCCATTAGATTAATCAATAATCCTGCCATAACGCACGACTTTCCTCCATTATCAGTACGCAGAGATGTTGTCTTGAGCATTATTTTATCGATACTTTTACCGTAAGCGTTCTGACGAACTGGCTTTAATTATGCCTCCCCATCACACTTTCTCCCGAAATACTCGGGCAGCTTGGAGCGCCCATGAACTCACACTATCCCCCGCAATGCAGAACCTCTACTTAACAAAATTATTTTATCCCCAGAACTACTATTCTCTGGAATTCAATTTATGGGAGTTGCTTCTCACATACATTTAATCCACTCGAATATAAATCCCATTGTTATAAGTATTTTATGAATAGGGGATGCCTTTAGGCACATGGACCTATTTTTTTCTCCTTTGTTTTCCTTCCTCCACTAATAAAAAAAAATTAGTCTAGTTCATTTATTACTCTTTGAGCCTGCATTTTTTATCTTTGTAGCCGTCATGCAGTATACGGCGACAGATATGAGGAATAAAGTTATTAATAGTAATTAATTATATATCTCAGTACTTACATGGTGTTTATACTTTCTCGTATTAATTTTTGTCAAAAGTTCATCAATATCGTTTCTCGCGATTTATCAGTTTTAAGACACTTTACCTAATAAAATGTGAATTATGGTGTAACAAGAACCATCATAATGTTTAAATATTTCTTTTTTAATTGTCAGGAGGCTCGACGTAATTTTAAAGTTCTTCTTTCCAGAGAAAAGAAAACCTTTATCATTCAAAATTTCTCGTTTTTTTCGGTTACCCCTCATGAATTGAAACATTTTTCTTAAACCTCACTGACTCGCATTCTTTGTGTCAATGGCTTTCTTATTTATGTGTCCTAAAAGTTAGACATTTGCATGCGTTCTTGGACATCGCAACTTCCAAAACAGTATCAGAATTAATGTAGTAAACACTTAACAGGATTCGAATTTTCGGCCCACCTCAGGTCATCATCAGGTATTACAATTGTCCTATATAGTCAGCACAGACTTGATGAAAAGAAAAAAACAGGACTTTATTGAACCGCAAAAGTAATTAAAGTGCAATAAAATCAACAGCCTTCGCAGTATCAAAGCTCAAACATTTTTTTTCTTTTTTTTTTTTTAATGGCCATCACCCTGAAGGGGCATTAGGCCAACAAGAGTCGATAATCATGAGAGCCAAACAGAAATGCCAAGAACCACTCAGGGAAGACCCAAAGAAAACTACTCAAACCCTCAACTGAAACATCACATCTGTTCGAACACTAAACTCAAACCCCCCCTAAACTGAAGCAAATAAAACAAACCCACCCATAGGTTCGAACCGAGAAACCATTAAGTACTATTAGCTACATTACTTTGAGGTCTATACCATTATATTAGTAATTTTTCTCCTAGTAAATCATAAGATGAATGAATTTACTTACTTTCTGAAAATCATTGTAAGAGAAAGAGTGGTCATGGGTTAATGAATACTCTAATAAATGAAAATGCCATCTGATGTAAATATTGCCCTGTCCCCTAGCTCTTTCCCATATGTTCAGATATTCTTTTGAAATAATTGTACATCCAATATACCCAGCCATACGTCTAGGATAAGTAAGTTTGTAAACATCTGAACATAGAGGAGAAGGCATCCTATCTTTATGATTGAACAAATTCTTTATCTTAAAGTCATTGGTAAGCATAATCCTAAAATTTACAGAAGGAAAACAGTTTTGTAATTCTTTAAGTATCAGATTGCGAAACTGATAACTGATTTTTCCTAAAAGTTATTTTTTCACCCTCAGAAATGTCTTCTGAGTTCTGAAAATAATTGGGTGTGTTTCCCAATCACGTTTGAGCGCATTTGTAGACGTTGCTTACTTAGCTATTTTGGCCAAAAATAAGATTATTCAGCCATCACTCCACCCGCTACTAGTTCACAATTGGAACTACTATTTATCCTTGAAGTCACCACTGAGATGAATAATAATAAAAAAATGAAGTAGGCTCATCGGAAACTAAAAATCCTGTTAATCTCAACACAGCTTACTCAACAGCTCAGGTCGACGCTCAAGCAACCTGATTTTTTAAACCCATCATGAATAATAAAACTACGCATATTAGGATCCAAGTAATGTTTATACACCTATGTACGGCTATGTATTTATATTCTCCTAACAATATTATCGGATAATCAATACGTTCACAATTATCTTTTACACTGTTTTTCGAAGTAATTTCACCGTGGTAAATATGGATAATGATGTAATATGAGCGGTCATACTGTGAAAATAATCCATTTTCTTAACCTTGATCAGGAGGTTCAAAAGAACTAGTACCATTTTTTTTTTATCCCGAAATTACCAATAAAAAGGGAAAAAAGGCACAACTGACCTACTTCCTAAAGTAAAAATCCAAACAATCCCCAGACGACATTAGTACAGCTGTATCAGTGTTCCCTTAACCAAGATTTTTTTGTAACTATCTATCTATCTATAGCCCGACACCCTAATCCCGCAAAGGGTGGCCGCAGACAAAACGCCTCCAAGTCGCTCTGTCACCCACCATTTGACTACTCTCCCCCCAAATCACCCCCTCCTTCCTCATATACCTCTCAACTCCATCCCTCCACCTCATCCTCGGTCCACCTCTCCCTCTCCCTCCCTCCACCTCACCTACATACACCCTCTTAGTCTTTCATTCTCCATTCTCTTCATGTCCAAACCACCTCAATGAATTTCTTCTAATCTCAACCACATCCACATCCACCCCACAACGTTCCTTCACTTCTTCATTCGTCAACCTGTCCCTCCACGTCACTCCACATGCTCCTCTCAAGTAACTCATTTCCACTGCTCTCACTCTTGACTTGTTCCCCTCTTCCATACGTCACGGTAGGGATCACAATACTATCATGCAGTGACTTCTTAACTTCCATACTCACCTCTCTATTTCTCATCACTGCTTTCAGTGTACCAACAACCTTTCTTCCCTGCTGTACCCTTTCACGCACTTCATCCCCCAAAGTTCCATCCTTACTCATCACACTACCCAAGTACTTGAATGCACTAATATTCTCCACATCCTCACTATCCAACCTCACTGCACACTGTGAGTTCATTCCTCTCAAACAATAACTACTTTTGTTTACATTAACTTTCAGATTCCTCCTACACACCGTCCCAAATTCATTCACCAAACCTTGTAACTGCTCTGCACTATACCGAGATAGGGAATGAAATTGTTTATATTTCGGTGTTACCCTAGTTTATATTTTCTTGTACTTACCAATGTCAAAAGTTTTTGGGAGGCTTTAATTTAGAAAATGTGGATAATGGTACAACAAGAAATGTCGTTTCATTCTTTTTTCTATTTTTTTTTTTTACATTAATTCCGGGGATTCGATGTAATTTTAAAGTGTTTTTGTTTTGGATACAAAAGAATAGTCATTCGAGATTTTCTCCATTGTTTCGGTGACATCAAAATGTCATACGCCTCTTTACGTGACAATCTATTTCTTGATCAATGTCTCCAAAATGTGATTTTTTTCTCCCTCAGAATGTCTTGTGGGTTTTGGAAATAATTGAGTGTCTCCTAATCAATTTTGAATGCATTTAAGGAAGCTCCATATTTAGCCATTTAGCTTAAAAATAAGTTTATACAGCCATCACCGAAGTAAAGAGTTTCGAACTACCCCCAAAGCGGATCCTATCAGCCGTAACAAGTTAACAACTTGCACTACTTTTTATTCTTGATGTCAAGTAAAAAAAAAAAAACGAGTAATTAGGATATTAATAATCCAGGAGGTGCAGGGTGTGGGGGGTGGCTCTAATGAATGAGGGTGAGATTTGGAAGATTCCGGTGTTGCTGTTTGCTGATGATACAGTAATGTGTGAAGATGAATGGGAGTTGCAAGGTTTGGTGAATGAATTTGGGACAGTGTGTAGGAGGAAGCTGAAAGTTAATGTAAACAAAAGTAAAGTTATGGTGTTTGAGAGGAATGAGGTCACAGAATGTACAGTGAGGTTGGATGGTGAGGATATGGAGAATGTGAGTGCATTCAAGTACCGGTACTTGGGTAGTGTGATGAGTAAGGATGGAATTTTGGGGGATGAAGTACGTGAAAGGGTACAACAGGGAAGGAAGGTTGTTGGTTCACTGAAAGCAGTGATGAGAAATAGGGAGGTGAGTATGGAAGTTAAGAAGTCACTTCATAATAGTATTGTGATCCCTACCCTGACGTATGGAAGCGAGGCGTGGACCTTGCAAGAAGGGAACAAGTCAAGAGTGAGAGCAGTGGAAATGAGTTACCTGAGAGGAGCATGTGGAGTGACATGGAGGGACAGGTTGACGAACGAAGAAGTGAAGGAACGTTGTGGGGTGGATGTGGATGTGGTTGAGAAGATTAGGAGAAATACACTGAGGTGGTTTGGACATGTGAAATGGAGAATGAAAGACTGACTAAGAGGGTGTATGTAGGTGAGGTGGAGGGAGGGAGAGGGAGGTGTAGACCGAGGATGAGGTGGAGGGATGGAGTTGAGAGGTATATGAGGGAGGGGGGAGGGTAGTCAAATGGTGGGTGTCAGAGAGACTTGGAGGCGCTATGTCTACGGCCACCCTTTGCGGGATTAAGGCGTCGGGCTGTGGATAGGTAGATAGAATAATCCAGTTAATCTCAACACGACTGAAACAACAGTTTAGGTAGAGGATAATGCAACCTATTTTTTTTTTAGATCCATCATGAACAATAAAGCTATGTATATGAAGACCCAAACTATGTTTTTAAATTGTATCATTCAGTACTTCTATGTATTTACTTTTATCAGATAATACATAACTGACAGTGAATATCTAAACGATTTTCTTTTAAACGATCTTTTGCTTTTGTTAATGATTTTACCTTGGTATACATAGAAAATGATATGACACAAACCGTCATCCTGGGAAAATATGCACTTTTAACAATCTGATCAGGAGGCTAAAGATGCCACTTAAAAGCCATAGTTATACAGATATAATGTCCGTTTTGTCTCTAAATTACCAAGTTTTTCTCGCATCTCTAATCAAAAGAATACTCTTTGATCTTAATCCTCTCAAATTATAGCGTTCTGTACCAGTGAATCGATTTAGTCCTAAGTGTTGCCTCATTTCGCGTTGTTACTAATTTTTTTTTTTTTTTGAGGCTGAATTTTGCCTCAGAAATGGTTTTTGAATTTAAGATGCAATTGGGAGTGTTTCCCTGCTAATATAGAGCACATTTGTGGAAATTTCGTATATATGGTGTTTTCGCCCTCAATTGTGCTTTTTTTTTTTTTTTTTTTAGGATGACAAATATAATAGTTCCGCATTAGCAATGTAGTGGATACTTTTACGGTAACAAAACCTGTACTATTTTTTTTCCTGAAGTTACAAATACAAACGAAAAAACACAAATGACCCTCTTCCTTAAGTAAAAATTCATTCTCCAGACGACATTAGAACTGTTCACTGACTGTTCCTTCAGCCTGCATTTTTTTTTTTTTTTTGGCAGCTGTCATACACTACACGTTGTTGGAGATGAGGAATAAAGTCATTAATAGGAATTAACTGTATATCACGGTAATTCCGCAGTGTTTATACTAGCTCGTATTAATTTTTATGTGAGTCAAAAGTTCATCAATATTGTTTCTCGCGATTTATCAAAGTGTTAAGACACTTTACCTAAGGAAATTTGGCCTATGGTGTAACAAGAACCTCAATAATATTTAAATATTTTTTTTTTAACTCAGTCAGGAGGCACGATGTAATTTCAAAGTGCTTTTCCAGAAAAAAAGAAAACGTTCCTCATTCAAAGTTTCTTGTTTTCTTCATAAACATCTCACTGAACAGCTCTCTTTATGTGTTAAACGATTTTGTATTGTGTGTCCTGTGTTTTTTATTTTCTCCACTCTCCGAAATATCTTTTGAGTTCTAGAAATAATTGGGTGTGTTTCCGAATCACTTGAGTACATTTGTCGGAGTTGCATATTTAGCGATTCTACCCCAAAATAGGTTTATGCAGTCATCACTAGTAAAATAGTTTTGACCTAACCCAAAGTGCATGTTATCACCCACGACTAGATCAGAACTGGCACTACCATCCTTGAAGTCACGGCTGAGGTGAATTTAAAAAAAAAAAAAAAAAAAGGCAAGAGGCTCATCGGACACTAAAAATCCACTTAATCATAACACGGCTGGCACAACAGCAGAGGTCGACGCTCAACCAACCTGATTTTATGACCCATTATTAAGAAGAAAAAAACTACGTATATGAGGATACAAGTAATGTTTATAAACTGCTATATAAACGGCTATGTATTTAGATTCTCCCATAATCAATATGTACACAATTGTCTTTTACACGATTATTTTGTAATTTCACCGTGATAAATATGGATAATGATGTAACACGAGAGGTCATACTGGCATTTATTCTATTTTCTTTAATTTGATCGGGAGGCTCAAGATGACTACTTGAACCCTATAATGATGTAATACGAACGGTCGTACTTTGAGAATATTCAATTTTCTTTAATTTGATCAGGAAGATGAACATGCCACTTTGAACCCCTAGTTATCCCGATAAAAATAATCGCTTTATCTCTAGATTTCCAATTCGTTTACACGTCTCGATTCAAACGAAACTCTCTGGGCTTAAACCCCTTAAATGCCAGCCTTCCTTACCTGTGCATCGATATCATACTAGTGTTACCATAATTAGACTTATACTAGTTTCCTTTTTCTACTAGTCGAAATTTGTTCACCCATAGAAATTTTTCTGAATTTTAAATGCGATTGGAAGTGTTTTCCAGCTAATTTTGAGTATATTTGTGGAAGTTTCATATTTTTCCGTTTTGCCCCCAATTGTGCGGTTTTTAGGATGGCTGAAGTATAATAGAATTGCATATTTCATAAATCGGTTGATTTTACCCTAACAAAACAAAGTATATTTTTTTTAAATCATAAATTTACAACTAAAAAGGATTAAAAGGTCACAAATGATCCTCTTCCTTACGTACATTTCCAGAGAATCTCTAAAAGACATTAATATAGTTCTTTCATTGTTCCCTTAACCTAGATTTTTTTTGTGGCTGCCATGCACTATATGTCTACCGACATGGGGAATGATGTTATGAATTGCAATTAATTATATATCTCGCTATTGATATAGTTTATACTTTCTTGCACTAATCTCTGTGAGAGTCAAAAGTTCATCACAGTTTTGGTGCGATATTAACTAAGAAAACGATTCTTCATCATATGGAAATGTTCTTTTTTTCTTTTTTTTCCTTTATCTTTTACATTCATTCAGGAGGTTCGATTTAATTTTATTGTCCTTTGCTTCGGGTAGAAAAAAATACTCTCGACATTTCTCGCTTGTTTCGGTGACATCCACATGAATTATATTGAATTCTTCTTAAACAAATCAGACGCTAGATTTCTTTACGGATCAATCCATCATTGTAAAGGAAGTTCGACCTACCCCCAAACCGGATCCTGTCAGCCGTAACAAGATCAAAATTGGCACTAGTTTGCATTGGTCACATTTGTTATATTAAAAAAAAAAATCATGAAATTAAAACTCCAGTTAATCTCAACACGCGAGAAACAAACGTTCAGGTAAACGACATGGTTTTGTCGTTCATTATGGGCCTAAGCCCATAATAAACGACAAAACTATGTATATGAAAGTAATATTTTTAAATTGTATCTTTCAGTACTACTATGTATATTCTTTTCCCTAATAATACATGACTAATTATTAATACCTACACAGTTTTCGCTTAAACGATTTATTGCTTTTCAGAAATATTTTACCTTGGTAAATATGGAAAATGATATCACACAAACCGTCATCAAGGGAAAATATTCCACTTTTTAAAAATGTGATCAATAGGCTAAAGATGCCACTTAAATGCCCAAGTTATACACACATAATATCCGTTTATCTCTAAATTACCAAGTTTCTTACACGTCTCTAATAAAACGAAACTCTTTTATCTTAAAGATCAAAATGATAGCTTTGTATACCTGCGAATCGATTTCATCCAACGTGTTACCTCATTTGGCCTTGTTACTGATTTTCTTTTTTCCTCAGAAATGTTTCCTGATTTTAAGATGCAATTTGGAGTGTTTTCCAACTATATACAGCATATTTCTGAAAGTTTCGTATCTATAGTGTTGTCATCCTGAAAATCGCACAATTGAGGATGAAAAGTATTAGTTCTGCATTATTAATAAAGCTGATACTTTTGTTTAAAAAACCTGTAACGTTTTCTTCCCATGAAGTTACCAATAAAAACGAAAAAGACGGAATGAATGAATGAATGAAAGAAATTGTGAAATGGCGGCGCAACAGCAGAGGTCATATGCCGCCGAACATAAAACTAAAAGACTGTAAAAATCTATAAAAAACGATAAGAAGCCGAGATAAAAAATGCATAAAAATTAACAGTCTATCTATCTATATACCTAGGCTGTTTCCCCCAAGGAAAGGGAGGTAGCCGAGACAGGACGACACACTCTCCATTTACTCATCCATTCAAACACATTCATTCGCATCTTAGCCCCAAAGGGGAGAACGGACAGATCCTCACCGCACCACACCGCACAAGGGTCAACTGCGCAATGCAATCAGTGACATCCGCAGCAGGGCCCGACAGCAGAGCTGGTTTACCCCTGCCACATCATAACAGACCCATCCCCTTACCCCCACCTGACCTGACTAGCTGATCAGACCAAATGCGGGAGAATATCCCCTCAGGGCTGCGTCATTCACAATTTCTCTCCATTTATTTCTGTCACGCACAGCCACTCTTCATTGCTCAACAGACATCCCTCTCGCATCCAGCGCTCTCTTCACACTGTCCATCCATCCTATTCGTGGTCTTCTCACATCAGATCTAGTTATCTTTTTCATCAATCGCTCATTATCCATTCTCTCCATATGCCCAAACCATCGCAACACCCTCTGCTCAACTCTTCCAGCCATCTCCCGAACAACTCCAGTTCTCCTTCGCACTTCATCATTTAGCACCCGACCCATACGCGTCACTCCACACATACTCCTCAGACACCTCATCTCCATTACATTCAAACTTTTCCTCTCTGCTACACCCATATTCCATGTTTCAGCCCCATATAATGCAGTCGGTACCACGACACCCTCATACAGCCTTCTCTTTACATCCATTCTAAGCGAACGACATTTAAACACTTTTTTCATTCCTCCCAGCACCTTTCCTATTTCATTTATTCTAAACTTCACTTCTGCATCTATTCTTCCATCCACAGCAATATGTGACCCTAGATACTTAAAACAATCTACCTCCTCAAGCAACTCACCATTCAAAACTATATTCATCCCCCTACCATCTATCAACCTCGTACACTTCATCACTTTACTCTTATTCTCATTTACTTTCAATTTCCTCCTTTCACACACCCTTCCAAACTCCTCTACCAACTGTCTCAATCTCTCCTCTGAATTAGTCACCAGTGCAGTATTATCTGCAAACAGCAGCTGCTTCAGATTCCACACTCCTCCATCAACATTTACCAGACTCAGACCACCTAAAACTCTTGCATTCACCTCCCTTACAATACCATCCATGTAAATATTAAACAACCAAGGCGACATCACACATCCCTGTAGCAGCCCCACTCTCACGGGAAACCAATCACTCACAGCTTTTCTCACTCTTACACACGCTCTACTATTTACATAAAAACTTTTCACCCCTTTTAGTAACCTACCATCAAGTCCATACAATCTTAAAACAGTCCACAAAGCCTCCCTATCAATTCTATCAAACGCTTTCTCTAAATCCATAAATGCCCAAAACACATCCTTGCCTTTCGCTAAATAGTTTTCACACAGTTGTATCACAGCAAACACCTGATCAACTCATCCCCTCCCTTTCCTAAAGCCACACTGCTCATCACTAATCACTCCCTCTGTACCCTCTCTAACTCTCATAATTAACACTCTACCATATACCTTACCTACAACACTGAACAGACTTATACCCCTAAAGCTAGTACATTCATACTTATCACCCTTGCTTTTATACAAGGGGACCACACAAGCACTTGCCCAGTCAATTGGCACCATACCTTTCTCAAAGCACACATTCAACAATCTTACTAACCAGTCAACAATAGTCACTCCACCACCCTTTAGGCATTCCACAGCACACCCATCCATACCTGCAGCTTTCCCTGTTTTCATCTCCTTTACTGCCTTCTCCACTTCCTCCTTCGTGATCAAAGAATCATTCAACTCTCCCAACACATTTATTCCTTGCACCCTTCCATCCGCCACAATCTGGGCCACCCTTTCCTCTACATTTAACAATCTTTCAAAATACTCTGCCCATCTCTTCCTTACTGCATCCATCTCATTTAACATCCTTCCATCCTCTGCTTTTACTCGTTCTTCCTTCCCAGACTCTCCCTTTCGCACCCTTTTCACCTCCTTCCAAAACATTTTCTTATTCTGTTGAAAATTCCCTGTCAGCCGCCTACCCCACCTCTCATCTGCTGCCACTTTAGCATCACGCACAGCCCTTCTCGCTCTATTCCTCTTTTCCTTATACCTTTCATATGACATATCCTTCCTCTGCAGCCACACTTCATATGCACGTCTCTTCTCAGCCACAGCCATACTTACTTCCTCGTACCACCATTCACTTCCTTTTCTTACACCACCACCCACACGTCTCACACCACACACCTCTTCTGCATGCCCCACCACAGCACTCTTAAACAACTGCCATTCCTCCTCCACACTGCCATTTTCCCGATCTTTCACTGCGTTCCACTCATCTTTCAATTTCTCCTGATACTCTATCTTTTTCTCTCTTTTATCCAACTCACTTTCAAAACCTCCCTGCCACACCTAACCCTCCTAGCTCTCACCCATCTCTTACCTTCTGTTAACTTTCCCTCCACCAGGTAGTGGTCAGACATACCTCCACCCTCCCCTCTCAGAACTCTCACATCCAACACTTCCTATTACATTCCTAGACACAACCACATAGTCCATCAAGGCTCTATCAACAACCCTTCCACCCTCCTTCTCACCCATGTATACTTATAAATATCTTTTTTCTCAAACAGCGTATTCCCAATCACCATCTCTCGCTCAACACACATCGCTATCATTCGTTCCCCATTTTCATTTCTTCCAGGCACACCATGCATAGCAACTACACCTTCAACTGCTACATTTCCCACTCTAGCACTCAGATCTCCCATCATTACCACATTCACATTCGCTCCAAAACTCTGCAGACACTCATCAACATCATTCCAGAAAGACTCCCTCCCTTGTTCATCCCTTTCACTACCAGGCCCATATGCACTCACAAACACCCACAACTCACGTTCAAATTTCGCTTTCACCCACATCAGTCTTGATGACACCTTCCATTCAATCACACATTGCTGTACTTCTGGACTCACTAACAAGGCCACACCTCTTGCCCTTCCTCTATCAACACCTGACAATCTTCCATTCACACTTCCAAACATAGATTCCCCCTTCCCTTTCATCTTCGTTTCACTCAAAGCTAACACATCCAACTTTCTTCTAACATTTTTCCAATCTCCTCCCTTTTAGCCTCAATCGTACTACATCCACGCACATTCATAGACCCAATCTTCAGGGTAAGGGGATAACTCCATCCCCCATCCAAAGTTAAAAAACATTGTGGAAAGATATGGGTTAAAATTAGAACCATTAAAATACAAACTAAATTATCGAAAACCCCTACAGCTTGTGAAGAAGGTCAGAACTCAACACAAAAGAGGTGCCTTCCCCCATAGAACAAGCCTCTTCCCCAAGAACCAAGGAAAGAAGGTACGATCCATCGGTAGCTCGGCACCCAGATAGGTACTGCCGACGAAGGTCCCAAGACTGGGGCATTCGACAAGGAGATGCCGTACAGTCAAAGGAACCAGTCATCGCAATAGGGAGGGGGCGCCCTCTCCATTAAAGAACCATGAGTCAGCGTAGTATGGCCGATCCGGAGACGAGCCAAAACCGTTTCCCACTGTCGGGACAGTCCCACATACCCCCCATCACCCAGGTTCCTACGAATGCTGTGGAGTTTGTTCGCCCCTGCTGCATCCCACCTCTGCTGCCAGCAGAGACCGACAGCATCCACAGTGGCTGCACATAAATTCTCGGATGGGACTGCATTGAGGAGAGGAAGGGCGAGAGGAAGCAGCTCTCGCCAAAGAGTCAGCACGCTCATTGCCCACGACCCCCACATGTGCAGGAACCCAACACATTTGTACAGAGTATCCTCGCCTACCTAATAAGTAGAGCCACCCAAGACAGACAGGACTAGGGGATGTGATGGAAATCCACGTGACAAAGCTTGTAGAACACTGGCCGAGTCACTAAAAATGGTAAAAGAAGCTGGAGGAAAGCTAAAAATCAATTCAACCGCAACTTAAATGGCAGTAAGTTCAGCAGTAAAAACAGATGCACAAGGAGGGAGACTGACACCAAAGCCTGTCCCCACATGGGATTTAGAGCCATTAGTATATACATGGATCGAGTCATTGTGAGCAGAGGCATGTTCTAAAAAATAAGACAAAGCTTCCCGAGGAAAGAGAGGCCTTCCTCTTAAGGAAGTAGTCACATGGTTGTACCTCTGGAAGAAGCTAGGGGGCCACTCGGGGGACACGCACAGGACAAACAGGAGAGGACTGGACACGCAACTCCTCCATGGCAGCCCTCACTCTGTACCCGAACGGGTGTGGATAGCTGGGGTGGGTGTCATAAACGGGGAAAAGAACGACCTCAGAGACAGCCTGACAACTCAGTGAGGCTGGAAGACGGTGAAGACGGTGCCAACACTGCACCATTAAGGACTGCCAGCGGAGATCCAGAGGTGGTTCGTTCGCATCAACCAACAGGCTTTCAATCGGCGAGAACCTGAAAAGCCCAGTTGACAGGCGATTCCCAGCATGATGAACAGAATTTAGTGGCCGCAGCCGTGCCCCAGTAGCAGAGGAGTACACCGCACATAGTCCAATTTGCTCCTAAGGCACGGTAAAGTTGGAGCAGGATGGTTCTGTCAGCACCCTAAGACAAATGAGATAGGGTCCTTAAGAGAGACAGGGCACGGAGCCATGAGAGTCGTAATGAAAGGATATGAGGTACCCACGTCAGTCTCCTGTCGATGACAAGTCCGAGAAACCTTGTTTCATCGACACATCGCACCCTGTGGCCATTTAACTGGAGATCTGCGTCGGGGTGAACTTCTCTCAAGCGGCAGAAATGCAAGATCACCGTCTTTGGTGGGGAGAAATGGAAGCCGTGCACTGTGGCCCACCGAGAGACCCTGTCCTGAGCGAGCTGCCTGCGACGTTCAGCCACGGACATTCGGGAAGCAGCGTACCATAGAGCCAAATCAACATACAGTGAGGCTGACACCCCTTCTGGAATAGGGTATACTATACCGTTCAATGCTATCGCAAAAAGGGACACACTCAGGACACTTCCCTGAGGTACCCCTTCCTCCTGAAGGTACGAAGAAGACATGGTGACCACCAACCCTAACTCTGAATGGTCACGCAGAAAATTTAATATAAAGAGGGGTAGCCTGCCACGTAAACCAAAAGAATGGAGTTGTTGGAAGATACCAAACCGCCAAGTAGTATCATATGCATTTTCTAGAGCAAAGAAAATGCACACTACAGTAGATGCTACTGTCTAGCAAAAGCATCACATGCTGCAGCCTCAAGACGGACAAGTGCATCTGTTGTTGAGCGACATTTTCGAAAACCAGACTGACACTGAGAGACATTCATTCCTTTCTAGGAAATACATTAGGCGCGTGTCGACCATTTTCTCAAATAATTTGCACATGGAGGACGTTAAGGCAATTGGCCGATGCTCCATGGGACTGTAACCTGCCTTCCCCGGCTTCTGGAATGGCAGGACAATGGTCTCACGCCAAGAGGTGGGAAGAGAGGATTCCCTCCAAGGACAGAGCATCATCATCCAGGTGTCGAAGCATTGCGTAGGGAACATCATCCGGCCCTGGTGAGGTGTCACGGCAGAGGGAAAGGGCAGATTTGCGTTCACGACCAGAGAAAGGGAGGTTGTAGGACTCCACATTCCCTGAACGGAAGTCCAGTACCCTTGCCTCTTCTATCTCCTGTCGTCTAGCAAATATTGGTGAGCTAGCACCTCCCTGACTGACCGCCGTAAAGGCGGACGCAAAAATATCGGCCACAGCTGCAGGGTCACCAACAGGCTCACCATTACACCAGCACTGGGGACCTACCTTGAATGAATTTTCCCGAAATCTTTCGCACCCTCTTCTACACCTGAGACACTGGTGTCTGAGTTTACAGATGACACATAAGCCATCCAAGAATCCCGCCTAGCTTGTTTCAGTACCCGACGAGCCTTTGCCCGGGCCCTTTTGAACTCGACAAGATAATGCTCTGTTCTGTATCTACGATAACGGGAGAAGGCTAACTTCTTCTCACGTACAGCAACACTGCAATCCTCATTCCACCATGGGACTGGTCGATAGCAATATGTGCCAGAGGTTTTAGTAACAGCATAAAGGGCAGCAGAATGCAGAACGGAGGTAAAGAACGAAACAGCCTGATCAATATTTGGAAAGTCTTCAACGGAGACATCAACAGAAACTAGAGAAGATAAAAGGGACCAGTCTGCCTTGTCCAATCTCCACCTCGGTAAACGGGAGCAGGGATTAGATACTGCTGCAGTAAGGAGGGAAAAGTGATCACTTCCATGGAGATCCTCCATAACCTCCCAGGTAAAGTCCACGAGACAATCAGGAGAGCAGACAGAGGTCAATTGTAGTAAATGACCCCTTTTGGGGGTGAAAATGGGTAAATTCCCCAGTATTCAAGAGGGCAAGATCCTCATCCTCCATTAAGGACGCCAACAAACTCCCACGTTGGTTAACAAGAAAGTCACCCCACAAAGGGTGGCGACCATTAAAGTCTCCCAAGAGAAGAAAGGGCCTAGGTAACTGACCAAGCAGGTTCTGAAGTTCCATCCTACTGACTGCTGTGTTGGGTGGTAAATAAATCGAACAAACTGTATACCAGCGGTGGGCATACAACGGCACAGCAACACACTAGGGGTCAGAGTGGAGGTGGACTGGCCGATGAGGAACGTCAGCCCTCACCAAAACAGCACCACCTCCAACAGAATCTTGGGTTGGAGCCGAGGAAAAAACATCGTACCCAGGTGGTGCATGAGGAGTGGCAAGCCCTACAAGAGTTTCCTGGAGACACGCACAAAGGGGAATAAGCCAGGAGGGTCCGCAGCTCCTCCCAATTACCACGCAGCCATCGACAATTCCATTGTAATATACTGGCTGAGAATGCCATAGTACCCACAGCGAAGGAAGAATCAGGTTGAGGGGAGAGACAACCTTGCCCCCAGCAAGCAACCAGATTTAGATTGCTGTTTAGAGCTGCCCTTAGAAAAGGACTGCCTGGCACCGTTATGGTGTACAGTGTGCCGCCCAGCTGAAGATAACCTGGAGGAAGAAGAGGGCCGGGCGATGGTGTTCTGGTGTCAACATCTTTTTCCATAAGAAGTTGTAGTATCACACATTTTACATAATAATTTTTAAAGCTGTTTAGTCATAATTAACTGTGTAATGAAGTGTGAATGATGAACCACCAAATATCATTTCGCTGTTAGCTGTGGTATAGAGACGAAGGTGGATGGCAGACCACAAGGGCCACCCTGTTTCAATTATAAAATGAAGGTTAGGAGAAGTGATAAGATATCTGAATTGTGCGAAGTGTAAAGTCCTGGGGAACCATTTATTATGTTGGTATATGTGAATGTACTTAATACCATTTTATAGAGGTGTATAATGTGCTAGTAGAGCTGTCATTTATCTCTACTTTTTGCATAAGCCCAGAGTATATGTAATGCTCGGCACCTCATTTTTTAGCTGACCTAAGCACCGCGCCCTTGTCCGGCTCGGTGACTGTACAGCGTCAGAGAGGCCGTTTTACAGTTATAAAGGGAGGTGGTGTCGCTCCTACATATCTCTCGGGTCGCAGTTATATTATTCTGTACCCAATAAAGAGAGATTTAATCTGCTCAGTTCTGTCACCTTACGCTACCACTTAATAACAGACCAGCTTCCACCTTCTCGTGGCAGAGGACCTTTTGGTGGGGAAGTGTCGGGCAGTGACGGCGAGTAGCTGACGTGTACTACAGGCAGTGTCGTCGATCCAACACGATGGTCTAGTTATACTACACAGCAGAACACTTAATATGTAGTCAACTGCTACTCCATAACGGCTACATTAAACTGTTTGGCCAGCAGTGCGACGATACATTTTATTAGTGCTAGCGGTGGCACGATATTTAGTGCCAACCGTGTACCGATACATTAAATTGGTGGCAGCGGTGGGATACGATACGTGCTAAAGGGCTTTATGCTGTGAACCAGTAACCCTTGCAATCGCTCGTTCCTGAAGGTGAAACTGTACTATTGTAAGGGGACTAATTACTAGTGAGTTAAGTGGAGCAGATAAACTGGAGTGGTGAAATTAATTCCTCCCATTATTCTGCCAGTGCGAGATTCCTATCTTAAACACAAAATGGCAGTTATCTCGCCCTGTGGTGTGCGAGATATCTCCATCTTCAAACGCAAACTGGCAAGAATCTTGCTCTCGTGTGCGAGAGGCGAGATAAGGAGAGTTCAAGCCAGTGCGGTGAGGAGTGGATCAACTAGCGAGCGACTTCTGGCAACTCCGCAGGCGCGGACGGCCGAAGCGAGCCGAAGCGGGAGCCGAGAGCGGCGGGCCTGGCCTGGTGCAGGCCGCAGGGCGAACCAGTCGCTTGCTAACTCCCAGCGGGCTGCCGTGTATCGTTGGAGGAGTCTGGTGGAGTGTGGAACGTGGAATGTGGAACATCATCCTGGACTTTCATATCTAGGTAGCGTCCATGCATTAAATCCACACACACACACACTTGAATCAACACACGTTAGTTAGTTGATGAGTGGAAATAAAGGTTTCTCAGAATTCCCTTGAAATAAATATACTTTCTGTGTATTTTATATGTGTTCCATTCTCTGTCACTTACCATAACTATCCTTTTTTATGTCAGTTTATCTTCCTGTAACTGGGAGGGGGATATTACTGACAAGGTTGGATGGATACAGTGAAGTGGGGACGTAGAATTAGGGAAATAGGGATTAGCCAATCCCACTAGACTCAGAATTTTATGAGTGGGTTGATACATCAAATAAAAGTGCTCAGACATATTAAATGAGTGAAGGACATATTGAGGATCAAGGTGATGAGGATATTTCTGAAGGACAGGATGAGGATTTGAACGTTTTACATTTGCGTTCTGGTCATACTTATTCAACAGTCCCAGAGCAATCAGTTAGATCCAAAATGTCCACTAGTCTTGCTAATGAGGGTAATCCTAGTGAGGAGACTGTGAAAGCTGAGACTACAACAGTTCCTTTGGTCACTCAGGATATGCAAAATCCAGTCATTAGTGATAGTACTACAACCACTCACATACCTGTGTATACTTCAGATGTTTTTAGTACACCACAAGGTTCTGGACAGAATTTATTTTCTGTTCTTTCTTCAAATGCATGGGGTATAAACACAGATTGTATTGGCATGCAAACCCAGAATCCTAATCAATGGGGCATGAATACTAATATTGGCATGCAAATCCAGGGCCCTTATCCAAATACCTGGGGCATGACTAACAATATGGGCGTGCAATGTCAGACTAACCCTTCTCCTTTTTGGCAGATACCTGTACCTAATCTGGCTACTGATATAGTACAGCAGCATCCTAACTGTACTGAAAGTCAGGCTTTGGCGAAGGCAGGCATATGCTATGCAGAAGCTAGCAAAGCCTTGCAAACTTCAGGCTGGAGAGATACAGCTACTAGTTCTCCACAGCAAAGGACCAAGGCTGTTAAGCGAGAGGTGAAAAGATGGTATGCCGTACATGGGCATTGTCCTCATGAAACGAACTGTTGCCCCTTTGTCATTGAAAAGAGGAAGAAACTAGGGAACCCAGCTAATTCGGGGGAAGCTCAGGGCCGCGCGCAACAGTATTAAAATAGTACAATCCACCGATGCGTGTGTGGCAGCTATTATTAAGGTGGACTTATTATCTATTCCTTGGATCATAGGGAAAGGCCAAGTGTCCCTAATCGTAGATACAGGGTCATGTACAAACATTATTTCTAGTAAAGCGTTGGAAAGACGTAAATGCCTCTAACAAACTGGACATTATCACCACCTGATGTAATGTTGACAGGTGTGACAGGGAGTAGAATGAAGATTGTAAGCCAGGTGCCGTTGACATTGAGGGCAGATAAACTATCTCCTGTGTTACGTGCTACGTTTTATGTGGTTGAGGATTTTCCTCTGCCAGCTGATGGGCTTAGGCTTTGAGACCATGGAGGAGTATGATATAGTAATACACCCTCAAAGACATTCCATTTCCTTTAATGGGAAAGAGTTGTAGGCCTTAATCCCTCAGCGACACAAACTGGAACTGGCATCCAATCAGGAGCCATCCAACCAGTTGTGACCCCGACAAGTGAAGCGTCAAGGGAGTCCCCGGATGCACACGAAGCGGAGGGTATGGACTGGAAGAAAGTCAGGGCTATAGTGAGTGGTAATCACCACTTACCCAGTCAAACTGTCTGTAAAATTCCTGTCCGAGTACCTGACGTGTCGGTGGGAACTGATGTAGCATGCTTAACTGAGACTGTGAAACATAAGGCATTGTCGCTGGAATCGACTCTGACTAGCGTTGGCCAAGACCAGAAGACGCCCCTCTTCATCGCAAATATGAGTGGTGGCGCAGTTAAGCTCAGAGATGGTTGTTATATAGGCGACTTGATGTGCTATGGTGCCCCCATAAAGGAAGTCGACGACGTGCCGGTGATCTCTCCTGTAGTTACATCTCAAGCAACGACTCAGTCGGAACCCGTACGTCTGACTAAGGAAAAACAGCTGGAGCAATACGTGAAGGTCACGGATAATGTAGACCATAAAACGACTCCTAGCCCTCCTTAGAGAATTTTCCGACGTAGTAGCACTTCCAGGAGAAGCGCTGGGTAGGACGGATAGGGTGAAGCATATATTGGTTTTGCCCTGGTACAAATCCAGTTTATGTGCCTGCATACCGTCTACCGCACAGCCAAAGGGAAGCAGTGGAATGCACCACTCTTTCTAGTGCCTAAGAGGACGGTGGTGTGAGACCTGTTGTGGTATAAAAAGAAGGTAAGGGAAATACTGTTTACTTGTCTGGATCTAGCGTCAGGGTATTGGCAGGTGGAGCTGACCGAAGAGTCGAGTCCCATTACTGCTTTTAGCACTCACCGTGGCACTTTGAATTTCTCCGGATGCCTTTTGGACTGAGTAATGCTCCTTTAACATTTCAGCGGATGATAAACCAATTGTTTGGCGAGATGTTAGGGCAAGACGTCTTAGCGTATCTAGATGACCTATTTTCCTACACCACAACAAGGATCAGATAAGATCGTTCCTAGGCCTCACTGGCTTTTATAGGAGTTTTGTCCACAGGTATGCCATCATAGCATCACCTTTAACGACGCTACTTAAGAAGGACGCTGCATGGAAATGGAGACCCTCGGAAGAGAAAAGCTTCAACGAGCTCAAACAAGCCATGTCAGAAACACCCGTATTAGCGTTTCCTGATTATACTCACCCTTTCTGTCTGTGCACGGACGCCTCAGGTCTGGGTCTGGTAGCGGTGTTACAGCAGAAGGATGAGCAAAGTAAGACACATACCATAGCGTATGCTAGTAGGGCATTAAGACCCCCAGAGAAGAACTATTCGACGACACATTTGGAGACATTAGCAGTCGTGTGGGCGTTAGGACATTTCCGGGATATTATTTTTGGCTACCGGATAATTGTTTAACTGACCATGCACCCATACGCGACTTGTTTAAAATAAAAAACTTGCACGGTAAGGTTGCGCGTTGGTTTGGCAAGGTAATGGAGTTTGATCCAGAGGTCAGATATTTATCAGGCCGTCAAAATGTTGTAGCCGACGCGTTGAGTAGAAACATTGCTGCTACCATAGCCGAGGATGTTGCTCTTGCTGAGTATTCCTCAGACACGGTAAAAGCGGAAGAACGTAATGATGTGATGTGGTCTCAAGTCATCTATGCCTTGGAGTCTGGCGACGAGACTTGTCTACCTGAACTCCCAGTACCAATGACTCACTTCCATCTTCAACAAGGGCTTTTATAAGCAACCCCCAGGGAAGGACACTGCATATCAGTTGGTTGTTCCTGCTACCTTACAGCAAGCCGTGCTATAGTTAGTTCATGACGTACCTCAAGCGGGTCATCCCGGTCGCGATAGATGCATACGTGAGGCGAGAAAGAAATACTATTGGCCGACCATGAGGAAGGACATAGAAGCCCACGTCAGTCAATGCGTCAAATGCGCGGAAATACGAGGAACGACGGGACTTCAGACTCCTATCTTATCCTCTACCGGAAAAACCCTGGGATACAGTCTCCATTGATCTCTTAGCGTTGCCGAGAAGTCGTCAAGGTTCAAGTTATGTACTGGTGGCAGTGGACCATTTCTCACGATTCACTGTTGCACCTTTACAGACGAAAACTTCAGAGGAGGTGGCGCACGCTTTTGTGACTTCAGTGATTTGTCCATACTCTACACCTAAGGTATTGCTCAGCGATAATGGCAGTGAATTTCGTAACCAGGTTTTACAAGAAATCTGTCGTATGTATGGAGTAAAGCAAGTTTTTGTAACGCCTTACAGTCCTAAGAGCAATGGCCTGGTGGAGAGAACACACAGGAAGATACTGGAAGTCTTGAGACCAGTAATAACCTCAAATCAAGAGGATAACTGGGAAGACTGGTTACCACATGTAGCGGCGACCATCAACTCCTCAGAAAATTCATCAACTGGGAAGTCTCCTCATTATATCCTTTATGGAGAAGAGAAAGTGTTACCCTACGATTTGTTGGCTGGACCTCCTACTCCAGTATACAACGAAGAAGACTACGCAAAGGTACAGTTGTTGAAATTCCAATTTATACACAGTGAAGTACGGAAAAGATTAAAAGCCTCAAGAGCGGAGATGATGGCGAAACAACACAAAGGTAGTCAAGAAAAGACGTTACAGGCAGGCCAGAAGGTCATAATCCACAACCCTGAGAGAATTTCCAAGCTCAGACCTAAGTTCCGCGGACCATATACCGTTGTGGAATGAGTACGTGGAAATACTTATGAATAAAGGATGAAGCTAATGGAACTCAGGAGGCAGTACATACTGATAGGATTAAACTAGTAAGTCAAGAGCTAGGCCTATCGTCTGATGTGTTGTGCCCTCTGTCTTCGTCGCACTGTCGTCATCCGTACCTGTCCCTAACCAAGAGTATCGCAGCAAGCTACGATCCCACAACAAGAGTGATTAAGGGAGTATCTACTCTTGCAGAAAGAAAATGTGGCTGTGGCTCAAACTCCTCGTGCGTTGCTTGGGGTGGACCTATGGAACGACATCGGACATGGACACGACTGCGTTAATGCCAGGAGCACTGAAGAGCCCACTTGGAGAAGTCGTGGTAGTGGAAGATGCAGTATGCGTCTACTATCCAATGGAAGGCTATCTCCAAACGCCAGATATTGTCAAGGAGGTCTCCAAGGGCTTGTCGAATTTCAGACAGCAACTATTGGAAGTGGGAAAGATGTTTAATCGAAACCCACGATTGACAAACTCTGACACTGAAGCTTTGTTGAGCTTCAGACTAGGCATATAGACAGGCTCACCGACAGGCTCACTAACTTGCATGTAGCTTTACCTAACGTACTCTGATCTTTCCAAGCATGTCCATGCACGTACTAAGAGAGGACGTGGATAACTCTTTGGTATGGCATTAAATAAGGATGTAGTGCAATTGGGTAGACAGATGCATGACTTGACACTGGCCGCTAAAGCCAATAATAGATTAATCATGCATGTGTATAAACAGTTAGATGAGTTCACTAACAAAGCTAACGAGATAATTAGGACTACCAACCATCTAGTAGAGCTTGTGAACAACATCCAAATTAACCTACCAACCCTAGCTAACTTGGTGTTATTCGCTGAGTACTTACATGCTCTCGACGAGTCAACCACTGCTTTGGAGAAGCATGCAGCCAATATGGTGGACGGCTTAATCGATGCAAGTTTGAACAGGGTTAATGCTTTATTGCTGCCTACTAATATATTAACAAATGCACTTGATATAGCGATGTGGAAGCATGGACTTACGCCACTCTTTGATCTGAGTCAACTGGAATATTATTACCCATTGTTAGAGGCCCAGTTTACCCATGAAGGCATCCTTATACTGGTACCTATGAGGAATGCCGTAACATACCAGGCATGGCGGTTCATTTCCTTCCCTTTTGCTACTGCTAATAATACACTTGTTGTTATTGAAGAGGGTCCAGAGGTGCTGGTTGTCTCAGATGACAAACGACTGTGGATGAATTTGAGAAGTGTAAGGCCTCATTTCTTGATCTCCATGTATGCGCGAAATTACATATCTATCTATCTATATCTATCTATCTATCTGTCTATATCTATCTCTATCTATCTGTCTATATCTATCTTTATCTATCTGTCTATATCTATCTCTATCTATCTATCTATCTATCTATAAATATACGGTATATATATACAGGGTGTCGCAGAAATGCCTTTCAGTGATCTCAGAACGAATAGATCTACCAATAATAAATGAACTATACTATACTATATGATGGTATGAGAGATTCTGCATAATTACCGAGATATTAGACATTTTACACTAAATAAGTAAGTCTTGGGATAAAAATGAGAAAACTACCATCACCTCAGTTATTTCATTCTGACATGGATTTATGACATTTGGAGCCCTACACTACCCTGAATAAGAAGAATGATGAACCTGGATCAGGAGATCAAGGTGCTTCATGCTTTTGAAACCGGATAAAGATACACCAAGTGTAGCTGACGTGAGAAGTGGAGAGACCACGGCAAAGTACCTGCAGTGTAGAGCAAGCACCAGACATAGAAGCATACACACTTGCCGAGTACACAGACATTATGTCCTGCTTTCCATTTTGTCTTCGTACCATTAAAGGTAGAGGAGTGTAAGAGGGCTTTGTTGGACACAAATACTTCCTCTGCTCTGCAACGTTGCACCTTCCAACCCATTCAGTTGAAGTCAGTTTTCCATGTTCATATTCATGCGAAACAGTACTTTTACTTTCCTGAGACAGAGGATGTAACTGTGATTTGTGCCTCACAGAATCAATTCCTTACAGTAAAGGGGTACTATGTTGTACCTGATTTTTGTGAGTTACACAGTAAAGAGATAGCAGTTCTGCCTAGCAAGCATCATCTAGCTTTGACAGTGAACTTCTCATCCCAGTTACGACCCTTTTTACCTTCATTCAATGTTACTTCTTGAATGTGAACAGGCTGTCTCATGTATTAAAGGAGCTTACCTTCCTCTCCCACCTGAACAGGACTGATTTAGAGCCTTATGTACTGTCTTATCTTCCTTCATACCTTTCTCCTTCCTATTTTGGTCCTGGCGTTGGTCTTCTACTTATTGTGGTCTTGTCCTGTGTTTGTGGTTTAGGCTACTATTTAAGGCGCCAATTAAGGAACCCACTGAGACCACGTGTCCGTACTCGCAGATTGCAAGTGGATGTTCCTGAATAGTTAGCTACCCTACACTCTGGTTAGGCTACACGGTAGTTAGGACAACAATGTCGACGAGGACGTCAATGGTGTGGCCGAGCGATGTTCTGGTGTCAACATCTTTTTCCATAAGAAGTTGTAGTATCACACATTTTACATAATAATTTTTAAAGCTGTTTAGTCATAATTAACAGTGTGTAATGAAGTGTGAATGATGAACAACCAAATATCATTTCGCTGTTAGCTGTGGTATAGAGACGAAGGTGGATGGCAGACCACAAGGGCCACCCTGTTTCAATTATAAAATGAAGGTTAGGAGAAGTGATAAGATATCTGAATTGTGCGTAAGTGTAAAGTCCTGGGGAACCATTTATTATGTTGGTATATGTGAATGTACTTAATACCATTTTATAGAGGTGTATAATGTGCTAGTAGAGCTGTCATTTATCTCTACTTTTTGCATAAGCCCAGAGTATATGTAATGCTCGGCACCTCACTTTTTAGCTGACCTAAGCACCGCGCCCTTGTCCGGCTCGGTGACTGTACAGCGTCAGAGAGGCCGTTTTACAGTTATAAAGGGAGGTGGTGTCGCTCCTACATATCTCTCGGGTCGCAGTTATATTATTCTGTACCCAATAAAGAGAGATTTAATCTGCTCATTTCTGTCACCTTACGCTACCACTTAATAACAGACCAGCTTCCACCTTCTCGTGGCAGAGGACCTTTTGGTGGGGAAGTGTCGGGCAGTGACGGCGAGTAGCTGACGTGTACTACAGGCAGTGTCGTCGATCCAACACGGTGGTCTAGTTATACTACACGGCAGAACACTTAATATGTAGTCAACTGCTACTCCATAACGGCTACAAGGGTTTTCTTTGGCGGGGCAAGAGATGGTTTTGCAGGTGGACCACAAACTGCCCTAGCTGGAGTAGAGCAGCCAGTGCCACCACAAAAAGGAGCACAATCAGTAGCGCGTCGCACAGTACTGGAATCCTGAGAAGGCAAGGCCTCATGCAGCTGAGCAGGTGCATCAACTACCTGAGGACCACCACTACCTGGCGGTGGCTGGGTCGTCAGCGAGACGACATCCCCAGCCTGCACTTGCCCTGACCCCTGAACATCTGGAGGAGGAGGAGTAGTGGGCTCCACTGCAGAGATCTTTGGTAGCAGCGCTTCGCTCTCTGAGCACTCTGAGGAGTCACGGCGACACTTACCTTGCACAGGAAGGATATCGGGAGTTTTGGATTTGTCAAAGCAAGGTGTAGCATCGACACGGGTGTTTGTCACAGGAGGAACTGGAGGAACTGGGATGGGGGAGGTACTCCCAGGTGCTGGAAACATCACCACAGAGGGGACACCCCCAGAGATAGGGGGCATCTTCCCGGACGAAGCACAGCTGCTTCCAGACTGCACTCCCTCGGTGGAATCCCCCGGCCAAGAAGGCCGGGAAGTAGAACCCCGAGAATTTGATGGGGCATTGTGTGATGGCAGGGGCACCTGCCTTAGGGCGAGACAACGCAGCAGCAAAGGTAACCCCAGGGTGAATGAACCGCTCCCTAACCCTGGCCTTTGCCTCGGAAAAGGAAATTTTCTTCGTTCGGATGGAAATAAGCTCATATTCACAATCCCTTGAGGAGGCTGCATGTGCTCCTCCACAGTTCAAACATTTAGGGGGTTGAGAACAATCATCTATACAATGAGAAATTCCACCACGATTTCCACAGACCTCAGGAAGGCCAGACGCTTCCCGCCTGCAAGAACGTCGGACATGACCAAATCTTTGACAATAATAGCATCTTCTAGGTTGGGGAACATAAGGTTTAACCTTTAGCTTCCACCATGCAGCAGTGATAACCTCCGGCAAGGTAAGACGGTCAAATGTCAAGTGGGCGTGGGGGTTAAAACCCCATCAACTTTCTTCATAATTCTCTGTACTGCTACAACACCCTGAGGAGCCAGCCTCTCTAAGAGAGAAGAATCAGAATATGAGATCGTCACGAGAATACACAACCCCTCGGGACTGGTTTAGGACCAAGTGACGAGAGGCAGATACAGGATAACCGGCGACCACAGTTAGAGACTGGATGCGTGCTCTCCTCTTCATTCCTGGCTTCTGACAATAGAGAACCATCGCCCTGCAAAGAGACCTTGGGGGTAAATCCACACCCTGTAACGACCACTGTGAATCTGAAAACAGTTCAGGTTCCGGAAGTACCATCATCCATTTTTAGGACTATATATTTTGTATGTGTCTCACAAAAACACCAGGTAACCCCTCCATAGGAAGGGCATCTTGATTCGCAGTTATGGTAGACGACCCGGAGGGTACAGGGTCGTCGGCCAGAGAGTGACCAGTTGATGCCGACTCGTTCGGCTGGTCACCGACCACACGAGTGGTTAAATAATTAATATATCCATATATACAGTGCTGAATATGGATTGGCGCCAGGAGCGAAGGGAAACCGCCTACCAGGCAGTGAGGGGACCGAGCGCGGTCTGATGGGAGCGGGGTACCTCGTCCCCAGAGGGTGTCCCAAAAAGGACACCCCGTGATTCGAAAGTTTGCTCCCACCAGTGCCAAAGACCCCCTTTCTCAACATCCCCCAGCCCAGACACCCAACCAACCAATTCAGAGCAGTATCAAGGCGATCCCTCTGGAGGGAGGCACCGATGACCCATACGGGTAATCTATGTTTCGGGCAGCACTTGTCAGACCCCTCACCCACAACCCTACCCGCATGGGAGACCCTGCCAGATGTCGTTACATCCACGGGCAGTCTTGTGAGATCACAGGGGCACGCAAGCCCCCCCACCACGACAAAGTGGCTGCCCACGGGGGGGGGGGCGAAAAAGACGGAAATGACCCTCTCCCTTATATAAAAATTCATTCTCCTGACGACATTAATGCAGTTCATTTATTTTAGTTGAGCCTGCATTTTTTTGTAGCTCATGCACTATTAATAGTAATTATTTATATATCTCGATACTTACATAGCGTTTGAACTTTCTCGTATTAATATTTATGTGAGTCAGAAGTTCATCAATATTGATTCTCGGGATTCATCAACGTTTTTAAGACATTACTTAAGACAATGTGGTTTATGGTGTAACAAGAACCTTCATTTTTTTAAAAATATATCTTTTTTAACTCAGTCAGGAGGCTCGATGTAATTTTTAGGTTGCTTCTTTTCAAGAAATTTTTTTTTTTTTTTTTTCTTCGGGACGCCCAAATGAATTGAAACATATTTTTCTTAAACATTTCACTGACTCGCTTTCTATACGTGTTATCGTTTTCTTATTTTGTTTTTTTACCCTCAGAAATATTTTGTGTTCTGGAAATAGTTGTGTGTGCTTCCCAATAACTTTTGAGTATATATGTGGACGTTGCATATTCAGCGATATCGCCGAGAAACATGCTTATGCAGCCATCACAGCAGTAAAATAGTTTTGATCTACCCCAGAGTGCTTGCTATCACCCGTAACCAGTACACAATTGGCACTTCTTATCCTTGAAGTCACGGCTATGCTGAATAAAAATAAATGGCAATAAGCTCATCGGAAACTAAAAATCCAGTTAACTACAGCGAGACTGGCACAACAGGTGAGGTCGACGCTCAAGCAACCTGTTTTTTTTTAGACCCATCATGAACAATAGAACAACGTATATTAAGATCCAAGTAATGTTTATAAATTATATATCTCTGTACCCCTATGTATTTACAATCTCCTAACAATAATATCTGATAATCAATACGTACACAATTTTCTTTTACACGATTAATTGCTTGTCGGAGCACTCTCATCGTGGTAAATATGGATAATGATTTAACACGAGCGGTCATATTGTGAATAAATTCCGTTTTTTAATATTTGATCAGGAGGCTCATGATGCCACTTTAAAGCCCTAGTTACCACGATAAAAATATCCGCTTTATCTCGAGGCTTCCAACTTAACAAGTCTCGAGTCAAACGAAATTCTTTGGCCTAAACCCAATAAATGCCAGCCTTCCTTACCTGTTAATCGACATCATCCTATGTGTTATCACATTTAGCCTTTTACTGATTTCCTTTCTATTTCCGAGGTGAAATTTTTTCATATGTAGAAATGTGTTCTGAATTTTAAAGGCAACTAGTAGTATTTCCCAGCTAATGTAGGGGATATTTTTGGAAGTTGCATATATTTAAGGGTGACTGAAGTATAATACATTTGTAACACTCGTAAATTGCATGATTTTTCCCTAAGAAAACGTGTACCCTTTTTTCTTTTTTTTATCCTGAAGTTACCACTAAAATGGAAGACAGTCACAACTGACCGTCTTCCTAACGTAAAAGTCCAAACAATCCCCAGACGACAGTAATGTAGTTCTTTGTGCTTCCGTAATCTAGAGTTTTTTGTAGCTGCCATGCTCTATACAGTATGTCTACCTAGATGAGGACCAATGTAATTTTTTGTAATTAATTACATATCTCGGTATGGCCATAGTTCATACTTTCTTCTACTAATCTCTATGTTCGAGTCAAAGGTTCATCATTATTCATGCTCAAATGTTATCAGTTTTTGAGCGACTATACCTTAGAAAATGTGGTTATGGTGTAAAAAGAATCTTCATCATGTGGAAATATATATATATATATATATATTTTTTTTAACATCCAATCTGGATATTTGATGCATTATTAATGTGATTTTGCTTCGGAGACAAAAGAACACACTCGCGATTTCTCGCTTGTCTCAGTGACATCCACAGTTTTATAACTAATTGTTCTGAAATACCTCAGACACCAGCTCTCTTTACGTGTCAATCGATTTCTTGATCAATGTCTCCAAAATGTGATTTTCTTCTCCCTCAGAATGTCGTGAATTTTGGAAATAATTTGGTGTGTTTCCCAATCAATTTTGAGTACAGTCAGGGGTTACCCCTTCCTTCCCCCCCTCTACCCTGGAAGGGGGGAATCGCGAACAAGTCTACCCAGCCTTCTGCCCCCAACTCTCCCACCCTCCACCTCCAACTGCTAGTTACTGATTAGACGCAAATTTTCTCGTGTCCTGTAAACATGACTAAACTGTCGCCGCACACGCTTTCAACGGCCAAGATTTGGACTATATTTTTAGAATAAATTATTACCGTGTTGAACTGCATTCTCAAATTGAAAATATTCGCCATCATTGTAATCCAGTGTCGTCCGCTGCACAATTCTGGGTTCCAGTGCTTACCTTTTCACTTCCGCCAGCTCTCTCTCTCTCTCTCTCTCCCTGAATTTACTTTTCCTACGCTTTCTTTTTAAATTTATATAACTTTCTCTTTGCTTCTCTCCCCCTTTCCCCTGTCTCTCTCGTTCTTTGTCTTAAGTCTTCCCCGCCTCTAACCCCTCCCCTCCCCCCACCTAAGGCCTGATCAGCAGTTATACCGTCACCGTTCCTTGGTATATCGTGTGCAGGCAACATTTATCACACACACTTAGGTCAGATGTATGGAAAGCTATTTTATATATATATATATATATATATATATATATATATATATATATATATATATATATATATATATATATATATATATATATATATAATTTTATTTCTCATTATGTGCCCAGTTAAATAAAGAACACCAGACCAATATTCGTAATTTTCATTAGAGTGACCGTTCCACTTCACATAGGTGGGTAGCTGAGCTTACAAACTGCACACACACACACACACACACACACACACACACACACACACACACACACACACACACACACACACACACACACACACACACACACACACACACACACACACACACACACACACACACACACACAAACACACCCACACACACACACACACACACACACACACACACACACACACACACACACACACACACACACACACACACACACACACACACACACACACACACACACACACACACACACACACACACACACACACACACACACACACACACACACACACACACACACACACACACACACACACACACACACACACACACACACACACACACACACACACACACACACACACACACACACACACACACACACACACACACACACACACACACACACACACACACACACACACACACACACACACACACACACACACACACACACACACACACACACACACACACACACACACACACACACACACACACACACACACACACACACACACACACACACACACACACACACACACACACACACACACACACACACACACACACACACCTCATTCAATAACCGGTTATTGAATGAGGAGTTTGACTGGGACAGGGAAGGTTTGGAGCCAGCAGATCCAGTTGTTAGAATGACTATATTTGTAGTCGCCACGCTGTCAGTGCAAAATTTAAGTCGTGTGTGTGTGTGTGTGTGTGTGTGTGTGTGTGTGTGTGTGTGTGTGTTCATTTTATAAGCCCAGCTTCACAGCTATGTGAAGTAGAACAGTCACGAATAAAAATTACGAATATTGGTCTGGTGTTCTTTATTTAACTGGGCATATAATGAGAAATACATATACATATATATATAAAATTTGCTTTCCATACATCTGACCTGTGTGTGTGATAAATGTTGCCTGCACATGATATAAGAAGGAGCGCTGATCAGGCCTAAGGTGAAGGGAGGGGAAGGGGTGAGAGGCGGGAAAGACGAGAGAGAAGGGGGAGAGGGGGAGAGAAGCAGAGAAAGGTTTATAAATTTAAAAGGAGTGGGAAAAGTAACTTCTGAGAGAGAGAGAGAGAGAGAGAGAGAGCTGGGAGAAGTGAAAAGGAAAGCACTGGAACCCAGAATTGTGCAGCGGACGACACTGGATTACAATGATGGTGAATATTTTCAATTTGAGAATGCAGTTCAATACAATAATTTATTCTAAAAATATAGTCCAAATCTTGGCCGTTCAAAGCTTGTGCGACGACAGTTTAGTCATGTTTACAGGACAATGAGAAAATTTGCGTCTAATCAGTAACTGGCAGCTGGAGGTGGAGGGTGGGAGAGTTGGGGGCAGAAGGCGGGGTAGACTTGTTCGCGATTCCCCCCTTCCCTCTGTCCAGGGTAGAGGGGGGAAGGAAGGGGTAACCCCTGAACAGAAATTAGTACGCGTGACTGTACATATGAGGAAGCTCCATATTTAGCGATTTAGCTTGAAAATAAGTATATACAGTACAGCTATCACCACAGTAGAAGAGCTTTGATCTATCTTAAAAGAGGATCCTATCAGCCCTAACAAGTTCACAATTGGCACTACTTTTTATTCATGTAGTCAAATTTAAGGTAAAAAAATAAAAAAGCCAAAAGACTCATCGGAAACTAAAATACAGTTTTTATCAGCACCCCTGAAACAAGAGTTCAGGTAGAGGATAGTGCAACCTAATTTTTTTTAGATTCCTCATAAACAGTTAGACTGTGTATGAGGTCCCAATTAATGTTTTTAAACTGTAACATTTAGTTATTCTATGTATTTAGTTTTTCCAGATAATACATAACTAACAATCAATACCTAAACAGTTTACTGACAATCAATACCTGAACAATTTTCTTTTAAACAACTCATTACTTTTCTTAATGATTTTACCTTGGTGTATATGGAAAATGGTATAACACAAACCGTTATCCTGGGAAAGTATTGCACTTTTTAAAAATCTGACCAGTAGGCTAAAGATGCCCCTTGAAAGCCTTAGTTATACAGATATAGATAATATCCGTCTTATCTGTTATCAGATTTTTTACACGTGTCAAATGAAAAGAAACTTTTATCTTAATCCTCTCAAATGATAGCGTTGGATACCAGTGAATCGATTTAATCCTATGTGTTACCTCATTTAGCCTTGTAACTGATTTTTTTTTTTTCGGGGCTGAATTTTTCCTCAGAATCGTTTTCTGAATTTAAAGATGCAATTATCAGAGCACATCTATGGAAGTTATGTAACCTCAATTATGCGTTTTTTAAGATAACAATTATAAAGTTCAGCATTACTAATGCAGCGGATACTTTTATCATAAAACGTGTACCCTTTTTTCTGAAGTTAACAGTACAAATTAAAAGAGACAAACGACCCTCTTCCTTAAGTAAAAATCCATGCATACTCCAGACGACATTAGTACAGTTCATTCATTGTTCCTTCATCGTGCGTTTTGCTTTTGTAGCTGTAATGCTCTACACGTCGACGGGGATGAGGAATAGTTATAAATGGTAATTAATTATATCTCATTAAATCAAGAATGTTTATACTTTGTATTAATTTTTATGTGTCAAATGTTCATCTATTTCTTTCTCTCGGGTTTTCAGAGTGTTAAGACACTTTGCTTAAGGAAATTTGGCTTATTGTGTAACAAGAACCTTAATAATGTGCAAACATTTCTTTTTTAATTCAATCCAGAGGCTCGATTTAATTTTAAAGATCCTCTTTTGCAGAAAAAGGAAAACCTTTCTCATTCAAAATTTCTTGATTTTTTTTTCGGTGATTCGCAAATCATTTGAAACATTTTTGTTAAACTCCTGTGACCAGCTCTCTTTACATGTCAATCGATTCTAATTGAATGTTTCCTAAAAGTGATTTTTTTCACCGTCAGAAATGTCTTCCGAGTTCTGGAAATAATTGTGTGATTCCCAATCATTTTTTAGCACATTTGTGGAAGTTGCATATTTAGCGATTTCTCCTCAAAATAAGTTTATACAGCCATCACTCCAGTAAAATATGTTTGACCTACTAGTTCACAATTGGCATTACTATTTATCCTTCAAGTCACGGCTAATTTAAAAAAGGTGGGGGGGGGGAGGGGCCAACAGGCTCATAACAGCTGAGGTCGACGCTCAAGCAACATGATATTTTAGACCCATCATGTATAATTAAGTATATTAAGATACAAGTAATGTTTATAAATTGTTTATCTCTGTACCGCTATGAATTTACCTTTTCCTAACATTAATATCTGATAATCAATACGTACACAATTGTCTTTTACACTATCTATTGCCTTTCAGGGTAATTTCACGGTGGAAAATATGGATAATGATGTAACAGGAGCGGTCAGACTGGCAAAATATTCAATTTTCTTAAATTTGATGTAACATGAACGGTCATAGGTTGAAAATATTCCATTTTGTTAAATTTGATCTGGAGGCTCAAGATGTCACACTGAAGCTCTAGTTACCCAAATACAAATAATATCCGCTTTATCTCTAGATTTATAACTTTTTTACACATCTCATATCAAAGGAAACTCTGTGCTTAAATCCCTTAAATGCCAGTCTTCCTTACCTGTGAATACATTTCATTATTGTGTGACAACATTCAGCCTTTTATTGATTTCCTTTTTTCCCCGAATCGGAATTTTTTCACCCTTAGAAATGGTTTGTGAATAATACAGGCAATTGGGAGTGTTTTCATGCTATTTTGGAGGGTATATGTGGAAGTTGCATATTTTGTTCTCTTGACCTCCATTGTGCTGTTTTTAGAATAACTGATGTACAATAGATTTGTATTTCTCCTAAATCGTATGTTTTTATGGTAAGAAAAATATATCCCATTTTTTTTTTTTCCTGAAATTACGACTAAAAAGTCACAAATGACCCTCTTCCTAATGTAAATATCAAAACCTCGAAGATTTTTTTGTAGCTGTCATGCACTACATGTCTAACGAGATGGGAAATGTTATAAATTGCAATTAATTACATATCTCGGTATTGCCATAGTTTATTCTTTCTTGTACTATTCTCTAGGAAAGTTAAAGGTTCACCAGTATTCCTGCTCAGTTTTTGAGCGAGTTTAACTAAAAAAATATGGCTTATGGTGTAACAAGAGTCTTATTAATGTGGAAATGTTTTTTCTTTTCGTTCCCTTTTTTTTTTTTTTTTTTTTTTACATTCAATCAGGAGGTTCTTTGTAATTTGAAAGTGTTTTTGCTTCTGATATAAAAGAATACTTATTTAATATTTCTCGCTTGTTTCAGTGACATCCAAATGATTATATTGAATTGTTCTAAAACACCTCAGACCCTAACAAAACAAACTTTTGCTTTCTTTACCTTTCGATGGATTTCATGGTAAAATTTTCCAAAATGTGATTTTTTCTTCCCCAGAAGTGCTTTGTGAGTTTTGGAAATAATTGAGTTCCCCAATCAATTTTGAGTATATCTGAGGAAGCTCCATATTTAACGATTTCCATTGAAAATAAATTTATCCAGCCATCATCATAGTAAAAGAGTTTCGACATACCCCGAATGTGGATCCTGTCAGCCATAACCAGTTCACAGTTGTCACTACTTTTTATTCTTGAAGTTAAATTTAAGTAAAAAAAAAAAAAAAAAAAGGGACCCAGGCTCATAGCAAATTAATAATCCGGTTACTCTCAACACGCTAGAAACAACAGTTCAGGTACAGTAGAATGCAACCTGATCTTTTTAGACCCATCATGAACAAGAAAACTCCCCCCCTTAGAAGGAGGGGAGTCACCCCAAAACTCCTCACTCCTCACTCGTTTGAGGTTGGCAGATGCAACCTCCATCTCTGCACCAGAACTTAAAGCATTAGAAACTATAGTGCCACACTGCAAAGAAGAGTGAGCAACAGTTGCTGAGCGGGCAGATGGTACAGGAGCAGCAGTCGGTACGGAAGTAGCAGCTGATACAGAAGTATGAGACGCTGTTTTTTTTGGATGTGTCAGGACAAGGATGCGCAGGAAGGACATCGGGAGTTTTGAATGTGTCAAAGTAAAGTGTAGCATCGACACGGGTGTTTGTCACAGGAGGAACCGGAGGAACTGAGATGGGGGAGGCACTCCCAGATGCTGGAAGAACCACCGCAGAGGGGACACCCCCAGAGACAGGAGGCATCTCCCTGGAGGAAGCATAGCTGCTTCCAGGCTGCACTCCCTGAGTGGAGGGTATATGTGGAAGTTGCCTATTTTGTCCTTTTGCCCTCCATTGTGCGGTTTTTAGAATAACTGAAGTATAATAGATTTGCATTTCTCCTAAATCGTATGTTTTTATGGTAACAAAAATATATTCCATTTTCTTTTTTCCTGAAGTTACGACTAAAAGGCAAAAAAAGTCACAAATGACCCTCTTCTTAATGTATATATCAAAATCTCTAGAAGACATTAATATAGTTCTTTCATTGTTCCCTTAAGCAAGATTTTTTTTGTAGCTCTCATGCACTATATGTCTAACGAGATGGGGAATGATGTTATAAATTGCAATTAATTACATATCTCGGTATTGCTATAGTTTATACTTGTACTATTCTCTATGAAAGTTAAAAGTTCATCAGTATTCCTGCTCAGGGGTTATCAGTTTTTCAGCGAGTTTACCTAAAAAAATATGGCTTATGGTGTAACAAAAATCTTATTCATGTGGAAATGTTTTTTCTTTTCGTTCCCTTTTTTTTTTTTTTTTTTTTACATTCATTCAGGAGGTTCGATGTAATATGAAAGTGCTTTTGCTTCGGATACAAAAGAATACTTATTCAACATTTCTCGCTTGTTTCGGTGACATCCACATGATTATATTGAATTGTTCTAAAACACCTCAGACGCTAACAAATCAAACGCTAGCTTTACGTGTTGATGGATTTTATGGTAAAATTTTCCAAACTGATTTTTCCTTCCCCAGAAGTGCCTTGTAAGTTTTGGAAATAATTGTGTGTTTCCCAATCAGTTTTGAGTATATCTGAGGAAGCTCCATATTTAACAATTTCCCTTGAAAATAAATTTATCCAGCCATCATCATAGTAAAAGAGTTTCAACATACCCCCAGTGTGGATCCTGTCAGCCATACCCAGTTCACAATTGTCACTACTTTTTGTTCTTGAAGTCAAATTTAAGTTAAAAAAAAAGGGGGGGGGGACCTAGGCTCATCGGAAATTAAAAATCCAGTTACTCTCAACACGCTAGAAACAACAGTTCAGGTACAGTAGAATGCAACCTGATCTTTTTAGACACATCATGAACAAGAAAACATTGTATATGAGGATTCAAGTAATATTTTTATATTGTATCTTTCAGTACTGATATCTGTATACTTTTTCCTAATAATACATAAATGATACTCAATACCTAAACAGTTTTCATTAAACGGTTTATTGCTTTTCAGAAATATATTACCTTGGTTAATAAGGGAAATGATATCACGCAAACAGTTATCCAGGGAAAATCTACTTTTTAAAAATCTGATCAATAGGCTAGAGACGCCACTTAAAAGCCCCAATTATAGACATTTATAATATCCGTTTTTTCTCTAAATTACCAAGTTTTTTACACGTCTTTAATCAAACGAAACTTTTTGGTCTTAAACGTCTCAAATGATGGAGTTCTATACCTGTGAATCGATTTCATCCTACTTGTTACCTCATTTAGCCTTGTTACTGATTTTCATTCCGTGGCGGAATTTTTTCCTCAGAAATGTTTTCTGTATTAAGGATGCAAATTACAGTTTTTCCCAGCTAATACAGAGCATATTTGTGAAAGTTTCGTATCTATAGGGTTTTCGCCTTCAATTATGCGTTTTTTTGGATGACAAGTATAATAGTTCCTCATTACTAATATACTTTTACAAACGAGAAAGACAGAAATGACCCTCTTCCATATATACAAATTCAAACTTTCTCCAGGCGAAATAAGTACAGTTCATTCATCCTACATTTTTTTTTTTTTTTTTTTTTTTGTAGCCGTCATTCAGTATACGGCGACGGAGATAAGAAAGTTGTAATTAATTATTTCGCTGCTTACATAATGTTTATAGATTCTTGTATTAATTTTTATGAGAAATGTTCATCACTACTGTTTCCAGCGATTTACCAAAGTTACATAAGAAAATGTGACATGGTGTACAAGAACCTTCATATTGATTAAATATTTCTTCAGTCAGGAGGCTCGACGTAATTTTAAAGTTCTTTTCCAAAAAAAAGAAAACCTTTTTCATTCAAAATTTCTCGTTTTTTCTCTGACCCCCACGTGAACTGAAACTTATTTTTCTTAAACATATCACTCCCGCATTCTTTACGTGTCAATGGATTTCTTATTGTAGGCGATGTTGGACATCGCAACTTCCAAAACAGTAGCAAAATTAATGTAGAAAACACTTTTAACATAATTCGAATTTTCAGCCCACCTCATGCCATCATCAGGTATTACAATTGTCCTATATAGTCACCAAAGACGATGAAAAGAAAAAACAGGACTTTATTGAACCACAAAACTAAATAAAAGCAAGTAAAACCAACCCTCCTCCCAGTACAAAAGCTCAAACAGAAATGCCAAGAACCACTCAGGTAAGATCCAAAGAAAACTACTCAAACCCCCAACTGAAACAACACATCTGTTCGAACACTAAACTCAAACCCCACCAAACCTAAGCAAATAAACCAAACCCACCTTATAGGTTCGAACAGAGAAACCATTAAGTACTATTAGCTACATCAATTTCAGGCATATACATTTCTATTAGTAATTTGTCTCCTAGTAAAGCGTCAGTTGAATGACTGAATTTAGTTACTATCTGAAAATCATTGTAAGAGAAAGGATGGTCATGGGTTAATGAATGCTTTCTAATAGCTGAAAATGCCATCTGATGTAAATATTGCCCTGTCCTGTAGCTCTTTCCCATATGTTCAGATATTCATATTTTGAATGAAAGACGTACAGACATCGAAATAAGTTCGTTTACTTTTCCGTGGACTAAGGCGTTTGTAACAGTGCTCGATGGAGAGATATCCCCTCCTCCTCCCTTACTTATAGTCCCACACTCCCACCCAACCCCCCTACTTTTCTCTTCGGCCTCATAACCCCACCCGGTACCCTCTATACTCTTGCTCACAGCCAGCTAGCGGTTTCTGTACTTCCAAGCACCTCTCTAATTACGTGATGTCCGAACAACTAATAAAGGAAGAGTACAGCATATATCATAAATCAAGTTAGGAAAAGGTTTACTACACTTTGTGTGTGTGTGTGTGTGTGTGTGAGAGAGAGAGAGAGAGAGAGAGAGAGAGAGAGAGAGAGAGAGAGAGAGAGAGAGAGAGAGAGAGAGAGAGAGAGAGAGAGAGAGAGAGAGAGAGAGAGAGAGAGAGAGAGAGAGAGACAGGCGGGGAGGGAGAGCTAGTAGAAAAATGAGAAATGAGAGGACAGTTAAGGAGAATATAAGAAGGGGAAAGGCAAGTAGAGAACAACGAACTAAGAAAAGAGAGAGTGAGAAGAGATAGTGAGTGGTGAAATGAGATACAAGTAGTGTGAAAGGGAAAGAGAAAAGGGAGATGTGAATAGAAAGGCCGGGAGACAGGGAAGTAGAGACAAAAGGGGAGACAGCTGAGAGTAAATGGGAATGGAGCAAACATAGAAATAGGGATAACAAAAGAAGAAACTGGGAAAGAGAGCTGCGGAACGGAATACATAGAACGATAATGAGAAAAAATGATAAAAGGAGGCAAGGTAACAGGGAGGAGGAAGAAAGTGTGTTATTCTGGCAAGGACGCAGAGAAAGAACTAAGCAGGATAAGACGAAAGCATTGAGGCTGAGTAGAACGAATGTAACATTCCAGTAAAAAGTGAGGGAGAGAAACAGAGAAATTAGAGAAATTTCCAGACAGAAAGTAGAGATTAAAGGTGGGAGGAAAATGGGTTAATTTGGGGGGAAAGAAAGAGAAGGGGGATGTTAAGAAGGGAAGACAAGGGGAAGGAGAGGAAGGGAGGGAGGGAAAGATAGTAGGAAGAGCGGAATGAAAAGATGTCGGGTGACAGGGAGAGACAGAGAGGAGAGCGAAAAAGAGCATGCAGTTCTTACTGAGGGAAGAAAGTGAAGGAAATGGATTTAGTACAAATAAAGACATACGGAGAGAGTAACGGAGGAAAAAAGGTAAGACATGTGGCGGATGAAAAAACTAGACAAAGTTGTGACAGGGAGGGAGAAAAAAGAGTGAGGTAAGGAGGAAGTGACAGAGGGGGAGAGAGACGAAGGAAAGGATAGAGAGAGGGGGGAAGGTAGGGACTGAGCAGATAGCTATAAAGAAAGGGGAAGGAGGGAAAAGGAAACTGGGGATGAGACAAAGGATCCAGAGAGAGAGGGAGAGAGAGGGGGGGGGGAGCAGTTCATAGACAGGCACAGACAGGTAGGTCGACAAATATTCGGAAAATTTTTTTTTGTTTTAATGCGAGGAAGAAGGAACCAAAGGACATGAGCCCGCAATAACAGTTCCCTCCAAGAGAAAAACAAAATACAAGAGAGAGCCAAATTCAAGATCCATTCATTTCGAGATGCCTGGACACACTGCGTTTGAAAGACTGGAGATCATAGGCAGCAGGAAATACAGAGGGAGACACTTCCAGAATTGACCCGTTGCATAAATGAAGGACTGGGAGTAACGGTTAACTCTTGCATTAGAGAGTTGGACAGAAAAGGGATGAGAGTTTGCTGCTAGACGGGTGTTACGTGCCCGTCGTAGAGGTGGAGGAATGCATGCAGATAGTCCAGAGGAGCAATGACCATTAAAGTAGCTATAGAAAAGAGACAAAGATGCAACAGTGCGGCGAAGACATAAAGGTTGAAGGGAGTCAGTAAGAGAAGAAGAGTTAATGAGACGAAAAGCCTTTGACTCCACCCTATTGAGAAGAGCTGTATGTGGGGAGCCTCCCCACACATGAGAGTTGTACTCCACACAGGGGCGGATAAAATCCCTGTATAGAGTCAACAATTGTGCAGGGGTAAAGAAAGAACGGAATCGGCTTAGCACACCCAATCTCTTGGAAGCAGATTTTACAAGAGATATAATATGATCTTTCGAAGGTAAGTCCCGATTAAATGAAACCCCAAGCATGTTCAAGGATGATGCAGGATTAAGCTGAATATCATTAAACATTAGTTGGTATACCTGTGGAAGATTTTTTACGGGTTGATAGATGTAAGAACTGAGTCTTAGATGCATTAAAAACAAGATTATTTTTACCCCAGTCATCCCTTGTTTGTTGAAGTAACTGCTGGGATGGGCGTTGCGGGAACCGAATGAAAATGTGAAGGGTGGAGTCATCAGCATATGAGTGGATAAGGTTAGATGTACAGCTTAGAAGGTCATTGATGAACAAAAGGAAGAGAGTTGGTGATAGGACAGAGCCCTGAGGAACACCACTGTTCACAGATCTAGGAGAACGATGGCCATCTACAACAGCTGTTATAGAACGACCAGAAAGGAAGCTAGCAAAGAAGGCACAGATAGAAGGATAGAACCCGTAAGAGGGCAGTTTGGAAATTAAAGATTTATGCCAGTCTCGATCGAAAGCCTTTGAGATGTCAAGTGCAATGGCAAAGCTTTCGCCAAAGTCCCGGCGTTGCGGGAACCGAATGGAAATGTGAAGGGTGGAGTCATCAGCATATGAGTGGATAAGGTTAGATGTACAGCTTAGAAGGTCATTGATGAATAAAAGGAAGAGAGTGATAGGACAGAGCCCTGAGGAACACCACTGTTCACAGATCTAGGAGAAGAACGATGGCCATCTACAACAGCGGTTATAGAACGACCAGAAAGGAAGCTAGCAAAGAAGGCACAGATAGAAGGATAGAACCCGTAAGAGGGCAGTTTGGAAATTAAAGATTTATGCCAGTCTCGATCGAAAGCCTTTGAGATGTCAAGTGCAATGTCAAAGCTTTCGCCAAAGTCCCGAAAGGAGGATGACCAGGAGTCTGAAAGATAGGTGAGAAGATCGCCAGTGGAGCATCCCTGACGGAACCCGTACTGACGATCAGAATGTTGTGATAGGAAAGATGCCTTAAAATTTTTCTATTGAGAATTGACTCTAAAACTTTTGAAATACATGACGTTAAAGCAATTGGACTATAGTTCGAGGGTTGGGAGTGGTCATCCTTTTTTGGGACTGGTTGAATAAGAGCAAACTTCCAGCACGAAGGAAAGGTACAAGTTGACAGACAAAGGCGAAAGTTTGCCTAGGCAGGGTGTAAGCACAGAAGCACTTCTTGAGAACAACAGGAGGGACTCCATCAGGCCCATAAGCCTTGTTAGTATTGAGGCCAGTGATTGCAGAAAATACATCAACTGAAGAAATTTTAATGTCAGCCATGAGGAAGTCACAGGCGGGAAGTGATGGAGGAACAACACCGGAATCGTCTAAGGTGGAATTGGAGGAGAAAGTCTGTGCGAAGAGATCTGCTTTGTCAGTAGAAGAAATAGCTACAGAACCATCACAGTAGAAAAGAGGAGGGAAGGATGATGAGGTAAAGTTGTTAGAAAGGTTTTTGGCAAGGTGCCATAAGGAGCGGGAAGAATTCGAGTTGGAGAGTTGAGAGCATTTAGTACAGATGAAATTATTTTTAGCAGAGCAAAGAACAGACTTAGCACGATTCCGGGCAGAAACGTATAAAAGATGAGATTCATGGGTGGGATGGCTCCGGTACCTTTTGTAGGCCCTCTCCTTGTTGCTGACAGCATTAGAACAAGCGTGATTAATCCAAGGCTTTTTTGCGTTGGTCAAAGGATATGAGAAAGGAATGTGTGTGTGTGTGTGTGTGTGTGTGTGTGTGTGTGTGTGTGCGCGTGCGCTTCCGTCCCTGTGTCACTCCTATAACATTGTTCCATTTTTTCACCTGTGTGTTTTCTTCCTCTCTACTTCAGTTTCTTCTCCACTCACTTTTTTATCAGTATTTTTCCTGATTGTTCTTACCATTCCAAGTCTCTCTCTCTCTCTCTCTCTCTCTCTCTCTCTTGCAGAATTCTCTTCTTCCCCTCCTTTCCTTCTCACTCTTCTTTCCACCTCTTTTTCTCTTCCCTATCTTACATCATTTTACTCTCTCTCTCTCTCTCTCTCTCTCTCTCTCTCTCTCTCTCTCTCGAAATAAATAGATCGTTCTCACAGTCTATATCTCCTCAATACGGCCACTTCCTGAGTTGCTGTGGAAATTTGGTCACTTGAAAAAGACATACGCCGACTTAAAGAGTTCAGGAGACTAAGGTATCAGGTTCGCCTGAGGGCTGTGTGACTTTTTTAGTAGAAACTCGTAGACTACGAGGTCAGCTCATTAAAGTGTTTATTATCTGAATGGGTTTCACAATCATTACATAGAAAGTTGCTTATTCTTAACACGGACTCGGCACACAACCATGGTTGGAAGCTGTAAATGAAAAAACTTATCAGCAGAATTACGTGAAAACTTTTTTCATGCTCCACATGGAACTGACTCAACGTGGACGTTGTTAACACTACAGTAGAGAAGTTTAAGGGATTCATCGGCAGGATCTTAGACTAGAATAAATGTGAATTGGATATGCATTCCCAGGCAAACAAGAGGTATCTCCACGGTATGGGCTGCATAGGCATTACGATCCTAACTTTTCATTGTAACTCCTCTCTCTCTCCCTCTCTCTCTTTCACTCTTTCTCTCTCTCTCTCTCTGTAAAAGAGGTGTCTACTACCGCAACATTTAATCAAAGCAGGTTTATTCTGTGTGTGTGTGTGTGTGTGTGTGTGTGTGTGTGTGTGTGTGTGTGTGTGTGTGTGTGTGTGTAAATGAGGTGTCTACTACTGTAATATTTAATAAAAGCAGATTTATTCTCTCTCTCTCTCTCTCTCCCCCCGTGGGCAGCCACCTTGTCGTGGTGGGGGGGCTTGCGTACCTCTGTGATCCCACAAGCCTGCCTGTGGATGTAACGACATCTGGCAGGGTCTCCCATGCTGGTAGGGTTGTGGGTGAGGGGTCTGACTAAGTGCTGCCCGAAACGTAGGTTACCCGTATGGGTCATCGGTTTCGCCATCCAGAGGGATCGCCTTGGTACTGCCCTGAGTTGGTTGGTTGGGTGTCTGGGTTGGGGGGTTTTGGGGAAGGGGGGTCTTTGCACTGGTGGGAGGGAACTTTCGAATCACGGGATGTCCTTTTTGGGACACCCTCTGGGGACGAGGTGCCCCGCTCCCATCAGACCGCGCTCGGTTCCCTCACTCCTTGGTAGGCGGTTTTCCTTGGCTCCTGGTGCCAATTTATTTTCACTAATGTATTTATGGATACACTAAACACTCGTGTGGTCGGTGACCAGCCGCACGAGTCGGCATCAACTGGTCACTCAATGGCCGACGACACTGTACCCTCCGGGTCGTCTGCCAAAACTGTGAATCACCATGCCCTTTCTTTGGAGCTGTTTCCTGGTTTTTTTGTGAATCACTCTTACACAAAATACATAGTCCTCAAAATGGATAATGGTACTTTCTTTCGGAACCTGAATTGTTTTCAGAGTCACAGTAGTCTAGTTACAGCATGTGGATTTACCCCCAAGGTCTCTTTGCAGGGCGATGGTTCTCTGTTGTTAGAAGCCAGGAATGAAGAGGAGAGTTCACGCATCCAGTCTCTAACTGTGGTCGCCGGTTATCCTGTATCTGCCTCTCGTCACTTGGTCCTAATCAGTCCCGAGGGGTTGTGTATTCTTGTGACTTGATCTCATATTCTGATTCTTCCCTCTTAGAGGGGCTGGCTCCTCAGGGTGTTGTAGCAGTACAGAAAATTTTGAAGAAAGTTGATGGGGTTTTAAGCCCCACGCCCACTTGACATTTGACCGTCTTACCTTGCCAGAGGATATCACTGCTGCGTGGTGGAAGCTAAAAGTTAAACCTTATGTTCCCTGACCTAGAAGATGCTATTATTGTCAAAGATTTGGTCATGTCCGACGTTCTTGCAGGCGGGAAGCGTCTGACCTTCCTGAGGTCTGTGGAAATTGTGGTGGAATTTCTCATTGTATAGATGTTTGTTCTCAACCCCCAAAATGTTTGAACTGTGGAGGAGCACATGCAGCCTCCTCAAGGGATTGCATATTGAGCTTATTTCTGTCTGAACGAAGGAGAAAATTTCCTTTTCCGAGGCAAAGGCCAGGGTTAGGGAGCGGTTCATTCATCCTGGGGTTACCTTTGCTGCTGCGTTGTCTCGCCCTAAGGCTACTCGGCAGGTGCCCCTGCCATCACACAATGCCCCATCAAATTCTCGGGATTCTACTTCCCGGCCTTCTCGGCCGGGGGGTTCCACCGAGGGAGTGCAGCCTGGAAGCAGGTATGCTTCTTCTGGGGAGGTGCCCCCTATCTCTGGGGGTGTTCCCTCTGTGGTGGTGCTTCCAGCATCTGGGAGTGCCTCCCCCATCCCAGTTCCTCCAGTTCCTCCAGTTCCTCCTGTGACAAACACCCGTGTCGATGCTACACCTTGCTTTGACACATCCAAAACTCCCGATGTCCTTCCTGTGCAAGCTAAGCGTCGCCGTGGCTTCTCAGAGTGCTCAGAGAGCGAAGCGCTGCTACCAAAGATCTCTGCGGTGGAGCCCAGTACTCCTCCTCAGGATGTTTAGGGGTCAGGGCAAGTGCAGGCTGGGGATGGCGTCTCGCTGATGACCCAGCCACCGCCAGATAGTGGTGGTCCTCTGGTAGTTGATGCACCTGCTCAGCTACATGAGGCCTTGCCCTCTCAGGATTCCAGTACTGTGGAACGTGCTACTGATTGTGGTCCTCGTGGTGGCACTACTTGCTCTACTCCGGCTAGGGCAGTTTTTGGTCCACCTGCCAAACCATCTCTTGCCTCGCCAAAGAAGAATACCATCGTCCGGCCCTCTTCTTCTTCCTCCAGGTTATCTTCAGCTGGGCGGCACACTGTACACCATAACTTTGTCAGTCAGTCCCTTTCTAAGGGCAGTTCTAAGCAGCAATCTAAATCTGGTTGCTTCCCGGGGGAAAGGTTGTCTCTCCCCTCAACCTGATTCTTACTTCGCTGTGGGTACTATGGCATTCTCAGCCAGTATATTACAATGGAATTTTCGAGGGCTGTGTGGTAATTGAGAGGAGCTGCGGACCCTCCTGACTTATTCCCCTTTGTGCGTGTGTCTCCAGGAAACTCTTGTAGGGCTTGCCACTCCTCATGCACCACCTGGGTATGATGCTTTTTACTCAGCTCCAACCCAGGATCCTGTTGGAGTTGGTGCTGTGTTGGTGAGGGCTAATGTCCCTCATCAACATGTTCACCTCCAGTCTGATCTCCAGTGTGTTGCTGTGCGGTTGTATGCCCTCCGCTGGTATACTGTCTGTTGCATTTATTTACCACCCAGCACAGTAGTTAGTAAAGCAGACCTTGAAGACCTTCTCTAAGCCCTTTCTCCTCCTGGGGGACTTTAACGGTCGCCACCCTTTGTGGGGTGACTGTCTAATTAACCAACGTGGGCATTTATTGGCATCCTTATTGGAGGACGAGGATCTCTCCCTGCTGAATACTGGCGAGTTTAAGCATTTTCATCCTCAGACGAGTACATTTACCTCAATTGACCTCTCTGTCTGTTCTCCTGACTGCCTCCTGGATTTCACCTGGGAGGTTCTGAGGGATCTGCATGGGAGTGATCACTTTCCTATCCTCCTTACTGCAGCAATATCTAGTCCTTGTTCCCGTCTCCCGAGGTGGAGGTTAGATAAGGCGGACTGGTCCCTTTTTTCTTCCTTGACTTCTATTGGTGTTTCCATAGAAGACTTTCCACATATAGATGAAGCTGTTTCGTTCTTTACGTCTATTATCCATTCTGCTGCCCTCCACGCTGTTCCAAGAACCTCTGGCACATATAACTATCGCCCTGTCCCATGGTGGAATGAAATTTGTAGCACTGCTGTACGTGCCAAAAAGACAGCATTATCACATTATCGTCGATACAAAACAGAGCATTATCTTGTCGAATTCAGGAGGGCACATGCTAGGGCATGCCGGGTCCTCAAACAAGCCCGACGAGACTCTTGGATGGCTTATGTGTCTTCCATAAACTCTAAGACACCAGTGTCTCAGGTGTGGAAGAGGGTACAAAATATTTCAGGAAAATTCCCGCAAGGCAGGTCCCCTGTGCTGCTGTCAAATGGTGAGCCTGTTGGTGATCCTGCGGCTGTGGCCGATATTTTTGCTTCTGCCTTTGCAGCGGTCAGCCGTAGAGATGCTAGCACTCCAGTTTTTGCCAGACACAGGGAGGTAGAAGAGGCTAGGGTATTGAACTTCTATTCCGGGAAGGGGGAAGCTTACAACCTCACTTTCTCTTCCCATGAACTCCAATCTGCTCTTTCCCTTTGTCAAGACACCTCACCAGGGTCAGATGATATTCCCTATGCAATGCTTCGGCACCTGGGTGATGATGCACTGTCTCTTCTCCTCACGCTTTTTAATAGAATCTGGAGAGACTCTTCTCGTCCTACCTCTTGGCACGAAGCTGTTGTCCTGCCATTCCAGAAGCTAAGGAAGTCAGGATCCAGTCCTCTAGAATATCGACCAATTGCCCTTACATCATGTTTGTGTAAACTGTTTGAAAAGATGGTCAATTCATGCTTAATGTATTTCCTCGAAAGGAATGACTGTCTCTCTCGATGTCAGTCTGGTTTTCGCAAATATCGTTCAATGACAGATGCACTTGTCCGCCTAGAAGCTGCAGCATGTGATGCTTTTGCCAGGAAGCAGCATCTGGTGTGCGTCTTCTTTGACTTAGAAAAGGCATATGATACTACATGGCGGTTTGGTATCATCAAGCAGCTTCACTCTTTAGGTTTATGTGGTAGGCTGCCCCTATTTATATTAGACTTTCCGCATGACCGTTCATTCAGGGTTCGAATTGGTGATACTCTGTCTCCTTCGTACCCTCAGGAAGGAGGCGTGCCTCAAGGAAGTGTCCTTAGCACGACCCTTTTTGCTATAGCATTAGATGGTATTTTGTCCTCTATTCCAGAGGGGGTGTCTGCCTCACTGTATGTTGATGATTTAGCTATATGGTATGCTGCCTCCCGGATGCCTGTAGCTGAACGTCGCATGCAGCTTACCTTAGACCACGTATCTCATTGGGCCACAATGCATGGTTTCCGTTTCTCCCCAACAAAAACAGTGGCCTTACATTTCTCTCGCTTGAGAGGTGTCCACCCCGACCCCGATCTCAAGTTACATGGCCACAGAGTCCGATGTGTGGATGAAGCAAGGTTTCTCGGTCTTGTTTTTGACAGACGACTGACGTGGGTTCCCACATCCGTGCATTACGTTTATCCTGCCACCGTGCCCTGTCTCTCCTACGGACTCTATCTCACCTGTCTTGGGGCTCTGATAGAGCCACCCTGCTCTACCTTTACCGTGCCTTGGTACGGAGCAAATTGGACTATGGGTGTGAAGTATACTCTTCTGCTACTGAGGCATGGCTGCAGCCTCTCAGTTCAATCCATCATGCTGGGATCCGTCTGTCAACTGGAGCTTTCCGGTCTTCCCCAATTCCTAGTCTATTAGTAGATGCGAATGAACCGCCACTAGATCTCCGTCGCCAGTCCTTACTGGTGCAGTGTTGGCACCGCCTTCACCGTGTACCTTCCTCACCAAGTTGTATGGCTGTCTCCGAGGTCGCTCTTTTCCCCTTTTATAACACCCACTCTCGCTATCCACAACCGTTTCGGTACAGAGTGAGGGCTGCCATAGAGGAATTAGGTGTTCAGCCTTTTCCTGTTTGTCCTGTGCGTGTTCCCCGAGTGGCTCCCTGGTTCCTCCTAGAAGTATGGCCATGTGATTACTTCCCTGAGAGGAAGGCCTCTCTTTCCACACAGGTAGCTCTGTCTAATTTTTTAGAACACGCCTCTGCCCACAGTGGCTCGATCCCTGTATATACTGATGGTTCCAAGTCCCGCATTGGGACAGGCTTCGATGTAGTTTTCCATGATTTTAGCCGTGGTGGGAGTCTTCCTCCTTCCGCCTCTGTTTTTACTGCTGAACTTACATCTATTTTAGTTGCAGTTGAGTTGATTTTTAGTTTCGCCCCTGCTTCTTTCATCATTTTTAGTGACAGCCAGTGCCTTGCAAGCTTTGTCTTGTGGCTTCTCATCACACCCTCTAGTCCTGTCTATCTTGGAGTAGCTCTTCTTATTACACTGACGCGGATTTTCTGTACAAATGTGTTGGGTCCCTGCTCATGTGGGGGTCGTAGGCAATGAGCGTGCTGACTGTGGCGAGAGCCGCTGCCTCTCGCCCTTCCTCTCCCCATTACCGTGTCCCATCTGAGGATTTATGTACAAGCACTATAGAAGCTGTCCATCTCTGTTGGCAGAGAAGGTGGGATGCAGTAGGGGCGAACAAACTCCGCAGCATTCGTCAGAAACTGAGCAATGGGCGGTATGCGGGATTATCCCGACAGTGGGATGCAGCTTTGGCCCGTCTCCGGATTGGCCACACTAGGCTGACTCATGGTTTTTTAATGGAGAAGGCCCCCCCTCCCTATTGTGATGACTGTCTGGTTCCTTTGACTGTGCAGCATCTTCTTTTGGAATGCCCAAGTCTTGAGGACCTTCGTCGGCAGGACCTTTCCGGGTGCCGTGCCGAACACGGACCTTATCTTTTCTCTTTGGTACTTGGGGAAGAGACTTGTGATATGGGAGGAGGCACCTTCTCCTTTGTGTTAAGTTCCGGCCTTCTCCACAAACTGTAGGACTTTACCATATTTTAGCTTGTGTTTTATACTGTTCTCGTTTAACCTCAATCTTTCCACCACGTTTTAGTTTTGGTTGTTTCTTTGATTTTGTCACTTTTTTTATGCATCATTTTATTTATTTCTTTATTCATTTATTTTTTGACTTCCTTTTAATGTTTGTGTTCGGCGCCATATGACCTCTGCTGTTACGCCGCCATGTCACATTTTCATTTATTCATTCATTCATTCTCTCCCTCTCTCTCTCTCTCTCTCTCTCTCTCTCTCTCTCTCTCTCACACACACACACACACACACACACACACACACACACACACACACACACACACACACAATGTGTAGTAAACCTTTTCCTAACGTGGTTTATGATATACTGTACTCCTCCTTTATTAGTTGTTCGGACTACACGTAAATAGAGAGGTGCTTGGAAGTACAGAAACCGCTAGCTGGCTGTGAACAAGAGAATAGAGGGTACCGGGTGGGGTTATGGGGTCGGAGAGAAAAGTGGGGGGGTTGGGTGGGATTGATTGACTGTAGCATAAACTGACGGCGCAACTGCCAGGGTCATATGCCGCCGGACAACAAGCTAAAACACGCAGCAAATAAATAGTGCATATTCAAAATAAAGTCAATAACTATTACTAGAAATAAAACACTGAAAATAATAATAGTAAAAAAAAATATCAATTACTTATAAAAGTGTAAGGAGGCCCACCTCCTGAAGAAAACTAAAAACATCAGAAAAACCGCTATAGGTTCAATCAGGCACTGAGGAGAGACAGTTGGCACCATCTGCTCCTCTATGCTTATGGGGGAATCTCTGACGCAGGTCCCCCAAAATTGGACAATCGACCAGCAAGTGACGGACAGTAAGGGGAACAAGGCAGTCATCACAATACGGTTGAGTCTCACCACTCATCAGGAACCCATGTGTAAGACGAGAGTTCCCAATGCGAAGCCTAGCAAGAGCCACCTCCAATCGCCGAGGCATGGAAGGGAGAACCCTTGGCACAAACACTCTCTGTAAGACCTCGTTCAGCTTATTATGAGCGACACCATCCCAGTGTCTCCGCCAACATGTATGAATTCTGCACTGCAAATAATGTGTTACATCAGAAGCAAAAAGCGGATATTCGGGTGGGGGCTGTTGAGAAGCCGCTTCCTTGGCCAGTGCATCTGCCTTCTCATAACTGTAAAAGACACTGAGGAGCGATAGAGTCCTTTGAGCCTGCAAAAGTCCTGCAGAAAGTTACCTTGGGCAATATCCATGGTGCAACGAACAGGACTGACAGGTACTGCTGGCAAACCAAACTCCTCCATAATATCCCGAACCCTATAGCCAAACGCGTAAGGCATGCGAGGGTGCCTACTATAATACAAAAAACAAGACTGTTTCGTCACACACAGACAAGTGAGTTTGGAAGGCGACGAATCCGGAGCCAACACTGTGCTGCAACAGACTGATGCAGTAGATCTAAGGGAGGCACACCAGCTTCGACCAACAAGCTGGGAATTGGAGACGACCAAAAAGCCCCAGTAACGAGGCGAGGCCCAACATAATAGACAGCATCTAGAGTTTTTAGTCTGGACTCTGTGGCAGAGGAGTATACCTCGCTGCGATATGACAGCTTGGAGGTAACAAACACCCGAAACAAATGCAAGAGCGTCCTCCAATAAGCACGCCAGGAGGTATGGGACAGAACCCTCAATAGACTGAGAGCCTTTATACATGATGTTTTAAGATTTGCCAAGTGTGAAACCCATGTCAAACGACAGTCAAACGTCAGGCCCAAGAATTTCATCTCTGTCACACAATGGAGTCTCTTGCCACAAAGCTGGAGATCAGGGTCTGGGTGTACCCCTCTCATCCTACAGAAGTGCATAGCCAAAATCTTAGAAGGGGAAAATCGAAAACCCTTAGAAGTTGCCCAAGAAGAAATCTTGTCAACGGCAAGTTGTATACGCTGCTCAATAGCAAACATGCGGGAGCCAGAAAACCATATAGCTAAATCATCCACATAAAGGGATAAGGATACCCCAGCAGGCAAAGTGTCAATGATACCACTGATGGCCACCGCAAACAGGGAAACACTTAAGATACTCCCTTGTGGGACACCTTCCTCCTGGCACAGTGGTGCAGAGAGGGTAGAACCCACACGGACCCTAAACACACGATGGGACAAGAAGTCTCCAAGCAGCACAGGAAGACGACCACGTAAACCAAAGGCATGAAGTTGTTGGAGGATGCCATGGCGCCAGGCAGTGTCATAAGCCTTCTCAAGGTCAAAAAACACAGCCACAAGATGTTGCTCAGAAGCAAAAGCTTCACAGATCGACGCCTCGAACCCAATAAGGTTGTCTGAAGTGCACCATAATTTACGGAAACCACTCTGCGATGGAGAGAGAAAGCAGCCCTTCTCCAGAAACCACATAAGCCTGACATTGACCATCTTCTCGAACAGCTTGCACACACATGATTTTAAAGTGATAGGGCGATAGTTGGTGACCGGGGAATGGTATTTACCAGGCTTGGGAATGGGGAGGACAAACCCAACTTCCAACTCCTGGGAATAGAGCCCTCACTCCAAACCCTGTTAAAAGAGATCCAATAAAAACTGAAGTGAATCAATCAACAGATGATGGAGCAGAGTATTTCAAATGTTGTCAGGCCCAGGAGCAGTGTCACCACACTCTGAGAGGGCAGGATGCAACTCACGGAGGCTGAAGTCTAAATTATACGGCTCTCCGCCACGAGAGTCAAAGTCATGACCCAGCCTCTCCTGATTCCTATGAAAGGTAGCAAATGGATGAGAAGGATCCTTTTTTGAGACAGCATAAAAATGATTTGCAAAAGCAGAGGCTACTGCATCTGGTGCAGACACAAGTTCTCCGTGAAGTCGCAACACCAATGGAGAGGGGGGGTGAGAACCTGCCAGAAATCCTGCGCACCTTTTTCCACACCATAGGCATTGTAGTCGAGGATGTAACTGTAGAAACATACGACCTCCACGAGGTATGGCGAGCATTCTTCATGACCCATCTATAGTGAGCACGTGCTTTGCGAAACTGTATTGTTAGAAAAACATTACGATTGGCAAAATACCGACGGGCAGCTGCTTCATAAGCTCCTGTTGCTATGGAGCAATCATCATTCCACCATGGCACAGGTCTCTGGGAAAAAACACCAGAAGTCTGTGGGATGGAATGAACCCCTGCTGAGAAAATCGTCTTAGTAAAACAACATTCGGCATCTTCGATAGTTGAAAAATCAGTAACCCTGTTGGCAAATACACATAGTTCCTCAAAGAGAGACCAATCAACCCTATCCAGACACCAGCGTGGCATACAGGCCGCAGGAACAGAGGGAGTACACTGGACCATCACAGGATAATGGTCACTACCATGTAGATCATGCAAAACCTTCCAAGAAAAATCAATGGCACAGTCAAAGGAGGAGATGGTAAAGTCAATATGAGAATACGTGCCAGTCTGAACATGAAAATGGGTCTGCCTCCCATCATTGAGGACAACCAAATCTAAATCCCCAACCAAAGAGGCAAGAAGACCACCCCGGGGATTTGAAAGTGACTCACCCCACAAAGGGTAGCGGACATTAAGGTCACCAAGGAGTAGGATAGGGGGTGAATGTTGACTGATAAGGGTTTCTAGATCAGCAAACATAACAAGACTGGAAGGTGGAAGGTACAGGCAACAGATGGTATAGCGCCTCCCAATGGTGAGAATGCGACAGTACCCATAGTGAAGGAAGAATCAGGATGAGGGGTGAGACAACCTTGCCTCCTGACTGGGTTTGGATTGATGCTTGTGAAAGCCGTTTGGAGGAGCCTGCTCAGCACCAGAAACCCGCACCCTCTGTCTAACATGCGAAGGGAAACTTGAGGACAAAGAAGTAAGTTTTACAGGACTCCTTCTTAGAGTGGGCATACCAGTTTGTTTGGAAGGCAGCTCTGGGGCCACCTTTGAGATGTAGGACCATGGAGGTAGGAAAGAGGTGGAGTCGGCATGGCTTGCTAATCCCAGGGAGTGAGGTGAAGTCACTGATCTGTCATCCAGACGTCTCCAATAAGGCGGACACCCAGATGACATACCCGAAAGTACAGGATTTCCACGCATTGATTGTCGTAAAAAACAAAGGAAATTGATCATTTCCATCAAGAGATACATTTGCCATATGCATTTTGTGTGAAAGGATGTTCAGGGAAACAGTTCTGCTAAGTGGTGAGTCAAACCAATACTCAAAACTGTTTAACTATGCTTGTCATGCTATTCTTATCCATCTTTTATCTGAGTTGCAGAACAAAACTATATTTTCAAATTCAGAAAGTCACATGTCTGCATGTGACCCTCTTCATAACCACCTACTATCGCTAATCAATGCGATTGCTGAGACGTATTTACAGGTGAGGTATTCCCATGCAAGAAAACAGTTTTCAGCAAGAAAAACTGCTCTGAAAGCTTTAAAAGCAGAAATACGATGAATTAGTTAGTGCTGGTTAGTAGCATATAAATATGTAAGCAAAGAAACAGCAGTGAATTGGTGGTAGCCTACATAAAGCTTGTAATATCGCTAAATTGGTTTCTGTATCGTTTTAGTATGCGGAAAAACATAATATAACTAAAATATTGGTTATTTGCGAAATAAATCTACCGCATCAGTATGTGTAATCAATTAAATGTACCATTATTATGGGCAAGGAATGTCCTAGTGGTAGTAACAAAGGTGGTAGGCATGAGCTGTCACTTGGGTATCCGCCATACAGAAGGCGTCTGGATGACATCAGCGGCTTCAATCAGGTCCTGAGGTCGTCTCCACCTCTTTCCTACCTCCATGTGTAGGACAGTCGGTGCTCCCACCAGAAGCCCCAGAAGTGGAAGTAGAGTCCACAGGACTCAAATCTTTTGAGGGGACAATCCCATGCTTCTGATCTGAAGCACCAACGAGCTTTCCACCAACATCTTCAGGTGGGGACGGGACCAGAGGTCAACCATCAATTTCATATGTGACGACTAGATCCCTCAGACTGCTGGGCAGAGGGAACAGGAGAGGTGTCGACAGACGGTTCAACAACAGAGACCTTAGGTGGCCGGTCATCATGCTCAGAGGACTATGACGAACAACGGTGACGTTTGCCAGGTACAGGAGAAGTCCGGTCAACGTGGACATCCGTCACCTCCATAGAAGTGTGTAAGTTTTCAGCCACTGAAGTGGGGGCATAAACAGTCGGAGTAGCGGTTGGGCAACCGTCTTTCTCACAAACAGTACTAACCTCGGGAACAGCATTCTGCATATCACAAGTTCAAGGAGTGGTTACTGGAATGGGACCTCTCCCATGTGTTGCTGTCACAGCAGCATCCCCCAACTGGGACATTTGTAATGACTGAGTATCCTGAGAAGTAGGTGGGGCAACATGAAGTGTTGTCTTGTTGTACTGTGGTACCTTCTTACGTCGTGAGAGAACTGAAGCAAAAGTGACCCCAGGGAGGATAACATCCCTCTGACCCTTTCTTTTGCCTCTGCAAAAGAAATCTTCTCATGGGTTCGAACTGGCATGACTTCTTCCTCAAACCTGTACTGGTCACACTTTGATGAAGCTGGGTGGGCACCGTGGCAGTTGATACACGATGGGGGATTCGGGCAGTCCATCTCAGTCCATCTCGCCATGTGAATTGCCACCACAATTAACGCACACCTGTGGGAGACCTTGCATGTTCCTATGACAAGGCCTGCTGACATGCCCAAATCTCTGGCAATGAAAGCACCGCCTAGGTCTTGGCACATATGCCTTAACCCGAAGGCGGTAGTAAGCTGCCTCTAAGACATCAGGCAATGTCAAATGATCAAAGGTGACAATTAGTGATGGTGTGCCGGTCAATATCCCATTTACGTTTTTCTTTATCCTCTCCACCTTCACTACTCCCTGGTCTTTCAGCCCATCCAGGAGTTCCTCCTCTGAGTACCTATGGAACTCCTTAGAGAAGACAACACCCCGAGTCTGGTTCAGGGTGGAATGACTGGTGGCTGTGACATCACTGGAAACTAAACATTTGATGGCATGGATGCGGGCACTTTGGTCTGCTTCCCTGACCTCTAAAAGGAGTGACCCATCCACCTGTGGAACAACTTTTGGGGATGACCCAAAAGCCTTGACCAGGTCACAGTGAACCTTAAAGGCATTGTGGTCCCTGAAAGAGGAACCATCAGCCAAATTAAAAACTATGAATTTCTTATATTGGTCAGGTAGAAAGACGCCAGGTATTGTCTCAGTGAACGGTGATGTCCTTCCCCTGGTGTGGTACAGGGTCGACAGGAACACCAATGTGGCCAGTTGATAGGGACTCGTGGGCCCGGCCACCTGCCACACGAGTACCAAAAATGGAGGGGAAACTCAGCCATAATATGACTATAGCTAACTTAATTCCCCCACCCCTCAACCCACCATGGAGCCCAACAATGGAAGGCTGTATGCCAGGGGCAACACCACTGGCGACCCCAGAGGTAGCAGGAGAGTATACGTGGGTAACCACCGGGGGACCTGGGCAAGGGTGACTCCAGGATGATAGGAGCCACGGGGCCCCCCAGTGCCCACTTCACCCTAGCCAATGCATGACCAGTCGATTGACCTGGTCAGGCCCAAGCAGGCTGCCTGTCTAGCCAGAATAAGGGACCAAAGAGGTGCATTGCTAGCTGCAGGGCACATCATGCAGCATCGCGCAACCTCCAGGACTCCCGTCTTCCACCATTACAGGATGCCACGCATAGCAAACACGTGGGGAGGCAACAGTCCCGCCCTAGATTGTAAATGAGCAGGGACTAAAATCACCAGCATGCCTCCTCCACTAGTGATGCAGGGGGTGCTTGGTCCACAGGGCTGACATATACCGAGCCCTACGAATTTAGGCATGCCCTCCAAGTAGGTGGCACTGCCAGCCACGCCTCAAGCCCCGCCACATCGTCAAGGTGACCCCTCTCGGGGGGGGTTTTGTGGGAGTGTGGGACTATGAGGAAGGGACGAGAAGGGAATATCACTCCATCGAATGAATGAATGAATGAAAGAAAATGTGACATGGTGCCGCAACAGCAGAGGTCATATGCCGTCAAACATAAAATTATAAGAAAGTAAAAATCTATAAAAAAAAAAAATGATAAAAAGCAGAGATAAACAATGCATAAAACAAATGAACAATATAAAAGAATAAAGGAAACCAAAGCTAAAAAACATGGTGGAAAGATACGGGTTAAAATTAGAACACTATCATTAAAATACAAACTAAAATATGGAAAAGCCCTACAGCTTGTGAAGAAGGCCAGAACTCAACACAAAAGAGAAGGTACCTCCCCCCATAGCACAAGCCTCTTCCCCAAGAACCGAGGAAAGAATGTACGATCCATTGGCAGCTCAGCACACGGAAAGGTACTGCCGATGAAGGTCCCCAAGACTGGGGAATTCGACAAGGAGATGCCACACAGTCAAAGGAACCAGACAGTCATCACAATAGGGAGGGGGTGCCCTCTCCATTAAAAAACCAGGATCAGCCTAGTATGGCCGATTCGGAGACAAGCCAAAGCGGTTTCCCACTCTCGGGACAGTCCCACATACCCCACATCGCCCAGGCTCCTACAATGCCGCAGAGTTTGTTCGCTCCGGGTGCATCCCACCTCTGCTGCCAGCAGAGACGGACAGCCTCCACAGTGGCTGCACATAAATCCTCGGATGGGACAAGGTATTGAGGAGAGGAAGGGTGAGAGGCAGCAGCTCACGCCAAAGAGTCAGAACGCTCATTGCCCACGACCCCCACATGTGCAGGGACCCAACACAGTTGTACAGAGTATTCTCGCCTACATAATAAGAAGAGCCACTCCAAGACAGAGAAGACCAGGGGATGTGATGGGAAGCCACGAGACAAAGCTTGTAGGACACTGGCCGAGTCACTAAAAATGGTAAACGAAGCTGGAGGAAAGCTAAAAAATAATTCAACTGCAACTAAAATGACAGTAAGTTCAGCAGTAAAAACAGATGCACAAGGAGGGAGACTCCCACTTCGGCTAAAATCACGAACCATGACACCAAAGCCTGTCCCCACATGGGATTTAGAGCCATCAGTATATACAGGGATCGAGTCATTGTGAGCTGAGGCATGTTCTAAAAAAATAAGACAAAGCTGTCTGTGAGGAAAGAGAGGCCTTCTTCTCATGGAAGTAGTCACATGGTTGTACCTCTGGAAGAAGCCAGGGGGCCACTCAGGGAACATGCACAGGGCAAACAGGATAGGACTGAACACCCAACTCCTCCATGGCAGCCCTTACTCTGTGCCCAAAGGGTGTGGATAGCAAGGGTTGGTGTCATTAAAGGGGAGAAGAGCGACCTCAGAGACAGCCTGACAACTTGGTGAGGCCGGAAGACGGTGAAGGCGGTGCCAACACTGCACCATTAACCCAAGGCGTCCCGTCGACGTATGACTATGTCGCAACATTATGTCACTGCCAGTCCTGTCGACATACTGGTTTGTCATGCAATTGCAAGGTTCATAATTTGCACAAATTTTCAAATCTCGCGCTTGAATTTGGGTATGTAGGGTCGGGAGACCTTCACCTACTTGCCACCAGGCAGGGACACTTGGTGACCTCGTGCGACCCGCACTCACCCTCAGCTCGGTCACTCACCTGTTAGCAGTGACCCAGGTCAGACATGGTGCACAGAGGTCTCTTGGTGGAGGAAATTCAAGCTGGCTGGACGTCTTCACAGGTGACGGTGATTCGCCCCTTGATGACAAGGTGGGGGACAAGGATTATGTCCAACCAGAGGAGGAGGAAAGCAGCAGCAGTGAAGAGGAGGTCAAGTCCCCAAGGAAGCGGCGCTAAGTGACATCGTGCTGCTAGAGAGGGCTAGCCTGCACCAAAACATCGAGCAACAACCTCTCGGCAGCCCCTACGTGATGTGGAGCCCGAATTTGAGGACGAGGACGAGGACAGAGCCGTGGGATGTGCTTCCACGTGGTACGGCCGCGAGATTATCAAGCATAGCGGCCCCGAGCGCACAGCACATCGTACTAGCAGGTATGGGCCTAGTGATTTGTTTGGAGAGGGCGGAAGTTTTGTGGAGGAAGTGGGGAGTGCAATGGAAAGTGTAGGGGCGAGCATTGAAAATGAGTGGCGGGAGTGAGTCACCGCTCTCCTGTGATGGTGTGAGGCGGCGGAGCGTATCACGTGGGGCAGTGACGGTGTGTGGTGAATCACACGGTGGGGAGTGAAATGGAAAGTGTAGGGGCGAGCATTGAAAATGAGAGTGGTGGGAGTGTCATCTCTCTCCTGTGATGGTGTGAGGCGGCGGAGCGTATCATGTGGGGCAGTGACGGTGTGTGGTGAATCACGTGGTGTGGCGATGGAGCGGGGAGGTGAGGAGGAGCCACTCCCCAGCACGTCTGATGCTCACAATATTCCCAGACTTCCTCCCCACAGCCCCCTGATGTTCCCCAAGGCCGTAAGGGTGGAGGAAAGGGGAAGTGTAAAGGCCGAGAAAAGAGGAGTGCGAGTGGGGAAGCCCTCCGCACTCCTCCTCCCCAACCTCCCCCACCAGCATCTCCCCCCCATCCCAACAAAGGCGACGATGGAGACAAAGGGGGCGAGGGTAATGTGATTTGGAATTGGGGAGATGGCAGTGATTTTTCACCCATCATTCACCCCTTCACTGAGCAGGGGCACACTGGCTGCACAGCTCCAGGGATTCACCGTTGTTCCACCAGGCTGGATTTTTTCCACCTGTTCTTCGGTGAGGGTTTTGTGGAGCAGATAGTGGAACAAACCAACCGTTTTGCTAGCAGCCAGCACTGTGAGGGTGAATGACTGGGCACAAGGAGAAGGCATTCGATCATCCCTTGCAGAAATGTTTTTATTTTTTGCCCTGGTACTTTCGATGGCTATTGTAAGTAAAAACAGAATTCCGGCATACTGGACAACGGACCCTATCATGCAAACACCAATATTTGGCAAGATCATGTGTCACGGAGTTTTTAAGTATATGTAATATTAAAGGATAATATTTCAATAATACTGAGAACAGGACAATGAATTGTCTTGTGAAAATCAAGCAATGATTACTTTATGTCGGCTTGCTTCGCTGATTCTCTAAGGACGAGAATTTATAAACTTTCTCAACAGTACACAGCAGAGACTAATTCCTCACAATTGTTGTTTGTTAGTACTGTTAGCCTCTGGAGGAAGTGACTTCACCCCTGACAGTCAATAACTAATGCTATTAATGATAACAGATTCTTGCTGGTGCATTAACTCCTGGTTGGCACAACGGATTTTAAGCTTAATACAAAAGGACTGGCCTAAGTAACAGTTACGAATAGCAAAGCGTTTATGCAAACTAGGAGTAAGTGAAATAAGCTTAATATGGAAAATAAAACACGAGTTTACATTACATTAAGCTCGAGAAAAAGAACTGTTAAATTTTTTGATTACAAAGAAGTAAATTTACGTTACATTTCAAAATGAATTCAAAATAAGGAGATTGCACTCACTCGCTCACTCAAAAGCTAACTCTTAAACCTAGGAAAATACGAAAAGAAAATACTGGTCAGAAAAGTGGACAAAGCGGATGACTAGGCAAAGTTACTGGAAGGACACTGCACACACTGTCTCTCGCCAATCACGCTAGGTGGGAATACGGCGGCGGTGGGAACTGCGTCGTAGGAAGGACACTGCCACACACACTACCTGCTTCTGCGGCGTACAAATCTTGACTGACTTCAAATCGTGAGAAAGAGGCGAGTGTTGTGGCCGCATTGCTAATGGGTAGAATGAGCGAGACACGCCCATAATAAATCGGTCAGCGGAAGTACTAATGTCTCTCGCACAAAGACGTTCATTTATGACAGTGAACAATTGTTCTGAAAACACTCCCGACCGGGTGAATACGTAGCGGTTAAACTGAACGATAAATACTGGGATTCCACTAGAATTCGCGGTTTCCCACCAAAGTTGATGTCACGAGTTTATTCAAATACAAATCGCGCCTACTCGTGACATTATGCCCCATAAAAATCAAATTTTTTTTTTCTTCAGAAAAGAAATTTCAATATACATACATATAAATCCTAACTCAGTCACACAAGATTCACACAGTGGCGTGTGTGTGCTATCCTGCTACAGGAGAAAGTCACAGTCGGCAGTGAGCAAAAAAACCTCGTATTTATGTTAATAAAAGCAAGCTTGAGGGAAAAACTCCATGACGACGGTTAAAAATCCTGTACTCAGGTCAAACTGACCGAAAAGTTCACTACATTTACATTAACAACTAATTGTTATGTAGCGTAATGTATGTAATACACGGTGTAGGTGTGAGAGTTGTGGTGTAACTGTACCTACGTGTAAAATTATATAATGCAAATCAATAGTAAATGATGACGACGAGTCAGAAGAGAAGAGGCGGCAGCATGTGTCAGGGACGATCAGCTGTTCTGCATGGCAATGCTGCACCTGCCAGCTGCACCTGTGAAAACAATCTAAAGTGTCATTTCTCTCTTTCTGCCTAGCAATCAGTACTTATGTTACAAAAAGTACACTATTTACATTATTAACCAGGAAACGTAGTCAAGGCGTTTCTGCAGGAAATCAAACGCTGACCCAGTTTACTGGTTAAACCCTATACCTAATTAGCGAAAAGACTGGGCATTTGTGCAGGACATCAAACGCTGCAATTCGCTAAATTAACCAGGGAATGTGGTCATGAGTGAAAAGACTGGGCGTCTGTGCAGGACATCAAATGCTGCGATTCGTTAATGGAACCCAGTTTACTGGTTAATTAACTCTAGCTTACGATTAATGACAGGAAGCTGAGAATCGCTACGCAATCTCGGTCAGGTCACGTTTTAACACCCACCATGGGTGTGAACACTTGTGTGGATATTGTGCATTCTCCGAGAAACCTCAGAGAGGCCCACAGCTCGAGACGTCCCAGAAAGTAATTCATACACAGCCTCAGACTGTCTCTGCAGGGTTCTCAAACTTCCCCCTTAACTTATGTACAGGCCCTGGACATACTGTGTCCTGTGGGGCCAACGAGCGAGACGTCAGCAATTACTGATACACTTTTAGTTGCCCGTGTTAGTCAGCAGTTAGCAGGCGAGACATCAGGTCTGCACCTACGGTATCACTTCCCTTGATGTATCTCACAACAAGATTAAACTGCTGTAAATAGTGTCTGTAATAGTGTCTTGCATTAGCCGTCTTGATCGTGCTGAAACTAGTGAGTGGCATATGATCAGTTTCCAGAGTGAATGGTGCCCCATATAAATAATAATAATATTTTTTAACACCATCAACCACGGCCAACAGTACTGTAATTCCTCTCGGTGGGTTTTAGCTTACGGCTGTGGTATGCCACTGGGAAGATTCCACCTTCCGATTCCTGCATCAATACGGCACCTACTCCATCTTGTGAAGCATCAGTGTGCAGTGTGAAAGGTTTGTTGGAATCAGGCAACTGCAAGATAGACTCCTTGCACAACGTTCTTAAGGACGGCAAAAGATCTCTCGCGCTTCTTCCCATTAAGTGGTGTTTGGAGCATTCCGTTGCACCTCGTACAACGGTTGGGCAATGAGAGCAAAGTTGGGGATAAAACTCCTATAATACCCCACTAGGCCAAAGAATGCCCTAACCTGTTTCTTGGTCACGGGTCTCGGGGCTTCTCTAACCTTCCTGATCTTGTCACCTTGACATCTGCAGTGATTATTGCCAACAATATGTCCGAGGAACTCCACCTCTGTGAGCAATCTTACATTTGCTAGGCTTCACAGTCATGTTGAAAGTCTGGAGTCTACTGAAGACAATTTCTATGAGTCTGAGGTGCTCCTTCATCGTGGCGGAATGAACGAGGACATCATCAACGAACATCTCTACTCATGGTCATCAGCTGTCTCATGGCATGGTTGAATACTGCTGGGGAATTGGTAAGTTCAAATGGGAGGACTTTATACTGATACAACCCCCTAGAAGTAGCAAAGGCAGTGAACTGACGGCTCTCGGGGTGAAGGGGAATCTGGAAGAATCCCTTCGCGAAATCAAGCTTCGTGGAATATCGTGACCCTGCCAGCTTGGAGAAGATGGCAATGTGGTCACCCATCAGCTCAGCATCCACTTTGGTGATTGCATTGAGCCTCCTATAGTCGCCACAAATCCTGACTCCACCATCTTTCTTGTGAACTACTACCATTGGACTGCAGTAAGGAGATGAGGACTTTTCAATAATACCTGCAATCTCCATGTCAGCAATTTCGTTGTCTACTGCGCCCAGTAATAGCATGGGAATCGGATATGGCTTAACCTTTACGGGAGTATCGCTGGTCAACTCAATCTTGTGACAATCAATCTTTGCAAGTCTAGGTTGGTCAGAGAAGACATCAGCATACTGACAGAGCAGTGACCTTATGGCATTCTGGTCACCTAATGCTAAGTCAGCATTAAGTAAAACATCTCCAACAGTCTCTTCCTGACGGGACTGAGCGGTTAAGGGCTCATCATCATGGTCATCAGCTGGGATCACCGCGGCTGCCCCGGTTTCTTCCAGTGGCTGGTCACTATCATCAGCTACTCGTAGGCCAATCTCCTCGGGGTCTGACTCATGATAAACCTTCAACATGTTAATGTAGAACCTTTTGCGAAGATTCCCCATTTGAATTATGTAGTTGAGGTCTGAAATGCGCTCTACTACATTAAATGGACCCTTCCACTTCACCAACAACTTGTTCTGGGCAGTGGGGAGTTACACCAAGCACTTATCGCCTGGCCTAAAGTTCCGAAGTTTTGCCTTCTTACCATAATAGGCTTCTGAACTTCGCGCGCCTTGATCAATTCTCCCTTAGCTAACTCGCACGTCAACTGGAGGCGGTCAGCTAGATCAAGGACGTAGGTGTAGGTGGTCTTGACTTCAGGGTAGGGTTCTTCATCGTCCCATAACTCGCGAAGGACTTGAAGTGGTCCACGGACCCACCTTCCGTACACCAGTTCAAAGGGTGTGAACTTCAAGGAGTGCTGTGGGGCTTCTCAATAAGCAAACAAAAGAGGAGCAAGGAATCGCGGCCATTCTTTTGGCTGTTTGGCGGCCATGCACTTTAACATCTTGAAAGTACCATTGAACCTCTCACACAATCCGTGACACATGGGATGATAAGGCGTAGTTCGCAGGCCTTGGATGGACAATAACCTAAATGCTTCGTTCATCATCGCAGAGGTGAACTGCGAACCCCGGTCACTTAAGACCTCTTTGGGGATACCTATGCGACAGAGCACTTGAATTAATGCCTCAGCAACAATAACGACCTCTATATTCTTAAGGGCCATGGCTTCAGGCCGCCGTGTGCTGAAATCAACAATAGTGAGGATATACCTTGATCCATCACTTGCCCTAGAAGAGATTGGCCCAAGAATGTCAACTGCTACTCTCTCGAACGGTTCAGAGATTACAGGCATTGGTTTCAATAGCACAGGACGGACACATCCCCAGTCAGTGGTACGCTGACACACGTCGCAGGAACGCACAAGCCTTTTTATTTCCTATCCCATTCCTGGCCAGAAAAAGTCAGCATGGATGCGGTCAGAGGTTTTCTTTTGGCCCATGTGACCTCCCATGACTGAACAATGACCCAATTCAAACACTGCCCGGCGATACTTTGCGGGAACGACGAACTGCAGTCGAACCTCGCCCTGGGGTGTTTGAGACTCACGGTATACCCGTCCTCGCTTGCGAAGGAACCTGGCTTGACCTCCCCGTGAATACTTAATCACTTTACCCTCCAGCTTGTTACGCACTGAGGCAAATGTTGGGTCAGACTGTTGTTCTTGGACAATGTCTTGACTATGAATCAAATCTTGTGGCGTTGCGACGGTCAACGGGGTGACACGATTCGGAGCCTTGGCCATGGCTCATGTTACTGCAACAGCCAAAGTCTGAGTAGTGTTACATAGCCTATGATTTCATCATCCTTTGTGTAATTTTAACGCAGAGTATGCTGCATGTTTGATCACGAGCGTGTTCTGCCTCAGACCCCCCTTCTACCGTTATAGTAGAGTAAGTCGTCCTTTCTGTTGTTCAGAGCGGGATTGTCAACTCTTTGTCCCCATGGCTTCATTTGCGCGTCCTTCTTACAAGTTGTATCAAGCTCTGCTGGCCCCTATATAATGAGCTCAGTCTCTACATTAATTGCCACTTAGATCTACTCCTCATTTTGTTCACATCTCTGTCCTACCCTGTACAGTTATTATTGTTGTGAGTGCTCAGGAAGTCTCCAACCATCTAGCAGTTGTGTAATTTGAGTATAACTGTTATTGCATTTTGTTCTTGTACTGTGTAGCATAAGGTTAATTCTTAGGCCTAGTAAGGTTTTTGTAATTTATATGAAGGTTCTTATTGTCAGCCATCATTAATAATATTTTGTATCTGTAATAATTTATCTTGCATTAACTGAGCATTACCCAGTGTATTTTCATTTTATCAGGGCTGACTTAGATAAATTTACCCTTGTTAATTTCGTGTTAATAGAGGCTATTGCAGTTAACCATATATTTAACCTGTTTTTTTGCCATTACACTATCCTTATGAGTCCTGATTTTGGTTTGAGCATTAAACTTTAACTTGTAATTTTACCTAACTCTTTTGTTTTGAACCTGGAAATTTACGGGACAGTAGTGATTTTTAGTGTTCTCTCTTAAAGTGTACATTATCTTTCTCTGTTCCGTAACATAAATTTGGTGACCTCTTATCAGTATATTCAGGATATTATCATAAGGATATTGCTTGATATTTTGTGACTGTGATTTATTCATGATGTCTACTATTACTACACTTGATGAAGCTAAAGATTTTTTGTCAAATGTGCAAACAGTGTGTGATGTAGAAAACAGAACAAAGAATGAACTTAAGCTTGTTGCTCAACAATTGGGAATTGCTGTTCGCTCTCATCATTCTAAAGATCAAATTGTTGACATGATTAATGAAAGCTTGTTTAATGTAACTCCTCGAAATGAGCAAACGCAGATTGAATTAGCTAAGTTACAGCTAGCCCTGCAGGAGGCTCAGGCTAAGGAGGCGGAGTCTCGTGCTAAGGAGGCTGAATTTCAAGCAAGTGCTAAGGAGGCTGAGGCACACGTTGAAATTGCTAGGATTCAGGCACACCAGGAGTATCGCATGAAACAAGGTGGAACTGGATCATCTAGCTCTGATGATTTTGATGTGGCTAAAAATGTTAAACTTGTCCCTCCTTTTAATGAATCTGATTTAACCAAGTATTTTCAGTTGTTTGAGAGGGTAGCTGCAGGTTTTAATTGGCCCAAACAGTATTGGCCAGTACTCCTTCAAACTGTTCTCACCGGTAAAGCTCAAGTAACTTATGCATCTTTGCCTCAGGATCAATCTGATAATTATGATGTAGTTAAGAGCTTGATTCTTAAGGCCTATGAGCTTGTTCCTGAAGCCTATAGAGTAAAATTTAGGACAACTTACAAGCAAGATAAGCAATCCCATGTTGAGTATGCAAAAGTCAAAGAAGATCTGTTAGAGCAGTGGTTAAATTCTAAGAATGTGGATTCTGATTTTGGTAAATTTAAGCAGATTATTTTGCTGGAGGACTTCAAGAGGTGTATTTATAAAGATGTAAGCCTATATCTTGATGAGAAAAGAATAGAAAATTTGTCTGATGCTGCAGTTTTAGCTGATGAATATGTTCTCACTCACAAGAGATATTCTAGAGACAAAGGGAAAGCTGAGAGTAAGTACGTTGCCTCTACTCAGAGTACAGGTAACAGGAAAGAGAATAAAGATGATGTTTCTCAGGAAGTAACTACCAGCTCCACCTCTAGATTTCAGAAAAGTAAATGTACTTATTGTAGTAAGCTTGGTCATACTACGGAGAAATGTTTCAGGAGACAGCGTGATGTGAACAAAAAAGAGTCTTTAAATATTCAGTCAATTGGTCTAGTGTCCACCCTTGAGAGTTCCCAGAATTCTTTAACTGAGTTAACTGAACCTGCTTTGAGGGGTAACTTAAATTCTCATGATGGAGCTCCTCTTTTGAGCAGTAAACGTGGGTGACACTCTCAAGAGTTCATGTGCTAATTTCCTGTCTGATGGTTTTGTCAGTCCTCTGGACAGTAATGACAGGAAATCAGTTAAAATATATCGTGACACAGGTGCTTGCCAATCCCTTATGCTGGCCAGTGTTCTAGGCTCTAATGTTAATTCCTCTGATGAAACTGTAATCTTACAAGGTGTAGGGAATAATTACTTCTCTGTCCCTCTGTGCAGAGTGAATTTAGAGTCTGGTTTTGTTAATGGTTCCGTTATGGTTGGGTTGGTTGAGACACTCCCAATGTCAGGGGTAACTTTCTTACTTGGAAATGATATTGGTGGAAGTCAAGTGTGTCCAGCTCCTCAGTTGTCTAGTGAGCCAGTGGCTGCGACCCAGGATTGTGATGTCCCTGATGTGTTCTCTGCATGTGCTGTCACTAGGGCTAAGTCTAAAGTTACTGGTGATCTAGAGGATAATGATGATGATGTTATCCTAGCTGACACTTTTCTTGCTAATTTGGACCACTCACCAGATGAGGCAGTACCCCTTAGTGTTGATAATTTGTCTCGTCAAGAGTTGGTTGAGTTGAAAGGTCTAGCTAACTCTGCTTGCAGTGAGGAAGAGTCAGTCGGTGCTTCTACTTGTTATTATATAAAGTCAGGAGTACTTATGAGGAAGAAGAGACCCCCAACAGCATCAGCCGACTGTGAATGGGAGGTTGTACATCAAGTTGTCATCCCTCGTGTTTGTAGGCAGGATATCATTAGAGTGGCTCATGATTCCAGTTTGGCAGGACACCTTGGAGTGAGGAAGACTGTGGCACGCATTTTGAAACACTTCTACTGGCCAGGTATCTTCAGGGATGTTTCCTGGTATTGTAAGTCTTGTCACACCTGTCAAGTTGTGGAAAAGTGTAATCAGACCGAAAAGGTTGCACCTCTAGTTCCCATTCCTCCTTTTGAGGCGCCTTTCACCCGTGTGTTGGTGGATATTGTGGGCCCTCTTCCTAAGACTTCTTCAGGATTTTCTTATGTGTTGACCCTGATTGATATGGCTACTCGTTATCCTGAAGCCATTCCACTTAGAAATATCTCAGCAAAGAACGTGGTTAATGAAATGCTAGGGTTCTTCACAAAGTTTGGTCTGCCCAAGGAGGTACAGTCAGACCGGGGAAGTAATTTCATGTCAAATGTTTTCAAGCAGTCTCTGAAAGAGTTGGGCATCACCCAGATCACGTCTTCAGCTTACCATCCCCAGACCCAAGGAGCGTTGGAGAGATATCATCAAACACTCAAATCGATGCTCAAGAAATACTGTTTGGAACATCAGAAAGACTGGGATAAAGGTCTTCCATTCGTTGTGTTTGCAGCAAGAGAATCTCCAAATGAATCACTGGGCTTCTCACCTTTTGAACTACTGTTTGGCCATGAAGTAAGAGGACCCCTTAAGTTACTCAAGGAATGCTGGCTGTCGGAGGAAGATGACGTCAACCTGCTGGAGTATGTGATGAAGTTCAAAGAACAGCATCCACTGCTTTACAGCTGGCGAGAGAGAATTTAGGAGCTGCTCAGGAGAAGATGAAGACTTGGTATGATAAGAAGTCCAGGTTACGCCACTTTCAGCCAGGAGATCAGGTTTTGATTCTGCTACCGGTTCATGGGCAACCTCTTCAAGCCAAGTTTAGTGGTCCTTATTTCGTGGAGAAGAAACTCAGTGATGTCAACTATGTCATCGCCACACCAGATCGTAGAAAGAACAAGCAACTATGTCACATCAACATGCTAAAGTTATATCACAGGCGGGACGAAAATAATCCAGTCTGCACTGTAGCTGTTCCACCCGAGTCTGCAAGTGAAGCTCTCCCATGCAGTATGAGCTTGAGTGATAGTTTGGGGAAGAATCCAGATATCATGAATGATCTCCAGACTAAGCTTTCTCATCTACCTCCCGAGGAAAGGCAGGAGTTTTCGGCATTACTGCAGGAGTACCCGCAAGTGTTCCGTGCCACTCCAGGAAGAACCACTGTGTTGATGCATGATGATGTTGGAGACGCAAAGCCAATTAAATTGCCTCCTTACCGTGTGAACCCAGTGAAAGTTCCTTTCATCGAGAAGGAGCTTGGCTACCTGTTGGACCACAAGATGATTGAGCCCTGTCAGAGCGAGTGGAGTTCTCCTGTCACTCTAGTCCCTAAGCCAGGTGGGTCACAGCGGCTTTGCATTGACTACAGACGTGTTAATCAGATAACCAAAACAGACACTTACCCTCTCCCTCGCGTGGAAGATTGATAGATAAGATCGGAAAGGCTAGGTACATAAGTAAGTTTGATTTGTTAAAGGGATACTGGCAAGTACCTATGACTCAACGTGCTAGGGAGATCTCATGTTTTGTAACACTAGGAAAGACTTTTGCATATTCTGTAATGCCATATGGTATGAAGAATGCACCAGCCACATTTCAGAAGCTCCTGAATGTTGTAACAGAGGGTTTGGCAGGGTGTGTTGTTTATATTGATGATGTATTAATCTTCAGTGACAACCGGAAAGATCACCTATGCCATGTCAGTAAATTTCTTGAGCGTTTAGCTCAGGCTAATCTTGTAGCTAATTTATCAAAGTGTGAGTTTGGTCAAGCTAAAGTTCAGTACCTTGGGTACGTAATTGGTGATGGACATGTTGCACCACCAGCAGCTAAGATTCAGGTTATAAGTGATCTTCCCAGACCTAAAAGTAGGAAAGAGCTACAAAGATTTTTGGGAATGGTAGGTTATTACAGGAGATTTGTTCTTAACTTTTCAATTCTTGTATCACCACTTACAGACCTACTGAAAAAGGGAGTTAAATTTGTCTGGACCGATAACTGTGAATCCTCTTTCAACAAACTTAAAGCTATCCTATTAAGTCAGCCAGTGCTCGCTACTCCAAATTTTGCTAAGCCTTTTAAGATGGCTGTTGATGCAAGTGATACAGGAGCTGGGGCTGTTTTGCTGCAAGAGGATGATCAGGGTATTGAACACCCTGTATCTTATTACAGTAAGAAGTTCACTCCACCTCAAAAGAACTACTCAACTATTGATAAAGAGCTTTTGGCCTTGATTTTGGGTTTACAGCATTTTTCATTTTATTTGTGTTCTGGTTTTGACCCCATAGTCATTTATACCGATCATAACCCACTGAAATTCCTTAGTAAGTTTAAAGATAAAAATCAGAGATTGACAAGATGGAGTCTACTTCTTCAGGAGTATTCATTAGACATACAACATGTCAAGGGGAAAGAAAATGTTATTGCAGATTGCTTATCTTGACTTTAGACATATTGTTTTAGAGTAATAAGAAATTTCCTTTGTAAATTTCTTTTTCTTTGTGGGGTGTTACATAGCCTATGATTTCATCATCCTTTGTGTAATTTTAACGCACGGTATGGTGCATGTTTGATCACGAGCGTGTTCTGCCTCAGTCCCTCCCTTCTACCGTTATAGTTGAGTAAGTCGTCCTTTCTGTTGTTCAGAGCGGGATTGTCAACTCTTTGTACCCATGGCTTCATTTGCGCGTCCTTCTTACAAGTTGTATCAAGCTCTGCTGGCCCCTATATAATGAGCTCAGTCTCTACATTAATTGCCACTTAGATCTACTCCTCATTTTGTTCACGTCTCTGTCCTACTCTGTACAGTTATTATTGTTGTGAGTGCTCGGGAAGTCTCCAATCATCTAGCAGCTGTGTAATTTGAGCATAACTGTTATTGCATTTTGTTCTTGTACTGTGTAGCATAAGGTTAATTCTTAGGCCTAGTAAGGTTTTTGTAATTTATATGAAGGTTCTTATTGTCAGCCATCATTAATAATATTTTGTCTGTAATAATTTATCTTGCATTAACTGAGCATTACCCAGTGTATTTTCATTTTATCAGGGCTGACAGATAAATTTACTCTTGTTAATTTCGTGTTAATAGAGGCTATTGCAGTTAACCATATATTTAACCTGTTTTTTTTGCTATTACACTATAATTATGAGTCCTGAATGTTTTGTTGTTAGTTTGAGCATTAAACTTTAACTTGTAATTTTACCTAACTCTTTTGTTTTGAACCTGGAACTTTACGGGACAGTAGTGATTTTTAGTATTCTCACTTAAAGTGTACATTATCTTTCTCTGTTCCGTAACAGTAGCAACATCTACGGCGCAACTGTTTTTGACGCCCGGCATGTTGCCGATAATGAGGTTAAACAAGGGTTCTGGCATGACAACAGCAGCCGTCAAGCCAGTGTAGAAAGGAGATGCCACCTGGATAAGTGCCTTAGGGAACAATCTCACTGACTCATCAATAAGTCCAACTTGGATCTGCTTACCCGTGTACTCGTTGGGCCGAACCAAACTTCGCTTGACAGAGCAACCTGAGGAACCATTGTCTCTCAGGACATTTACAGAAACACCTCCCACAAACTCTGGTTGAACAAGAAAGGCAGTGTTACTGGAGGAAGGGTCTGAGGAGGCGAGACTGCGAAACAAACGATGCAGCAAATGTGGTGCCCTGAGAACTTGATACCTGAGGGGTCGTGCTCACCATCTGAGGAGCTGGAGCATCGACCATCTGTGGAGTGGGGTTCACCGTCGCTGTGGGACCAGAGAACTGTGGGGGAGTACTCGTACTGCGAGGGACGACACCACCGTACTGCTGCTGAGGAATGAAGGCTGCGTTTGCCTCCTGCCTCCTATTCACTTGAGCTGGTGGTGAAAAGGACAGTCCCGACGGTAGGTTGCGTGGCTAATACTGCTGCTGGTTAGCGTACTTGTTGTACCTCTTCCACTCAGGTTTCTGAGTGTTTTGCCCCTGGTCCTTCCTCTGCGGTTTTGGACCTTGACCATTATTCTGAGAATAGCCTTGTTGCTGGGGTTCAGTCTGAGACGGTTTCCCAGATTTGTCAGTTTCCTGTTCCAGGTATGCTGCTTGCGAGTTTGATACCCGTATGCAGTGAAGAATGCGTCAGCCTTCTTCACCATTTGGCTGGCATCTCTTACCTGGCAGTTCTTAAGCTGAGCCATAAGTTCAGTAGGCCACGACTTTTCTAGGTGCGTGCGCACCATAAGGTCAATTATCCCCTCACGCGTGGAAGGAGTTTCATCTTTCTCCATCCACTCACCTAAGTAAACAGTAAGCCGGTCAAGAAACTGAATGGCAGTCTCTTTTTCCTGTAAACGTGCTCTCATGAACTTGCTCTTGGCGTCGTCAACTGTGAGACCGAACGCTTTGATGAGTGCGGCCTTCATCATCTCATACGTGAGATTGTCTCCATGAATTATGTGGAGAATATCGAGGGCAGGGCCCTTAAACAGGCTAAGAAACTGAAGCCGCTTAGCTGCATCATCCAGCTGGTAAAGTTGAGCCATATCTTCAAAACGAGCTATGTATGGCTCGATTCGCTCGCCTTCCTGGTATGGGGGAAACTTGATGTGTGGGGTCGCCATAACATGTGCAGGGAGAGCGCTCGTCGAGCTTGGGCCAGCTGCACCAGATGTGTCTGAAGCAAAGGAATCTCGCTTGAGCTTCAGCACTTCAAGTTCATGTTTTTCGCGTGCTTGTCGCTCGGCACGTTCGTGTTCTCGTTCTCTGTCTCGTTGTTCACGCTCGTATTCGCGTTGTTCTCGCTCTTGTACTAACTCGAGTTCGCGTTGTTTTTGCTCGTATTCGCGTTGTTGTCGCTCGTGTTCACGTTCTCTCTCACGTTCCTCGCATTGTTTCCGCTCGTGTTCACGTTCTCTTTCGCGTTCTTCACGAGCATCTTTCTCACGTTGTTGCTCGTAATTAAACCGTGAGAGGACGTAGTTTTGAATTTTTTCGGGGTCGCTAAGCCCCATATCTCTAGCTTCCTGTACATAGACGTTGGCAGCTATGATACTAACTCAATCTAAATAAACTAGCGACTCAGTACTGACAGCGATTTTTGCATAGAGAGATGCCAATAATAAAAAATAAAGAATATAGGCACAGGTTAATGGTGACCAGTTTTATCTAATTAAACTGGTAAAGAAAGAAAATTAAACAACTGACTGTGAAAACTATTATGTACTTTAATAAATATGAATTAATAATCACCAGTAAGATAGTGCCTATAGACTTTAATGATAAATACCTAAGTATGAGTGAGTATTATCTCGTGAATAGCTTTAGAGCTAGGAGTTAATATCTTGGAATGAGGTCGCCAATTGTCACAGTGTTTTTAAGTATATGCAATATTAAAGGATAATATTTCAATAATACTGGGAACAGGACAATGAATTGTCTTGTGAAAATCAAGCAATGATTACTTTATGCCGGCTTGCTTCGCCGATTCTCTAAGGACAAGAATTTATAAACTTTCTCAACAGTACACAGCAGAGACTAATTCGTCACAATTGCTGTTTGTTCTGGAGAAAGTGACTTCACCCCTGACAATCAATAACTAATGCTATTAATGATAACAGATTCTTGCTGGTGCATTAACTCCTGGTTGGCACAACGGATTTTAAGCTTAATACAAAAGGACTGGCCTAAGTACCAGTTATGAATAGCAAAGCGTTTATGCAAACTAGGAGCTATAAGTGAAATAAGCTTAATATGGAAAATGAAACACGAGTTTACATTACATTAAGCTCGAGAAAAAGAACTGTTAAATTTATTGATTACAAAGAAGTAAATTTGTTACATTTCAAAATGAATTCAAAATAAGGAGATCGCACTCACTCGCTCACTCAAAAGCTAACTCTTAAACCTAGGAAAATACGAAAAGAAAATACTGGTCAGAAAAGTGGACAAAGCGGATGACTGGTCGTCGTTACTGGAAGGACACTGCACACACTATGTCTCTCGCCAATCACACCAGGTGGGAATACGGCGGCAGTGGGAACTGCGTCCTAGGAAGGACACTGCCACACACACTACCCGCTTCCGCGGTAGTGACATCATGAGCTGTAATCGGTTTCAGCAAATTCTAAGGCGCCTCCACTTTTACGATGCTGATGATCCTGCCAATGCAAATGACACTGATATGATGAAGAGAATTAGGTTGGTTTTTGATTACCTGCGGCAAACATTCCGTTCCTCATTTTATCCCTATAGAGACCTTGTCATAGACGAGAGTCTTGTGTTGTGGAGAGGCAATATTTCCTTTCGGCAGTATATACCCAGCAAAAGGCACCGTTTTGGGTTCAAGATCTTTGTTATGTATGACTGTAGGACTGGTTATGTGCAAGACATAGTCATGTACACCAGTGCACAGACAGACATAATAGAAGATCGGAGTACTGGACTGTCTGGAGCAGTGGTAAAGACAATGATTGAAGACTACCTTCATCGTGGTCACGTCCTTTACCTAGACAACTGGTACACTAGCCCTCTTCTCGCTCGTTATCTATACCTGCATGACACTGGACTCTGTGGTACCGTCAAAGTGAATCGGCGTCACATGGTCAAGGTGGGGCGGAAAGTAGAAAAAAATGAGGTGGTCTTCTTCCAGGCTAACAACATCCTAGCTACAGTGTGGAACCACAACAGAGAAGTCAGCCTCTTGTCCACGGTTCACCGCCCATTGATGCACCGTACAGAGTCCGTGGATTACCGCAGCGAGAGGAGGTGCCACTTATGGAAACCTGAGTGTGTGCTTGATTATAACATCAACATGCGCCTGGTGAATCAGACTCCATGATATCCACTGTCGAGTGTGCCAGGACCACGATGAAGTGGTACAAGAAGGTCTTCTTTCACCTGCTAGATATAATTGCCCTCAATTGCCACCACCTGCACGCCATGACAACAGGAGTGCAGGAAACCTTTGAAGGGTTTGTGAGGGAGCTTACACTTGAGATTTTTTCCAGGTATGCGGTCGAGAGGCCCCAACAACGCACACGCACTGCCCCTACCGCCCAAACTACCCTGAGAATATCCGCCCGCCATTTTCCCATTCGTATACCCCCCTAGCCAAATAGAGCTAGGTCCCAACGTAGGTGTCATATGTGTGGTCATTCTCGTGTGAGACCCACCACTCAGAGAAAAGACACCCGCTATGAGTGCGTTGAGTTTAACATGGGTCTTTGCATTCTCTCTTGTTTCAGTGAATATCACACCTTGATGCAGTTCTGATATGGTGTGAATGCGATATGATGCTCATACTCAGGAAGAAATGCGACATACAGACGCTCAGAGTAATTATAAGGGCCGTAAATATGTAAATAGTAGTATAAAAGCGGAGACGGTTGTAATGTAAGTGGAAAATTATTATGGAAGTGCATAAATATATTCTAAGTCGAAACATTCCTAGCAAGTGTATATAGATGCGATATTCTGACGCTAAGTGGAACAAATAAGGCCCGTAAATATGTAGATAGTTGTATAAAGTGGAAACGCGTATTATGTAAGTGGAAAATTATTATGTAAGTGGAACTCGCATCCCCAGAGTGGTTCCTCTCAAACTTCAACCCACGGCTGTTCAAATCCAACTAGTACTGATTGCCAACGGCCATACCACGTTGAGTACACTGCTTCCCGTCCGATCAGCGAAGTTAAGCAACGTTGGGTCTGGTTAGTACTTGGATGGGTGACCGCCGGGGAACACCAGATGCTGTTGGCATCCCTACGTGACAAGTGGGGTTGGTGGAGGACTAGTGCCCCTCCATGTAAAACAATTAACTCTAAGCCCTTGGTCACCCCGTTTGGGATACATGGCGTCTGGCAATGAATGAATGAATGAAATATATTCTAAGTCGAAACAATTCTAGCAAGTGTATATAGACCACGAATAGGATGGATGGACAGTGTGAAGAGAGCACTGGATGCGAGAGGGATGTCTGTTGAGCAAGGAAGAGTGGCTGTGCGTGACAGATATAAATGGAGAGAAATTGTAAATGAATAAGTGATGATGCAGCCCTGAGGGGATATTCTGCCGCATTTGGTCTGATCAGCTAGTCAGGTCAGGTGCGCGTAAGGGGATGGGTCTGTTATGATGTGGCAGGGGTAAACCAGCTCTGCTGTCGGGCCCTGCTGTGGATGTCACTGATTGCATTGCGCAGTTGACCCTTCTGCGGTGCGGTGCGGTGCGGTGAGGATCTGTCCGTTCTCCCCTTGGGGCTAAGATGCGAATGAATGTGTTTGAATGGATGAGTAAATGGGGAGTCTGTCGTCCTGTCTCGGCTACCTCCCTTTCCTTTGGCGAAGCAACCTAGGTATATAGATAGATAGATAGATAGTATATAGATGCGATATTCTGACGCTAAGTGGAATAAATAAAGCCCATAAATATGTAAATAGTTGTATAAAGTGGAAACGGATGTAATATGTGGAATATTATTTAAGTGCATAAATATAATCTAAGTCGAAACATTCCTAGCGGGGGTATATAGATGCGATATTCAGACGCTCAGTGGAATAAATAAGGCCCGTAAATATGTAAATAGTAGTATAAGGTGGAAACGGGTGTAATGTAAGTGGGGAAGTATATTGGAAGTGAAGAAATAAAGTATAAGTTGAAACACGAGTGGTAGCGAATGTGCTTGCTACATGGATATGTGCTAACATTTCGGTAAATACCCTCGTAAGGAATGTAAATAAATGAAAACATTTACATTGGTTGAAAAATGGACAATGTCATAAAAACAATAATATGAAATTAAAAAAAATATATTGTATGTTGAGAGAAGAGTCATAGCGAGTGCGCTGAGTAAGCAAATGTGCACAATAGTTATGCTAAATATCATCGTAATCAATGTAAACAGCTGAAAACATTTACATAAAGTAATAAATGGTAAATGTCATTGAAACAGTATTATGCAAGTAGAAAAATTATGTTTACTGAAACAAGAAACTTAGCAAACTAGCGTGTAACCAAAATGACCAGACTCTCTATGCTCGCGCGATGGAACAATGCTTATTTTTCCTATATATATAACTGAAAACCAATATATTGTTGTTGTGACTGTTTATTAGTTCCAAATCAATAAATGTAGGTGTGTTCTGTGTTGTTTCTCCCAAAATTACCTACCATAGGAAACGTAAGAGCCTGACACGTCAGCGACAGAAGACGTTACCTGACGCGGAGTGCCTCACTTGTTCTGACCACTTATGGAATCCGGTAAGCCCTTTCTTGGTGATTTTCCTTTGTTTCTCAACAAAAGCGGAGGTTTTAGCCAAAAAAAAAAAAAAAATCCAAAATAGCTCGGGATTGGGGCGTGTCGGAGGTGGGAAATCGGTCGGGACGTGACGGGTTAAGGACTGCCTGCGGAGATCCAGCGGTGGTTCATTCACATCAATCAACAGACTTTCAATCGGTGAGGACCGGAGAGTCCCAGTTGAAAGACAAATCCCAGCATGATGCACAGAATTTAGTGGCCGCAGCCGTGCCTCACTAACAGAGGAGTACACCAAACACTAATAGTCAAATTTGCTCCTAACTAAGGCACGGTAAAGTCAGAGCAGGATGGTTCTGTCAGCACCCTAAGACAAATGAGATAGGGTCCTTAAGAGAGACAGGGCATGGAGGCATGAGAGTTGTAATGAATGAATATGAAGTACCCACGTCAGTTTCCTGTCGAAAACAAGTCCGAGAAACCTTGTTTCATCGACATCACACCCTCTGGCCATTTAACTGGAGATCTGGGTCGGGGTGAACTCCTCTCAAACGGCAGAAATGCAAGGTCACTGTCTTTGTTGGGGAGAAACTGAAACCGTGCACTGTGGCCCACTGAGAGACCCTGTCCAGAGCGAGTTGCATGCGACGTTCAGCCACGGACATTCGGGAAGCAGCATACCATAGAGCCAAATCATCATCATACAGTGAGGCTGACACCCCTTCTGGAATAGAGGACACTATACCGTTCAATACTATCGCAAAAAGGGTCACACTCAGGACACTTCCCTGAGGCACCCCTTCCTCCTGAGCGTACAAAAGAGACAGGGTTACACTAACCCTAACTCTGAATGAACGGTCACACAGAAAATTTAATATAAAGAGGGGTAGCCTGCCACGTAAACCAAAAGAATGAAGTTGTTGGAAGATACCAAACCGCCAAGTAGTATCATATGCATTTTCTAGAGCAAAGAAAATGCACACTACAGTAGATGCTGCTGTCTAGCAAAAGCATCACATGCTGCAGCCTCAAGACGGACAAGTGCATCTGTTGTTGAGCGACATTTTCGAAAACCAGACTGACACTGAGAAAGACATTCCTTCCTTTCTAGGAAATACATTAGGCGCGTGTTGACCATTTTCTCAAATAATTTGCACATGCAGGACGTTAAGGCAAGTGGCCGATACCCCATGGGACTGTAACCTGCCTTCACCGGCTTCTGGAATGGCAGGACAATGGCCTCATGCCAAGACATGGGAAGAGAGGCTTCCCTCCAGATTCTGTTATAAAGGCTGAGGAGAATGGACAGTGCATCATCATCCAGGTGTCGAAGCATTGCGTAGGAAATACCATTCGGCCCTGGTGAGGTGTCATGGTAGAGGGAAAGGGCAGATTGAAGTTCGCGACAAGAGATTGGGAGGTTGTAGGACTCCACATTCCCTAAACAAAAGTCCAATACCCTTGCTTCTTCTGTCTCCCGTTGTCTGGCAAATTATGGTGAGCTAGTACCTCTCTGACTGACAGCCGCAAAGGCGGATGCAAAAATATCGGCCACATTTGCAGGGTCACCAACAAGTTCACCAAATCTTTCGCACCCTCTTCCACACCCGAGACATTGGCTCCTTTGAGTTTATGGATGACACATAAGCCATCCAAGACCCGTCTAGCTTGTTTCGGTGCCCGACGAGCCTTTGCCACGCCCTTTTGAACTCTACATGATAATGTTCTGTCCTGTATCTACGATAACGGGAGAAAGCTAACTTCTTCTCACATACAGCAACACTGAAATCCTCATTCCACCATGGGACAGGTCGATAGCAATATGTGCCATAGGTTTTAGAAACAGCATGAAGGGCAGCAGAATGCAGAACGGAGGTAAAGAACGAAACAGCCTCATCAATATGTGGAAAGTCTTCAACACAGACATTAACAGAAATCAGAGAAAAGGGACCAGTCTGCCTTGTCCAATCTCCACCTCGGTAGATGGAAACAGGGACTAGCTACAGCTGCAGTAAGGAGGATTGGAAAGTGATCATATCCATGGACATCTTCCATAACCTCCCAGGTAAAGTCCAGGAGGCAGTCTGGAGAGCAGACAGAGAGGTGGATTGTAAATGAACTCGTTTGGTGATGAAAATGGGTAAACACCCCAGTATTCAAGAGGGCAAGATCCTCATCCTCCATTAAGGAAGCCAACAAACTCCCACGTTGGTTAATAAGACAGTCACCCCACAAAGGGTGGCAACCATTAAAGTCCCCTAAGAGAAGAAAGGGCCTAGGTAACTGACCAAGCAGGTTTTGAAGTTCCATCCTACTGACTGCTGCGTTGGGTGGTAAATAAATGGAACAAACTGTATTCCAGGAGTGGGCATTCAGCTGCACAGCAACACTCTGGAGGTCAGACTGGAGGTGGACTGGCCGATGATCGATGTCAGCCCTCACCAAAACAGCACCACCTCCAACAGGATCCTGGGTTGGAGCTGAGTAAAAAGCATCGTACCCAGGTGGTGCATGAGGAGTGGCAAGCCCTACAAGAGTTTCCTGGAGACACATGCACAAAGGGGAGTAAGCCAGGAGGGTCCGCAGCTCCTCCCAATTACCATGCGGCCATCGACAATTCCATTGTAATATACTGGCTGAGAATGCCATAGTACCCACAGCGAAGGAAGACTCAGGTTGAGAGGCGAGACAACCTTGCCCCCAGCAAGCAACCAGATTTAAATTGCTGCTTAGAACTGCGCTTAGAAAGGGACTGCCTGGCACCGTTATGGTGTACAGCATGCCGCCAGCTGAAGATAACCTGGAGGAAGAAGAAGAGGGCCGGACAATGGCTTTCTTCTGTGACGGAGCAAGAGATGGTTTGACATGTGGACCGCAAACTGCCCTAGCTGGAATAGAGCAGGCAGTGCCACCACGAAAAGGAGCATGATCAGTAGCGCATCCCATATTACTGGAATCCTGAGAGGGCAAGGCCTCACGCAGTTGAGCAGGGACATCAACGTCCTGAGGACCACCACTATCTGGTGGTTGCAGGGTCGTCAGCGAGATGCCATCTGAAGCCTGCACTTGCCCTGACCCCTGAGAGTCCCGAGAAGGAGGAGTAGTTGGCTCCACTGCAGAGATCTTTGGAAGTAGTGCTTCGCTCTCTGAGCACTCCGAGAAGCCACGGTGATGCTTACCTTGCACAGGAAGGACATCGGGAGTTTTGGATGTGTCAAAGCACAGGTATTTGTCACAGGAGGAACCGGAGGAACTGGGATGGGGGAGGCACTCCCAGATGCTGGAAGCACACCACAGAGGGGACACCCCCAGAGATAGGGGGCACCTCCCTGAAAGAAGCACAGCCACTTCCAGGCTGTACTCCCTCAGTGGAAGCCCCCAGCCAAGAAGAGCGGGAAGTAAATCCCTGAGAATTTGATGGGCCATTGTGTGACGGCAGGCTCACCTGCCAAGTAGCCTTAGGGCGAGACAATGCAGCAACAAAGGTAACCCTAGTACGAATGAACCGCTCCCTTACCCTGGCCTTTGCCTCAGAAAAGGAAATTTTCTCCTTCGTTCGGACAGAAATAATCTCATAATTCATACTTGTATATTTCGCAATCCCTTGAGGAGGCCGCATGCGCTCCTCCACAGTTCAAACATTTAGGGGGTTGAGAATCATCCATACCATGAAAAATTCCACCACAATTTCCACAGACCTCAGGAAGACCATACGCTTCCCGCCTGCAAGAGCGGCAAACATGACCAAATCTTTGACAATAATAGCATCTTCTAGGTCGGGGATTGATAGTATTAGAAATTGACAGCGCAACTGCCAGGATCATATGCCGCCGGACGACAAGCTAAAACACGCAGCAAATAAATACAGTAGTGCATATTCGAAATAAAGTTAATAAGTATTTCTAGAAATAAAACACAAAATAATAAAAGAATAAATAAAAGAAAAAATAAATTACTTATAAAAGTGGAATGAGGCCAGCCTTCTGAAGAAAACTAAAATCATAATTAAAATAGCTATGGTCTCCACCAAGCATCGAGGAGAGACAGCAGGCACCATCTGCCCCTCTATGCCTATGGAGGAATCTCTGACGCAGGTCCCCCAAACTTGGACAATCGACCAGCAAGTGACGGACAGTAAGGGGAACAAGGCAATCATTACAGTACAGTTGAGTCTCACCACTCATCAGGAACCCATGTGTAAGCCGAGAGTGCCCAATGCCAAGCCTAGCATGAGCCACCTCCAATCGCCGCGGCATGGAAGGAAGAACTCTTGGCACAAACACTCTCTGAAAGACTTCATTCAGCTTATTATGAGCAATACCATCCCAGCGTCTCTGCCAACGCACATGAATTCTGTACCGCAAGTAGGGTGTTACATCAGATGCAGGAAGCGGATATTCTGTTGGAGGCCGTTGAGTAGCCGCAGCCTAGGCCAATACATCTGCCGTCGCATTGCCCACCACACCAACATGTGCGGGAAATCAACAAAAATCCACTCTCTTCCCCCAGCGATGAATGAGGAACAGCCACTCCAAAATAGCTAAAACTAAGGGATGGGAAGAGTTAAAAGAGTCCAGGGCCAAAAACGCCCGTTGAGTGTCGATAAAAATAGTAAAATAATTGTCAGGGTGAACAAACACCAACTTCAAGGCTAAAATAATGGCTGACAACTCTGCAGTAAAAACTGAGGCAACCAAAGGAATACTACCTCCACAGCTAAAATTGGGAAATGCCACTCCAAAACTAACATCTGATGCGGATTTAGAACCATCAGTATACACAGGCTCAGAACCAACATGAATGTTCTAAAAATAACCTTAAAAGACACTGAGGAACGACAAAATCCTTTGAGCCAGCAAAAGACTTGCAGAAAGTTACCTTGGCCAATATCCAAGGCGCAACCCTCGGGATTCGAACAGGACTGACAAGTACTGCCAACAAACCAAACTCCTCCATAATATCCTGAACCTTACTGTATAGCCAAATGGACCAGGCAGCCGAAACAAAAAACAAGATTCTTTAGTCACACCCTCACAGACAAGTGAGTCTGCAAGACGCCTAATCCAGAGCCAGCACCGTACTGCAACAGACTGACGCAATAGATCTAAGGGAGGCACACCAGCTTCCACCAACAAGCTGGGAATTGGAGAGGACCGAAAAGCCCCAATTGCAAGGCGAAGACCAGCATGATGGACGGCATCTAGGGTTTTTAGTCTGGATTCTGTGGCAGAGGAGTATAATTCACAGCCATATGACAGCTTAGAGCAGGGGTTGGCAACCTTTTGAACATGGTGTGCCAATTTATAATTAATGCCAATTTTTTCGCCACTTTGCGTGTCAGGTAAGATTTTTTAACACTGTAGGGACAGTGTTAATTGATTTAGTAAGGAAGGATGTGCCCACCTCTCTCTCTCTCTTTGCATTTTCAATATTTTCTTTGTTACACTGGATCACGTTGAGTGCCATTGTATAGCACTTCACGTGCCAAGTCTGGCACGCGTGACTAGGGTTGCCGACCCCTGGCTTAGAGGTTACAAATACCTGAAACAAATGCAAGAGCGTCCTTCGACCAGCACCCCAAGAGGTATGGTACAGAACCCTCAGCCTGAGAGCCTTCATACATGATGTTTTAAGATTTGTCAAGGGTGATACCCATGTCAAACAACAGTCAAACGTCAGGCCCAAGAAATTCATCTGTCACACAACGGAGTCTCCTGCCACAAAGCTGGAGATCAGGGTCCGGGTGTACCCCTCTCATCCTGCAGAAGTGCATAGCCACAGTCTTTGAAGGGGAAAACCGAAAACCCTTGGAAGTGGCCCAGGCGGAAATCTTGTCCATGGCAAGTTGCATACGCCGCTCAATAGCAGACATGCGGGAGCCAGAAAATCATATAGCTAAGTCATCCATATAAAGGGATGAGGATGCCCCAGCAGGCACAGTGTCAATGATATCATTGATGGCCACCGCAAACAGGGAAACACTTAAGACACTCCCCTGTGGGACACCTTCCTCCTGGCACAGTGGTGCAGAGAGGGTAGAACCCACACGGACCCGAAATACACGATCAATCAAGAAGTCTCCAAGCAACACAGGCAGGCGACCACGTAAACCAAAGGCATGAAGTTGTTGGAGGATGCCATGGTGCCAGGCAGTGTCATAAGCCTTCTCAAGGTCAAAAAACACAGCCACATGATGTTGCTTGAAGGCAAAAGCTTCACAGATCGACGACTCGAGCCTGATAAAGTTGTCTGAAGTGCACTGTAATTTACAGAAACTACTCTGCAACAGAAGAGAAAGCAACCCTTCTCTAGAAACCATATAAGCCTAACGTTGACCATCTTTTCAAGCAGCTTGCACACACATGATGTTAAAGTGATTGGGCGATAGTTGGAGACTTGGGAATGGTCTTTCCCAGGCTTGGGAAAGGGGAGGACAATACCCAACTTCAAACTCCTAGGAACAGAGCCCTCACTCCAAACCCTGTTAAAAAGGTCCAATAAAAACTGAAGTGAATCAGTTGGCAGATGATGGAGTAGAGTGTATGGAATGTTGTCAGGCAGTGTCACCACACTCTGAAAGGGCAGCACGCAGCTCACAGAGGCTGAAATCTAGATTAAACGGCTCTCCGCGACGAGAGCGTAAGTCAAGACCCAGCCTCGCCTGACTCCTACGAAAGGTAGCAAATGGCTGAAAAGGATCCTTTTTGGAGACAGCCCAAAAATAATTTGCAAAAGCAGAGGCTACTGCATCTGGTGCAGATACAAGTTCTCCGTGAAGGCGCAACACCAGTGGGGAGGGGGGCAAGAACCTACCAGAAATCTTGAGCATCTTTTTCCACACCATAGACATTGGAGTTGAGGATGTAACTGTAGAAACATACGACCTTCACGAGGTATGGCGAGCATTCTTCATCACCCATATATAGTGAGCACATGCTTTGCGAAACTGTATTTTTAGGAAAACAACATTACGATTGCCAAAATACCGACGGGCAGCTGCTTCGTAAGCTCCCGTTGCTATGGAACAATCATCATTCCACCATGGCACCGGTCTCCGGGAAAAAACACCAGAAGTCTGTGGGATGGAATGAACCCCTGTTGAGAAAATGGTCTTAGTAAAATAACGTTTGGCACCATCGATAGTTGAAAAATCAGTAACCCTGTTGGCAAATACACATAGTTCCTCAAAGAGAGACCAATCAGCTCTGTCCAGACACCACCATGGCATACAGGCTGCAGGAACAGAGTGAGTAGGCTGGACCATCACAGGATAATGGTCACTACCATGTAGATCATCCAAAACCTCCCAAGAAAAATCAAGGGCACAGTCAGAGGAGATGGTAAGGTCAATGACAGAAAACATGCCAGTCTGAACATGACAATGGGTTGGCCTCCCATCATTTAAGACAACCAAATCTAAATCCCCAACCAAAGAGGCAAGATCACCCCGGGGATTTGAAAGTGAGTCACCCCACAAAGGTTGGTGGTCATTAAGGTCACCAAGGAGTAGGAAAGGGGGTGAAAGTTGGCTAATAAGGGTTTCTAGATCAGCACATATTACAAGAACGGAAGGTGGAAGGTACAGACAACAGATGGTATAGCACCTCCCAATGTGCATCTGTACTGCTAGAACTTGAAAGTGGGACTGAATCTCAAAAGAAATAAAGGGGACATCAGAACGGCAGAAAATTGCACATCCACCGCTGTGAACACCAGGAGGAGATGCGTGGAAGGCCTCATACCCCCTAATAGAAGGGAACTGTCTGTCCCCTACCATTGTCTCCTGAAGACAGACATAGTGGGTTCAGTGCAGAGAGTAATAACTGCAATTCCTCCCAATTTGCCAAGGCACCTCTACAATTCCACTGAAGACAGATTGGTACCGATTGAGCCATACTGATTAGTATTAAATATTATGAACTGAGAAACACCAAGGCTATGTAACTAGCTCGTTGGGAAGGATGTGAAAGCCCTTCTTCCTAGGCGTGGAGCTCTGCCTCACCAACCGAGAAGAGAATGAAGATTTAGAGTTTCCATGGGTGGAAGTACCCTTACCCTGAGACACGTCCCGCCCATTGCCAGAATGAGCCCGAAGCACAGAGACCTTCTTGGAAGACCCACTTGCCCCGTCCTCACACCCACGTGATCGTTCAGCTGGCACCTCAGGGCCAACTGAACCCCTCCTCAACCGAATCAACCAAAGGTTGGCCGCTGGGTGACGGATCAGAGGGAGCAAGCGACTGAGCTCTGAGTATCTAAAGACCCAGGCCCCACCACACTTGAGCAAGAGGCAGGGACTGGAATCCTGCAAGGGCCATCATGAACACCCACAGACTTAGATGCCACCACTGGCTGGGTTGTTGAGCGATGAGCCTCCTCAGAATCCTCATGCGGTGCAGAAGTTTGAACCTTAGGAGGAGGGGAGTCACCCCAAAACTCCTTTCCTCACGCGTTTGAGGTTGGCAGATGGAACCTCCATCTCTGCACCAGAACTTAAAGCGTTAGAAACTGTAGTGGCACACCGCAAAGAACAGTGAACAACACTAGCAAAGAGAGCAGATGGTACAGGAGCAGCACTTGGTATGGGAGTAGCAGCCGATACAGGAGTATGAGAGGCTGTTTTTTTTTTGGATATGTCAGGACAAGGAGAAGCATCGTCATGATCGTCTGCCACCATCACATATGGGTGTTGATCCTCTGTCATTAAAATGGGGGCAGAAACATTAGTTGGAGAAGGCAGGTTATCAACCACCTCACAAGCAACAGGAGCCTCTGCAACATCAGTCTGCAAATCACAGGAGAGAGGAGCAGTAGATGGCACAGGTCGAGGCAGAGTCCTAGACACAGGATGCTGCACCGATGCACTGGAGAGGGCAGAGGCATAAGAAACTCCGGGCTGGAAATATCGAGTCTGGACTCTCCTTTTTGCCTCAGGAAAGGAAATCTTGTCATGGGTACATATAGATAAAATCTCTTTCTCAAAAGCATAACAAGGACAGTGCTGAGAGGAGGCAGCATGGGCACGCCCACAATGGCAGCATTTAGTAGGCACCTGACAGTCACCAGCATGGAAGGAGCGACCACAAGAAACATACACCAGGAAGACCAGCTTACGTATGGCATATCGAAGGAGTTCCCAGGAGTAAATGACTCCCTTACACTGGTTAAAGGTGGCGTGGGGTGCAGAAGTCAAACTGGTGCCAGATACAGAGGTCAGTGACTATAGACAGGAGCTCTCTTCTGGGGAGGACACCTCAATAAGGAGGCTACCATCCTCTTGGGACAAAACCACAGGTTCTCGACCACAGGTAGACACAATTGCAAGGTGCAAGTCAAAAATATCAGTATCTGACACTGAGCCAACCGCAGAGGGTTTTAGCACTGGATACTTTGAATAATTTACTTGCACAGTGCTTTCCAGGCCGAACCCCAGAGCCTAACCCGCCCGACGTGACTTCCCCCTTGTCCCAGTTGAATGCTGAGGCAGAGGAGGAGAGTCCCTGGGGGCCTGGAAAGGCTCCAGAGTGGCAATGATGGAGCCAGATCCTGAAGAGTGTCCAGGGGCAGGTGTCACGGTGTCAACAGCATTTTTAATTGAATTGGCCATATAATAAAAAATGAACTTCATTCCCCCACCCCTCCATCCGCCACAGAGCCCAACAATGGGAGGTCGTATGCCAGGGACAACACCACTGGAGACCCCACAGGTAGCGAGAGAGTATACGCAGGTAACCACTGGAGGACCCTGGCAAGGGCGACTCCAGGACGACAGGAGCCACCTTGACCCTAGCCAACGCATGACCAGCCGATTGACCTGGTCGGGCCCAACCAGGCCGCCCGTCTAGCCAGAATAAAGGACCAGAGAGGTGTATTGTTAGCTGCAGGGTGCATCGTGCAGCATCGCTCAAGCCCCAGGACTCCAGTCTCCCAGGATTACGGGACTCCACGCACGGCAAACACGTATGGAGGCAGCAGTCTCGCCCTAGATGGTAAATGGGCTGGGACTAACATCATCATCAGGCCTCCTCCACCAGTGATGTAGGTGGTGCTTGGTCCACGAGTCCGACAAATGCTCAACCTTACAAAGGTAGGCATGCTTCAAAGTAGGTGGCACTGCCAGCCACGCTTCAAGTCCCGCCACCACGTCAAGGTGACCCTCCTCAGCGGGATCTCTGTCGGGGAACATAAGGTTTAACCTTAAGCTTCCACCACGCAGCAGTGATAACCTCTGGAAAGTAAGGCGATCAAATGTTAAGATAAGAGTGGGCGTGGGGGTTAAAACCCCATCAACTTTCTTCATAATTCTCTGTACTGCTACAAGATCCTGAGGAGCCAGCCCCTCTAAGAGGGAAGAATCAGAATATGAGATCAAGTCACGAGAATACACAACCCCTCGGGACTGATTAGGACCAAGTGACGAGAGGCAGATACATGATGACAGGCGATCTTAGTTAGAGACTGGATACGTGAACTCTCCTCTTCATTCCTGGCTTCTAACAATAGAGAACCATCGCCCTGCAAAGAGACCTTGGGTGTAAATCCACATGCTGTAACTAGACCACTGTGAATCTGAAAACAGTTCAGGTTCCGGAAGGAAGTATAATCATCCGTTTTGAGGACTATATATTTTGTATAAGAGTGTTTCACAAACACACCAGGTAAAAACTCGATACAGGGAACATCTGGATTCGCAGTTTTGGCACATGACCCGGAGGGTACAGTGTCATTACCAAGAGAGTGACCAGGTGATGGCAACTCGTGCTGCTGGTCACCGACCACACGAGTGGTTAAAGAAGTTTCTGATGTATCCATATATACATTAGTGAGATAAAATGGCACTAGGAGCCAAGGGAAACCGCCTACCAGGGATTGAGAGGACCGAGCGCGGTCTGATGGGAGTGGGGTACCTCGTCCCCAGAGGGTGACCCAAAAAGGACACCCCATGATGCGAAAGTTCCCTCCCACCAGTGCAAAAACCCCCTTCCCCAACACCCCCCAACCAACCAAGTCAGGACAGCACCAAGGCGATCCCTCTGGAGGGCGGCACCGATGACCCGTATGGGTAACCTACGTTTCGGAGAGCGCTTAGTCAGGCCCCTCACCCACAACCCTACCCTGCCAGATGTCATTACATCCGCCGGCAGGCTTGTGGGATCACAGGGGCACGCAAGCCCCCCCACCACGACAAGGTGGCTGCCCACGGGGGGGATCTCTCCATCGAGCAGTTTTACAAACACCTTAGTCCACGGAAAAGGAACTTATTCCGACGTCTGTACATCCAATATACCCAGCCTTACAACTAGGACATGTAAATTTGTAAACATCTGAACATAGAGGAGTAGGCCCTCTATCTTTGTAATTGAAAAAATTCTTTTTCTTAAAGTCACTGGTAAGTATAATCCTAAAATTTACAGAAGGAATACTGTTTCTTAATTCTTTAAGTACCAGATTGTGAAACTGATAGCTAATTATTCCTAAAAGATATTTCTTTCACCCTCAGAAATGTTTTCTGATTTCTGGAAATAATTGGATGTGTTTCCCAATCACTTTTGAGCACATTTGTGGAAGTTGCATATTTAGCGATTTTGGCCAAGAATAAAATTATGCAGCCATCACTCCAGCAGAATAGTTTTTACCTACCCCAAAGTGTGTGCTATCTCCCATAACTAGTTCACAATTGGCGCTACATTTTATTCTTGAAGTGACCGCTAAGATGATTTGAAAAAAAATAAAAAGCAAGAAAAAAGGCAGTAGGTTCATTGGAAACTAAAAATCCAGTTAATCTTAACACAGCTGGCACAACAGCTCAGGTCAACGTTTAAGCAACCTGATTTTTCAGACCCATCGTGACTAATAAAAGTACGTATATTAGGATCCAAGTAATATTTATATATCTCTGTACAGGTATGTATTTACATTCTCTTAAAAATAATATCTGGTAATGAATACGTATACAAGTTTCTTTTACACTATTTACTGTCATTCGGAGTAATCTCATCGTGATAAATATGGATAATGATTTAACACGAGCGGTCATACTGTGAAAAAATTTCATTTTCTCAAATTTGATCAGGAGGCTCATGATGCCACTTTGAAGCCCGAGTTACCACGATAAGAACAATATCCGCTTTATATCTAGGCTTCCAACTTGTTAACACGAATCAAACGAAATTCTTTGTACTTAAACCCCATAAATGCCAGCCTTCCTTACCTGTGAATCGGTATCATCCTGTGTGTTACCACATTCAGCCTTTTACTGATTTCCTTTCTTTTTCCGAGGCGGAATGTTTTCAACCTTATAATATTCTCTGAAATTTAAATGCAACTGGTAGTATTTCCCATCTAATTTAGAGGATATTTGTGGAAGTTACATATATTGTGCTTTCGCCCTCAATTATCCTTTTTTTTTTTTTTTTTAGGATGACAGGTATAATATATTTGCAAGACTCCTAAATTGGATGATTTTATCGTAACAAAACAACTTGTACCCTTTAATTATCCTGAAGTTACCACTAAAAAGGAAATAAAGTCACAACTGCCCCTCTTTCTAACGTAAAAGTCCAAACGATCTCCAGACGACAGTAATAGTTCTTTCAGTGTTCCCGTAACCTAGATTTTTTTTTGTAGCTGCCATGCACTATATGTCTACCAAGATTTGGAATAATGTTATAAATTGTAATTAATTACATATCTCGGTATGGCCATAGTTCATACTTTCTTCTACTAAACTCTATGTGAGTCAAAAGTTCATTATTTCATGCTCAGATGTTATCACAGTTTTCGAGCGACTTTACCAAGGAAAATATGGCTTATGGTGTCACAAGAATCTTCATCATGTGGAAATGTTCTTTCTTATTTTTCTTTTTTCTTTTTTTTTAACATTCATTCAGGAGGTTCGATATAATTTTATAGTGTTGTTGCTTCGGATACAAAAGCATACTTATTCAACATTTCTAGCTTGTTTCGGTGACATCCACATGATTATATTGAATTGTTCTTAAAGAACACAGACGCTAACAAATCAAACGCTAGCTTTCTTTACATGTGAATAGATTTCATGGTAATATGATTTTTTCTTCCCCAGAGGTGTCTTGTGAGTTTTGGAAATAATTGGGTGTGTTTCCCAATCAATATTGTGTATGTTTGAGGAAACTCCATATTTTGCGATTTCCATTGATAATTTTATACAGCCATCATCATACTATAAGACTTTCGACACACCCCCAGTGCGGATCCGATCAGCCATAACCAGTTCACAATTGGCACTACTTTTCATTCTTGAAGTCATTTTTCAGTTAAATAAAAAAAAAAACTATACTCATCTGAATTTAAAAATCCAGTTAATCATAACAGTTCAGCTAAAGGAGAATGCAACCTGTTTTTCTTAGACCCATCATGAGATATTTTCTGATTTCTAGAAATCATTGGGTGTATTTCCCAATCACTTTTCAGTACATTTGTGGATGTTGGATATTTTGCGATTTTGCCCAAAAATAAGTTTATGCAGCCATCACTCCTGTAAAATAGTTTTGACCTACCCCCAAAGTGCATGCAATGACCAGGATCGAGTTCACAATTGGCTCTACTTTTTATCCTTCAAGTCACGGTTAAAATGACATAAAAAGGTGCAATAAGTTCATCGGAAAATAAAAATCTAGTTAATTTCAACACGAATGGCAAAACAGCTGAGGTCGACGCTCAAGGAACCTGATTTTTTTTAGATCCATCATGAACAATAAAACTACGTATATGAGGATACAAATAATGTTTATAAAGTCTTTATCTGTGTACGGCTATATATTTACATTCTCCTAACAATAATATCTGATAATCAAAATGTATACAATTTTCTTTTACTCGATGTATTGCCTTTCTGAATAATTTCGCCGTGGGAAATATGGATAAAGATGTAACACGAGCGGTCATACTGTGAAGAAATTCCATTTTCTGAAATTTGATTAGGAGGCTCATGATGACCCAGGTTACCCAGATAAAAATAATATCCGCTTTATTTCTAGACTTCCAAATTGTTCACACGTCTCGAATCAAACGAAATTTTTTGGGCTTAATCAACTTAAATGCCAGCCTTCCTTACCTGTGAATCTATATCATCCTATGTGTAACCACATTTAGCCTTTTACTTATTTCCCCTTTTTCTCCGAGGAGGAATTTTTTCACCCTTAGAAATGTTTTCTTAAAATTAAAGGCAAGAGGGAGTTTTTCTAAGCTAATTTAGAGGATATTTGTGGAAGTTGCATACATTGTGCCTTCGCCCTCAATTTTGAGGTTTCTTAGGATGAATGAAGTATAATAAATTTGCAATACTCCTAAGTCGGATGATTTTACCGTAACGAAACAACTTGTACCATTTTTTATAACCTGATGTTACCATTGAAAAAGAAAAAAATTCACAAACGACCCTCTTCCTAACGTAAAAATCCAAACAATCTCCAGAAGACATTAATACAGTTGTATCAATGTTCCTTTAACCTAGAATTTTTTTGTAGCTGCCATGCTCTACTGTATATGTCCACAGATATTTGGAATGATGTTATGAACTGTAATTAATTATATATCTCGGTATTGCCATAGTTTATACTTTTTTGTACTAATCTCAGTGAGAGAGTCAGAAGTTCATCATTATTCGTGATCAGATGTTATGACAGTTTTTGAGCGACTTTACCATAGAAAATGTGTATAGTGTAAGAAAAACCATCATCATGTGAATTTTTTTTTTTTTTTTAATTCATTCAGGAGGTTCATTATAATTTTAGTCCTTTCGCTTCACATACAAAAGACTAATCATACCAGATTACTCGCTTGTTTTGGTGACATTCACATGAATGTTAACTAATTGTTCTTAGAGATCTCAGACGCCAACTCTTTTTACGTGTCAATCGATTTCTTGATCAATGTCTCCAAAATGTGATTTTCTTCTCCCTCAGAATGTCGTGAATTTTGGAAATAATTTCGTGTGTTTCCCAATCAATTTTGAGTACAGTAGCGCGTACTAATTTCTGCTCAGGGGTTACCCCTTCCTTCCCCCCTCTACCCTGGTCAGAGGGATGGGGGGAATCACGAACAAGTCTACCCCGCCTTCTGCCCCCAACACCTTCAGCTGCCAGTTCCTGATTAGACGCAAATTTTCTCATGTCCTGTAAACATGACTAAACTGTCGTCGCACACGCTTTCAACGGCCAAGTTTTTGACTATATTTTTAGAATAAATTATTACCGTATTGAACTATGTTCTCAAATTGAAAATATTCGCCATCATTGTAATCCAGTGTCGTCCGCTGCACAATTCTGGGTTCCAGTGCTTTCCTTTTCACTTCCCCCAGCTCTCTCTCTGAATTTACTTTTCCTACTCTTTCTTTTTAAATTTATATAACTTTCTCTTTGCTTCCCTCCCCCTCTCCCCCTTCTCTCTCGTTCTTTGTCTTAAGTCTTACCCGCCTCTCACCCCTCCCCTCCCCCCATCTTAGGCCTGATCAGCAGTCAGTTATACCGTCACCGCTCCTTCGAATATCGTGTGCAGGCAACATTTATCACACGCACTTATGTCAGATGTATGGATAGCTATTTTTTTATATATATATATATAATTGTATTTCTCATTATGTGCCATGTTACACACACACACACACACACACACACACACACACACACACACACACACACACACACACACACACACACACACACACACACACACACACACACACACACACACACACACACACACACACACACACACACACACACACACACACACACACACACACACACACACACACACACACACACACACACACACACACACACACACACACACACACACACACACACACACACACACACACACACACACACACACACACACACACACACACACACACACACACACACACACACACACACACACACACACACACACACACACACACACACACACACACACACACACACACACACACACACACACACACACACACACACACACACACACACACACACACACACACACACACGACTTAAATTTTGCACTGACAGCGTGGCGACTACAAATATAGTCATTCTAACAATTGGATCTGCTGGCTCCAAACCTTCCCTGTCCCAGTCAAACTCCTCATTCAATAACAGGTTATTGAATATCCCAGTCAAACTCATCATTCAATAACAGGTTATTGAATGAGGAGTTTCACTGGGACAGGAAGGTTTGGAGGCAGCAGATCTAGTTGTTAGAATGACTATTTGTAGTCACCGCGCTGTGCAAAATTTAAGTCGTGTGTGTGTGTGTGTGTGTGTGTGTGTGTGTGTGTGTGTAGTTTATAAGCCCAGCTACCGAGCTATGTGAAGTGGAACGGTCACTCTAATAAAAATATATATATATATATATATATTGTTACATAGCCTATGATTTCATCATCCTTTGTGTAATTTTAACGCACAGTATGCTGCCTGTTTGATCACGAGCGTGTTCTGCCTCAGTCCCCCCCTTCTACCGTTATAGTAGAGTAAGTCGTCCTTTCTGTTATTCAGTGCGGGATTTTCAGCTCTTTGTCCCCATGGCTTCATTTGCGCGTCCTTCTTACAAGTTGTATCAAGCTCTGCTGGCCCCTATATAATGAGCTCAGTCTCTGCATCATTGCCACTTAGATTTACTCCTCATTTTGCTCGCATCTCTGTCCTCCCCTGTAGTTATTATTATTGTGAGTTTCTCAGGAAGTCTCCAACTATCTAGCAGCTGTGTAATTTGAGTATGAGTGTTGTTGCATTTTGTTCTTGTACTGTATAGCATAAGGTGTTAATTCGTAGGCCTGGTGAGGTTTTTGTAATTCATGTGGGGTTCTTGTTGTTAGCCATCATTAATAATATTTTGTATCTGTAATAATATATCTTGCATTCACTGAGTATTATCTAGTATTGTCATTTTATCAGGGCTGACTTAGATAAATTTACTCATGCTAATTTCGTGTTAATAGGGGCTATTGCAGTTAACCATATATTCAACCTGTTTTTGCCATTACATTATCCTTATGAGTCCTGAATGTTTTGTTGTTAGTTTGAGCATTAAACTTTAACTTGTAATTTTACCTCTTTTGTTTTGAACCTGGAACTTTACGGGACAGTAGTGACTCTTAGTATTCTCACTTTAAAGTGTACATTATCTTTCTCTGTTCCGTAACAATATATAGCTTTCCATACATCTGACCTAAGTGTGTGTGATAAATGTTGCCTGCACACGATATACGAAGGAGCGGTGACGGTATAACTGATTACTGATCAGGCCTAAGGTGGGGGGAGGGGAGCGGTGAGAGGCGGGGAAGACTTAAAGAAAGAGAGAGAAGGGGGAGAGGGCGATAGAAGCAAAGAGAAAGTTATATAAATTTAAAAAGAAAGTGAGTGGGAGAGAGAGAGAGAGAGAGAGAGCTGGGGGAAGTGAAAAGGTATGCACTGGAACACAGAATTGAGCAGCGGACGACACTGGATTACAATGATGGTGAATATTTTCAATTTGAGAATGCAGTTCAATACAATAATTTATTCTAAAAATATAGTCCAAATCTTGGCCGTTGAAAGCGTGTGCGACGACAGTTTAGTCATGTTTACAGGATATGAGAAAATTTGCGTCTAATCAGTAACTGGCAGCTGGAGCTGGAGGGTGGGGGAGGTGGGGGCAGAAGACGGGGTAGACTTGTTCGCGATTCCCACCTTACCTCTGTCCAGGGTAGAGGGGGGAAGGAAGGGGTAACCCCTGAGCAGAAATTAGTACGCGTGACTGTACATATGAGGAAGCTCCATATTTAACGATTTGGCTTGAAAATAAGTATATACAGTACAGCCATCACCACAGTAGAAGAGCTTTGATCTATCTCAAAAGAGGATCCTATCAGCCCTAACAAGTTCACAATTGGCACTACTTTTTATTCATCGTCAAATTTAGGGTAAAAAAAGAAAAAAGCCAAAAGACTCATCGGAAATTAAAAGTCAGTTTTTATCAGCACCCCTGAAACAACAGTTCAGGTAGAGGATAGTGCAACCTAATTTTTTTAGATCCCTCATAAACAATTAGACTATGTGTATGAGGACCCAAGTAATGTTTTTAAATTGTATCATTCAGTTATTCTATGTATTTAGTATTTCCAGATAATACATAACTAACAATCAATACCTAAACAGTTTACTGACAATCAATAACTAAACAGTTTTCTTTCAAACGACTCATTACTTTTCTTAATGATTTTACCTTGGTGTATATGGAAAATGGTATAACACAAACAGTTATCCTGGGAAAGTATTGCACTTTTTAAAAATCTGACCAGTAGGCTAAAGATGCCCTTGAAAGCCTTAGTTATACAGATAGAGATAATATCCGTCTTATCTCTAAATTATCAAATTTTTACGCGTCTCTAATGAAAAGAAACTCTTTTATCTTAATCCTCTCAAATGATAGCGTTGGATACCAGTGAATCGATTTAATCCTATGTGTTACCTCATTTGGCCTTGTAACTGATTTTTTTTTTTTCGGGGCTGAATTTTTCCTCAGAAACGTTTTCTGAATATAAAGATGCAATTATCAGAGCACATTTATGGAAGTTATGTACATATATTGTTTTTGCCCTCAATTATGCGGCTTTTAGGATAACAATTATAAAGTTAGCATTACTAATGTAGCGGATACTTTTATCATAAAACAACGTGTACCATTTTTTTCTGAAGTTACCAGTACAAATTAAAAGAGACAAACGGCCCTCTTCCTTACGTAAAAATCCATGCATTCTCCAGACGACATTAGTACAGTTCATTCATTGTTCCTTCATCGTGCATTTTGCTTTTGTAGCTGTAATGCTCTACACGTCGACGGGGATGAGGAATAGTTATAAATGGTAATTAATTATATATCTCATTAAATCAAGAATATTTATACTTTCTCGTATTAATTTTTATGTATTTCTTTCTCTCGAGTTATCAGTGTTAAGACACTTTGCTTAATGAAATTTGGCTTATTGTGTAACAAGAACCTTAATAATGAGCAACCATTTCTTTTTTAATTCAATCCAGAGGCTCGATTTAATTTTAAAGATCCTCTTTTGCAGAAAAAGGAAAACCTTTCTCATTCAAAATTTTTCGCTTTTTTTTCGGTGACCCGCAAATCATTTGAAACATTTTTGTTAAACTCCTGTGACCAGCTCTCTTTACTTGTCAATCGATTATTATTGAATGTTTCCTAAAAGTGATTTTTTTTCACGTCAGAAATGTCTTCCGAGTTCTGGAAATAATTGTGATTCCCAATCACTTTTTAGCACATTGGTGGAAGTTGCATATTTAGCGATTTCTCCCCAAAATAAGTTTATACAGCCATCACTCCAGTAAAATAGTTTTGTCCTAGTTCACAATTGGCATTACTATTATTCCTTCAAGTCACGGCTAAGATAAATTAAAAAAAAAAAAAAGGAGGGGAGTGGGCAAAAGGCTCATCCGAAACTAAAAATGTAATCTCAATACGGCTGGCATATCATGTTGCTTGAGCGTCGACCTTAGCGGTCGACGCTCAAGCAACATGATATTTTAGACCCATGATGTATAATAAAACTAAGTATATTAAGATACAAGTAATGTTTATAAATTGTTTATCTCTGTACCACTATGTATTTACCTTTTCCTAACAATAATATCTGATAATCAATACGTACACAATTTTCTTTTACACTATCTATTGCCTTTCAGGGTAATTTCACGGTGGAAAATATGTATAATGAAACACGAGCGGTCAGACTGGCAAAATATTCCATTTTCTTAAATTTGATCGGGAGGCTCAAGGTGGTACTTTGAGCCATATAATGATTGATTGATTGATTGATTGTAGTAGAAACTGGCGGCGCAACTGCTAAGGTCATATGCCGCCGGACAACAAGCTAAAACACATGGAAAATAAATTGTGCATAGTTAATAACTTTTTCTAGAAATAATACACTGAAAATAATAAAAGAATAGTTAAAAGAGAAAACAATTTCTTATAAAAGTGGAAGGAGGCCCGCCTCCTGAAGAAAACCAAAAACATCAGTAAAAACGCTATGGGCTCCCCCAAGCAACGAGGAGAGACAGTAGGCACCATCTACCCCTGTATGCCTATGGAGGAATCTCCGACGCAGGTTCCCCAAATTTGGACACTCGACCAGCAAGTGACGGACAGTAAGGGGAATAATGCAATCATCACAGTACGGTTGAGTCTCGCCACTCATCAGGAACCCATGTGTAAGCCGAGAGTGCTCAATGCGAAGCCTAGCAAGAGCTACCTTCAATTGCCGAGGCATGGAAGGGAGAAGCCTTGGCACAACAACTCTCTGGAAGACCTCTTTCAGCTTATTATGAACAACACCATCCCAGCGTCTCTGCCAACACATATGCATTCTGTTCCGCAAGTAAGGTGTTAGATCAGATGCAGGAAGCGGATATTCTGTTGGGGGCTGTTGAGTAGCTGCAGCCTTGGCCAATACATCCGCAGTCTCATTGCCCACCACACCAACATGTGCGGGAACCCAGCGAAAATCCACTCTCTTTCCCCGACGACGAATGAGGAACAGCCACTCCAAAATAGCTAAAACTAAAGGATGGGAAGAGTTAAAAGAGTCCAGGGCCAAAAGCGCCCCTTGAGACTCGCTAAAAATAGTAAAATAATTGTCAGGTTGAACAAAAACCAACTTCAAGGCTAAAATGATGGCTAACAACTCTGCAGTAAATACTGAGGCAACCAAAGGATGACTACCTCCACGGCTAAAATTGGGAAATACCACTTCAAAACCAACACCTGATGCGGATTTAGAGCCATCAGTATACACAGGCACAGCACCACCATGACTAGAAGAATGTTCTAAAAATAACCTTAAAAGACACTGAGGAGCGACAAAATCCTTTGAACCTGCAATAGGCCTGCAGAAAGTTACCTTGGGCAATATTCAAGGCGCAACCCTCGGGATCCGAACAGGACTGACAAGTACTGCCGACAAACCAAACCCCTCCAATATATCCTGAACCCTAGCGAGGGTGTCTACTATAACACAAAAGACAAGACTGTTTCGTCACACCCTCACAGACAAGTGAGTCTGGAAGGCGACGAATCCAGAGCCAGCACCGTACTGCAACAGACTGACGCAGTAGATCTAAGGGAGGCACACCAGCTTCCACCAATAAGCTGGGAATTGGAGAGGACCGAAAAACCCCAGTTGCAAGGCGAAGACCAGTATGATAGACAGCATCTAGAGTTTTTAGTCTTGATTCTGTGGCAGAGGAATATACCTCACAGCCATATGACAGCTTAGAGGTTACAAATACCTGAAACAAATGCAAGAGTGTCCTTCGATCAGCACCCCAAGAGGTATGGGACAGAACCCTCAATAGATTGAGAGCCTTCATACATGATGTTTTAAGATTTGCCAAGTGTGAGACCCATGTCAATTGACAACCAAAAGTCAGGCCCAAGAATTTCGTCTCTGTCACGCAACGGAGTCTCCTGCCACAAAGCTGGAGATCAGGGTGCAGGTGTACCCCTCTCATCCTACAGAAGTGCATAGCCACAGTCTTTGAAGGGGAAAACCGAAAACCCTTGGAAGTGGTCCAGGCAGAAATCTTGTCCAAGGCAAGTTGCATACGCTGCTCAATAGCAGACATGCGGGAGCCACAAAACCAAATAGCTAAGTCATCCACATAAAGGGATGAGGATACCCCAGCAGGAACAGTGTCAATGATACCATTAATGGCCACTGCAAACAGGGAAACACTTAAGACACTCCCCTGTGGGACACCTTCCTCCTGGCACAATGGCGCAGAGAGGGTAGAACCCACACGGACCCGAAATACACGATCAATCAAGAAGTCTCCAAGCAACACAGGCAGGCGACCACGTAAACCAAAGGCATGAAGTTGTTGGAGGATGCCATGGTGCCAGGCAGTGTCATAAGCCTTCTCAAGGTCAAAAAACACAGCCACAAGATGTTGCTTGGAGGCAAAAGCTTCACAGATTGACACCTCAAGCCTGATAAGGTTGTCTGAAGTGCACCGTAATTTACGGAAACCACTCTGCGATGGAGAGAGAAAGCAACCCTTCTCCAGAAACCACATAAGCCTGACATTGACAATCTTTTTGAACAGATTGCACACACATGATGTTAAAGTGATAGGGCGATAGTTGGAGACTTGGGAATGGTCTTTACCAGGCTTAGGAAAGGGGAGGTCAATACCCAACTTCCAACTCCTCGGAATAAAGCCCTCACTCCAAACCCTGTTAAAAAGGTCCAATAAAAACTGAAGTGAATCAGTCGGAAGATGACGCAGCATAGCGTATGGAATATCAGCAGGCCCAGGAGCAGTGTCACGACACTGTGAAAGGGCAGTACGTAGCTCACGGAGGCTGAAATCTAAATTATACAGCTCTCCGCCACGAGAGAGAAAGTCAAGACCCAGCCTCTCCTGATTCCTAAAAAAGGTGGTAAATGGCTGAGAAGTATCCTTTGTGGAGACAGCATGAAACTGATCGGCAAAAGCAGAGGCTGCTGCATCTGGTGCAGACACAAGTTCTCCGTGAAGGCGCAACACCGGAGGGGAGGGGGGCGAGAACCCACCAGAAATCTTGCGCACCTTTTTACACACCACAAACATTGAAGTTGAAGATGTAATTGTAGAAACATACGACCTCCACGAGTTACGGGGAGCATTCTTCATGACCCATCTATAGTGAGCACATGCTTTGCGAAACTGTATTTTTAGAAAAACATTACGATTGGCAAAATACCGACGAGCAGCTGCTTTGTAAGTTCCCTTTGCTATGGAGCAGTCATCATTCCACCATGGCACAGGTCTCCGGGAAAAAACACCAGAAGTCCGTGGGATAGAATGAACCCCTGCTGAGAAAATGGTCTTAGTAAAATAACATTTGGCATCATCGATAGTTGAAAAATCAGTAACCCTGTTGGCAAATACACATAGTTCCTCAAAGAGAGACCAATCAGCCCTGTCCAGACACCAGCGTGGCAGACGGGCTGCAGGAACAGAGCGAGTAGGCTGGACCACTACAGGATATTGGTCACTACCATGTAGATCATCCAAAAGCTCTCAAGAAAAATCAAGGGCACAGTTAGAGGAGGAGACGGTAAGGTCACTGACAATACGTGCCAGTCTGAACATGAAAATGGGTCGGCCTTCCATCATTTAGGACAACCAAATCCAAATCCCCAACCAAAGAGGCAAGAAGATCACCCCGAGGATTTGAAAGTGAGTCACCCCACAAAGGATGGCGGCCATTATGGTCACCAAGGAGTAGGAAAGGGGGTGGAAGTTGGCTGATAAGGGTTTCTAGATCAGCTCGTATAACAGGAACGGAAGGTGACGGTACAGACAACAGATGGTATAGCACCTACCAACGTGCATTTGTACGGCTAGAACTTGAAAGGGGGACTGAATCTCAAAGGAAATAAAGGGGACATCAGAACGGCACAAAATTGCACATCCACCGCTGTGACCACCAGGAGGAGATGCATGGAAGGCCTTACACCCCCTAATGGAAGGGAACTGTCTGTCTCCCACCATTGTCTCCTTAAGACATACACATAGTGGGTTCAGAGTAGAGAGTAATAACTGCAATTCCTCCCAATTTGCCATGGCACCTCTACAGTTTCACTGAAGACAGATTGGTACCGATTGAGCCATAGTGATTAGTATTAAATATTATGAACTTAGAAAGCTATGTAGCAACCTCGTTGGGAAGGGAGTGAAAGCCCTTCTTCCTAGGCGTGTAGCTCTCCCTCACCAACCGAGAAGGCAATGAAGATTTCGAGTTTCCGTGGATGGAAGTACCCTTACCCCGAGACATGTCCCGCCCATCGCCAGAATGAGTCCGAAGCACAGAGACCTTGGAAGGCCCACGTGCCCCGTCCGCACACCCATGTGAGGGTTCAGCTGGCACCTCGGGGCCAACCGAACCCTCCCCCATCCAAATCATAGAAAGGTTGGCCGCTGGATGACGGATGAGAGGGAGCAAGCGACTGAGCTCTATGAGTATCTAAAGACCTAGGCCCCACCACACCTGAGGAAGAGGCAGGGACGGGAATCCTAGAAGGGCCATCATGAACACCCACAGACTTAGACGCGACCACTGGCTGGGTTGTCAAGCGAAGAGCCCCCTCAGAATCCTCATGTGGTACAGAAGTTTGAACCTTAGAAGGAGGGGAGTCACCCCAAAACTCGTCACTCCTCACTCGTTTGAGGTTGGCAGATGCAACCTCCATCTCTGCACCAGAACTTAAAGCATTAGAAACTATAGTGCCACACTGTAAGGAGGAGTGAGCAACAGTAGCTGAGCGGGCAGATGGTACAGGAGCAGCAGTCGGTACGGAAGTAGCAGCTGATACAGAAGTATGAGACGCTGTTTTTTTTGGATGTGTCAGGACAAGGATGCGCAGGAAGGACATCGGGAGTTTTGAATGCGTCAAAGCAAAGTGTAGCATCGACTCGGGTGTTTGTCACAGGAGGAACCGGAAGAACTGAGATGGGGGAGGCACTCCCAGATGCTGGAAGAACCACCGCAGAGGGGACACCCCCAGAGACAGGAGGCATCTCCCTGGAGGAAGCATAGCTGCTTCCAGGCTGCACTCCCTGAGTGGAGGGTATATGTGGAAGTTGCCTATTTTGTCCTTTTGCCCTCCATTGTGCGGTTTTTAGAATAACTGAAGTATAATAGATTTGCATTTCTCCTAAATCGTATGTTTTTATGGTAACAAAAATATATCCCATTTGTTTTTTCCTGAAGTTACGACTAAAAGGCAAAAAAAGTCACAAATGACCCTCTTCTTAACGTAAATATCAAAATCTCTAGAAGACATTAATATAGTTCTTTCATTGTTCCCTTAAGCAAGATTTTTTTTGTAGCTCTCATGCACTATATGTCTAACGAGATGGGGAATGATGTTATAAATTGCAATTAATTACATATCTCGGTATTGCTATAGTTTATACTTTCTTGTACTATTCTCTATGAAAGTTAAAAGTTCATCAGTATTCCTGCTCAGGGGTTATCACAGTTTTTGAGCGAGTTTACCTAAAAAAATATGGCTTATGGTGTAACAAGAATCTTATTCATGTGGAAATGTTTTTTCTTTTCGTTCCCTTTTTTTTTTTTTTTTTACATTCATTCAGGAGGTTCGATGTAATATGAAAGTGCTTTTGCTTCGGATACAAAAGAATACTTATTCAACATTTCTCGCTTGTTTCGGTGACATCCACATGATTATATTGAATTGTTCTAAAACACCTCAGACGCTAACAAATCAAACGCTAGCTTTCTTTACGTGTTGATGGATTTTATGGTAAAATTTTCCAAACTGATTTTTTCTTCACCAGAAGTGCCTTGTGAGTTTTGGAAATAATTGAGTGTGTTTCCCAATGTTTTGAGTATATCTGAGGAAGCTCCATATTTAACAACTTCCCTTGAAAATAAGTTTATCCAGCCATCATCATAGTAAAAGAGTTTCGACATACCCCCAGTGTGGATCCTGTCAGCCATAACCAGTTCACAATTGTCACTACTTTTTGTTCTTGAAGTCAAATTTAAGTTGAAAAAAAAAAAAAAAGGGACCTAGGCTCATCGGAAATTAAAAATCCAGTTACTCTCAACACGCTAGAAACAACAGTTCAGGTACAGTAGAATGCAACCTGATCCTTTTAGACCCATCATGAACTATGTATATGAGGATCCAAGTAATGTTTTTATATTGTATCTTTCAGTACTGATATCTGTATACTTTTTCCTAATAACACATAAATGATACTCAATACCTAAACAGTTATCGTTAAACGATTTATTGTTTTTCAGAAATATTTTACCTTGGTTAATATGGGAAATGATATCACGCAAACAGTCATCCAGGGAAAATCTTCTACTTTTTAAAAATCTGATCAATAGGCTAGAGACGCCACTTAAAAGCCCCAGTTATAGACATTAATAATATCCGTTTTATCTCTAAATTACCAAGTTTTTTACACGTCTTTAATCAAACGAAACTCTTTGATCTTAAACCTCTCAAATGATGGAGTTCTATACCTGTGAATCGATTTCATCCTACGTGTTACCTCATTTAGCCTTGTTACTGATTTTCATTCCGTGGCGGAATTTTTTCCTCAGAAATGTGTTCTGTATTAAAGATGCAAATTGAAGTTTTTCCCAGCTAATATAGAGCATATTTGTGAAAGTTTCGTATCTATAGGGTTTTCGCCTTCAATTATGCGTTTTTTTGGATGACAAGTATAATAGTTCCTCATTACTAATATAGCGGATACTTTTACGGTAACAAACCAATCTATACCATTTCCCCTCCCTAATGTCACCATTACAAACGAGAAAGACAGAAATGACCCTCTTCCTTATATACAAATTCAAACGTTCTCCAGACGAAATAAGTACAGTTCATTCATTATTCCTTCAGCCTCCATTTTTTTTTTTTTTTTTTTTTGTAGCCGTCATGCAGTATACGGCGACGGAGATGAGAAATAAAGTTGTTAGTAATTAATTATCTCGGTACTTACATAATGTTTATACTTTCTCGTATTAATTTTCATATAAGTCAATGTTCATCACTACTGTTTCTCGCGATTTACCAAAGTTTTAAGACGCTTTACATAAGAAAATGTGACATGGTGTACAAGAACCTTCATAATGATTAAATATTTCTTCTTTAATTCAGTCAGGAGGCTCGACGTAATTTTAAAGTTCTTCTTTTCAGATAAAAGAAAACCTTTTTCATTCAAAATTTCTCGTTTTTTCTCTGACCCCCACATGAACTGAAACTTATTTTTCTTAAACATATCACTGACCCGCATCCTTTACCTGACAATGGATTTCTTATTGTATGTGTCCCAAAAATTAGACATTTGTAGGCGATCTTGGACATCGCAACTTCCAAAACGGTAGCAAAATTAATGTAGTAAACACTTTTAACATGATTCGGATTTTCAGCCCACCTTATGCCATCATCAGGTATTACAATTGTTCTATATAGTCAGCATAGACTTGGTGAAAAGAAAAAACAGGACTTTATTGAACCACAAAACTAAATAAAAGCAAATAAAATCAACCCTCCTCCCGGTACAAAAGCTCAAACAGAAATGCCAAGAACCACTCAGGTAAGACCCAAAGAAAACTACTCAAACGCCCAACTGAAACAACACTCATCTGTTCGAACACTAAACTCAAACCCCACCAAACCTAAGCAAATAAACCAAACCCACCTTATAGGTTCGAACAGAGAAACCATTAAGTACTATTAGCTACATCAATTTCAGGCATATACTTTTCTATTAGTAATTTGTCTCCTAGTAAAGCATCAGCTGAATGACTGAATTTAGTTACTATCTGAAAATCATTGTAAGAGAAAGGATGGTCATGGGTTAATGAATGCTTTCTAATAGCTGAAAATGCCATCTGATGTAAATATTGCCCTGTCCTGTAGCTCTTTCCCATATGTTCAGATATTCTTATTTTGAATGAACATCATGTACAGTAGTCGAAATAAGTTCGTTTTCTTTTCCGTGGACTAAGGCGTTTGTAACACTGCTCGATGGAGAGATATCCCTTCCTCTTCCCTTACTCATAGTCTCACACTCCCACCCAACCCCCCTACTTTTCTCTTCGCCCCATAACCCCACCCTGTACCCTCTATACTCTTGCTCACAGCCAGCTAGCGGTTTCTGTACGTCCAAGCACCTCTCTAACTACGTATAGGTCGAACAACTAATATATCACAAATCAAGTTAGGAAAAGGTTTACTACACTTTATGTGTGTGTGTGTGTGTGTGTGTGTGAGAGAGAGAGAGAGAGAGAGAGAGAGAGAGAGAGAGAGAGAGAGAGAGAGAGAGAGAGAGAGAGAGAGAGACAGGCGGGGAGGGAGAGCTAGTGGAAAAATGAGAAATGAGAGGACAGTTAAGGACAATAGAAGAAGGGGAAAGGCAAGGAGAGAACAACGAACTAAGAAAACAGAGTGAGAAGAAGAGACAGTGAGTGGTGAAATGAGATACAAGCAGTGTGAAAGGGAAAGAGAAAAGGGAGATGTGAATAGAAAGGCCGGGAGACAGGGAAGTAGAGACAAAAGGGGAGACAGCTGAGAGTAAATGGGAATGGAGCAAATATGGAAATAGGGATAACAAAAGAAGAAACTGGGAAAGAGAGCTGCGGAACGGAATACATAGAACGATAATGAGAAAAAATGATAAAAGGAGGCAAGGTAACAGGGAAGAGGAAGAAAGTGTGTTATTCTGGCAAGGACGCAGAGAAAGAACTAAGCAGGATAAGACGAAAGCATTGAGGCTGAGTAGAACGAATGTAACATTCCAGTAAAAAGGGAGGGAGAGAAACAGAGAAATTAGAGAAATTTGCAGATAGAAAGTAGAGATTAAAGGTGGGAGGAAAATGGGTTAATTTGGGGGGAAAGAAAGAGAAGGGGGATGTTAAGAAGGGAAGACAAGGGGAAGGAGAGGAAGGGGGGGGAAGGAAAGACAGTAGGAAGAGCGGAATGAAAGAAAAGATTTCGGGTGACGGGGAGAGACAGAGAAAGGAGAGCGAAAAAGAGCATGCAGTTATTACTGAGGGAAGAAAGCAGTGAAGGAAATGGATTTAGTACAAATAAAGACATACGGAGAGAGTAACGGAGGAAAAAAGGTAAGACATGTGGCGGATGAAAAAACTAGACAAAGTTGTGACACAGGGAGGGAGAAAGAAGAGTGAGGTAAGGAGGAAGTGACAGAGGGGGAGAGAGACGAAGGAAAGGATAGAGAGAGGGGGGAAGGTAGGGACTAAGCAGATAGCTTATTATAAAGAAAGGGGAAGGAGGGAAAAGGAAACTGGGGATGAGACAAAGGATCCAGAGAGAGAGTGATTGAGAGAGGGGGGGGGGAGCAGCTAACAGACAGGCACGGCCAGATAGGTCGACAAATATTCGGAAAGTTTTTTTTTGTTTTAATGCGAGGAAGAAGGAACCAAAGGCCATGAGCCCGCAATAACAGTCCCCTCCAAGAGAAAAACAAAATACAAGAGAGAGCCAAATTCAAGATCCATTCATTTCGAGATGCCTGGACACACTGCGTTTGAAAGACTAGAGATCATAGGTAGCAGGAAATACAGAGGGAGACAGTTCCAGAGTTGACCAGTTACATAAATGAAGGACTGGGAGTAACGGTTAACTCTTGCATTAGAGAGTTGGACAGAAAAGGGATGAGAGTTTGCTGCTAGACGGGTGTTACGTGCCCGTCGTAGAGGTGGAGGAATGCAGGCAGACAGTTCAGAGGAGCAGTGACCATTAAAGTAGCTATAGAAAAGAGACAAAGATGCAACAGTGCGGCGAAGACATAGAGGTTGAAGGGAGTCAGTAAGAGGAGGAGAGTTAATGAGACGAAAAGCCTTTGACTCCACCCTATTGAGAAGAGCTGTATGTGGGGAGCCTCCCCACACATGAGAGTTGTACTCCACACAGGGGGGGATAAAATCCCTGTACAGAGTCAACAATTGTGCAGGGGTAAAGAAAGAACGGAAACGGCTTAGCACACCCAATCTCTTGGAAGCAGATTTTACAAGAGATGTAATATGATCTTCCCAAGGTAAGTCCCGATTAAATGAAACCCCAAGCATGTTCAAGGATGATGCAGGATTAAGCTGAATATCATTAAACATTAGTTGGTATACCTGTGGAAGATTTTTACGGGTTGATAGGTGTAAGAACTGAGTCTTAGATGCATTAAAAACAAGATTATTTTTACCCCAGTCATCCCTTGTTTGTTGAAGTAACTGCTGGGATGGGCATTGCGGGAACCGAATGAAAATGTGAAGGGTGGAGTCATCAGCATATGAGTGGATAAGGTTAGATGTACAGCTTAGAAGGTCATTGATGAATAAAAGGAAGAGAGTTGGTGATAGGACAGAGCCCTGAGGAACACCAATGTTCACAGATCTAGGAGAAGAACGATGGCCGTCTACAACAACCGTTATAGAACGACCAGAAAGGAAGCTAGCAAAGAAGGTACAGATAGAAGGATAGAACCCGTAAGAGGGCAGTTTGGAAATTGAAGATTTATGCCAGTCTCAATCGAAAGCCTTTGAGATGTCAAGTACAATGTCAAAGCTTTCGCCAAAGTCCCGAAAGGAGGATGACCGGGAGTCTGAAAGATAGGTGAGAAGATCGCCAGTGGAGCATCCCTGACGGAACCCGTACTGACGATCAGAAAGAAGGTTGTGATAGGAAAGATGCCTTAAAATTTTTCTATTGAGAATTGACTCTAAAACTTTTGAAATACATGACGTTAAAGCAATTAGACGATAGTTGGAGGGTTGGGAGTGGTCACCCTTCTTTGGGACTGGTTGAATGAGAGCAAACTTCCAGCACGAAGGAAAGGTACAAGTTGACAGACAAAGGCGAAAGAGTTTGCCTAGGCAGGGTGTAAGCACAGAAGCACAGGTCTTGATAACAACAGGAGGGACTCCATCAGGCCCATAAGCCTTGTTAGTATTGAGGCCAGTGATTGCAGAAAATACATCAACTGAAGAAATTTTAATGTCAGCCATGAGGAAGTCAGAGGCGGGAAGTGATGGAGGAACAGCACCAGAATCGTCTAAGGTGGAATTGGAGGAGAAAGTCTGTGCGAAGAGATCTGCTTTATCAGTAGAAGAAATAGCTACAGAACCATCAGAGTAGAAAAGAGGAGGGAAGGATGATGAGGTAAAGTTGTTAGAAAGGTTCTTGGAAAGGTGCCATAAGGAGCGGGAAGAATTCGAGTTCGAGAGTTGAGAGCATTTAGTACGGATGAAATTATTTTTAGCAGAGCGAAGAACAGACTTAGCACGCTTCCGGGCAGAAACGTATAAAAGATGTGATTCAAGGATGGGTTGGTTCCGGTACCTTTTGTAGGCCCTCTCCTTGTTGCTGACAGCATTAGAACAAGCGTGATTATTTTTTTTTATTTTATTTTTTTTAATAATAATCATGGCGGCGCAACTGCCAGGGTCATATGCCGCCGTATAACAAGGAAGTAAAAAGCAAAAAACAAAAAACAGAGGATAAGCCACACAATCAAAAAGGAGAAATTCTAAATATCCTTAAGAAGTCCTGCCTCCTTCACAAAGGAGAGGGTTGCCCCTCCCAAGACACAGGCATCCTCCCCAAGCACGGAGGAAAGATGATACACACCACCATCCGTTTGGTGGTCAGAGAGGAACCGACGCCGCAAATCCTCAAGACTAGGACACTCCACCAACAGGTGCCGAACAGTCAAGGGAACCAGACAGTCATCACAGAATGGAGGAGGAGCCCTCTCCATTAAAAAACCGTGAGAGAAACGTGTGTGGCCAATGCGGAGGCGGCACAAAGCAGTCTCCCATTGACGAGGGAAGCCCTGGTAACTGAATGAGCCCACCTTCTGGCAAATCGAGCGCAACTTATTGGCACCCACAGCATCCCAATGCTCCTGCCAACAGCACCAAACCCTGAAGGCAATAAAGGAGCGCATATCTGCAGCAGGCAGACGATACAGAGGGGACTGTGCAAGAGGGGGACGAGCCGCTGCCGCCTTGGCCAGCTGATCAGCTCGTTCATTCCCTGCCACTCCTACATGAGCTGGAACCCAACAGAAATCTACACGACGTCCACGACGCCCTAAAAGGAAAAGCCACTCTAAAATGGATAAAACCAAAGGATGAGAGGGATTAAGACTCCATTGCAGAAAGAGCACTTCATGAGTCACTAAAAACAGTAAAAGCAGTGTGGGGGAGAGTGAAGAGAATCTGAAGGGCAAATAAAATAGCAGTCAGCTCAACCGTAAAAACAGAAGCAGTCACAGGGAGGCTCCCACCTCGACAGAAGGTGGGAAACACCACACCAAAGCCCACACCCGCATCAGACTTAGATCCATCAGTATAAACTGGTATGGAGTCCCCATGAGAAGAGGCATGCTCTAAAAACAGAGAAAATAAAACCTGAGAAGGAAGGGAGGCCTTACTGGATGAGAAGAAACGACAAAATGTCACCCTCGGGAGAAGCCAGTAGCCCACCCTCGGGACACGGTGGGGAGAGATCGGCACAGAAGGAACAGAGAAGCTAGATATAATTGACTGCACCCTGAAACCAAAGGGCTTTGGAAAGGATGGCCGAGTGGCAAAAATAGGTGACCGAGAATCTTGAGAGACCTTAACAAAGGGCACAGAGTCTGGGAGACGAGATAAGCGATACCAACATCTCATCAAAAGGGAAGAGTGGAGCAAGTCTAGAGGAAGGACACCAGGATCAGCCAACAAACTCGAAATCGGGGAAGATCGGAATGCCCCAGTGGCGAGACGAACACCAGCATGATGTATGGAATCTAAAATACGAAGCCGGGCTTCTGAGGCAGAAGAATAAACTTCACACCCATAATGAAGTTTGGATAAAATCAGAGACTGATGCAAGAGGAGGAGGGTCTTGTGATCAGCTCCCCAGTATGTGTGCGCTAAAACTTTCAAGAGAGCCAATGATCTGAGACACTCGGCTTTTACGTACCTCAAGTGAGGGACCCAAGTCAACCGGCTGTCAAAAATCAGCCCTAAAAACCGGGTTTCCTTTAAACACGAAATACGACGCCCATCTAAAAAAAGGTTTGGGTCAGGGTGGACTCCACGAACGCGGCAAAAATGCATGGCAACGGTCTTCTTGAAGGAAAATCGAAAACCTCGTTCATCAGCCCATCTAGAGACACGGTTGAGAGCCATCTGCATCCTCCTTTCTGCCATTGACATCCATGAGGCAGTGACAGAGATTGATAAATCGTCAACATAGAGAGAGCCACGAACACCATCTGGGAGCACAGAAATAACGCTGTTAATTGCCACTGCGAAAAGGGTAACACTTAGTATGCTCCCTTGTGGCACACCATCATCAAAGGGACGTGCAGTAGACAGCTCACTCCCGACTCGGACCCGAATAAAACGATTAGATATAAACTCCCTGATAAAAGTGGGGAGTTGCCCACGCAGACCAAACTCATAAAGAGATTGCAATATACCATGACGCCAGGAAGTGTCGTACGCCTTCTCCAAATCAAAGAACACTGTGATATGATGCTGGTTAGTTGCAAAGCCTGGCAGATGGAAGATTCTAAAGAAAGGAGAGCATCTGTGGTCGACCGCACCTTCCGAAACCCACACTGGACTGGAGACAAGTAACCACCCTTCTCTAAGTACCACACGAGCCGACTATTCACCATCTTTTCGAGGATCTTACAAAGGCAAGATGTCAGCAAGATAGGGCGATAATTAGTGGCCTGCAAGTGATCCTTACCCGGCTTAGGGATGGGGAGAACCACAGCAACACCCCATGAGGTCGGAAACCCACCATTGCACCAAATTCTGTTATACAGTGACAACAGAAAATGAAGGCCTGCATCAGGCAAGTGGTGTAAGAAGGCATATGGGACATCATCCAAGCCTGGAGACGAGTCGCGACACTGCGACAATGCCGTCTGAAGTTCAGAAGCAGAAAAAGCAACATTATACGACTCCTCTGCAGTAGATGGAAAACTAATGCCCAAAGATTCCAGGTGCCGTCGGCGGCGTGCCGACGGGGATGAAGTGTCCTTCCTAGAGACATTAGCAAAATGAGCTGCAAATATCTCGGCAACAGACGAAGAATGAGCCACCACCACACCTGCATGAGATAAAACAGGAGGAGAGGGAACGGGAAATTTCACTGAAATCTTCCTCACCCGTTTCCACACATTTGTGAGAGGAGTCTGTGAAGAAATTGAAGAAACAAATGATGCCCAAGACTTCCTCCTAGCCTCCTTCATAACCCGCCGGGCATGAGCTCGGGCCCTCCTATATGCCGCTAAGTAACCAGGGTCACCTCGGTGACGACGAAGTCAGGAGAAAACAGCACGTTTAGCCCGAACAGCAGAAGCACACTCATCAGTCCACCAGGGAACTGGACAGCAAGGAAAGTGACCAGCTGTTCTCGGAATACTCTGCAGTGCCGCCGAGTGTAGTAAGTCTGTGAAATACTCAACAGCGGCATCAGTGCTGACAAAATCCTCCACACATCGGCTCGGGGAACACAGCTCCTCAAAAACCGGCCAGACCGCCCTATCCAAGCGTCAGCGGGGAAGACGACGCCGAGGCGCACTCTGTGTCGATCTTAATAAAATAGGGAAGTGGTCACTGCCGTGTAAGTCCGGTAACACAGCCCATGTAAAATTCAGGGCTACCCCTGCAGAGCACAGAGACAAATCAACAGAAGTAAAAATACCCGTTTGACTATGGAAGTAAGTAACTTCACCAGAATTTAAAATGTACAGGTAAACATCCTCCGCAATGGAGGCTAACATAGTACCTCTAGCATCAGCTGTGGAGCCACCCCACAGGGGATGATGACTGTTCATGTCGGCCAGCAAGAAATAGGGTGAGGGAAGTGCACGAATAAGATTTTCAAGATCAACCCTCTCAATAGTGGCACTAGGAGGGAGGTACAAAGAGCACACAGTATAACGACCGGGAAGGAAAATCTGGAGAGCAACAGCCTGCAGTGGAGTGTTAAGACTCACAGCAGTGAAAGGTATGTCACTGCGCACTGGAATAGCCACACCCCCACCATGACCCTGTCCAGGAAAAGGATCTAAATAAAAAACCTGGTAACCAGGTGGACTGGGAGGCGCAGCATCACCAACCATTGTCTCTTGTGGGCAAACACACACTGGTGAATACTCAGCCAGAAGCCAACGGAGTTCCTCCCAGTTGGCTCGTAAACCACGGCAGTTCCATTGAATAATATTAGCCATTAAAACTATTGAAATAAAAAGGGGCAGGGGAGATGGACAAACAGAAAACCATAAAAAAATACTAAAAATATTAAAATGGAGGAACTATATGCACAAAAGAAAGGGTCACTTAGTGGAAACCACTGAGCGACCCTGGGAGACAATCTTTTTGGGAATGCAGATACGCCCACTAAGGGGCTTGTCACGGGCAGCAGCATGGCTAGAACGAGGGCCTGGGGTCTGTGAAGTGTTGGGAGACTTCACAGACACCCGTCGCTGCCCAGCAGGAGAGGAAGAGCTACTCCGAACCCTGCCTGGGGCCCCCAGTGAACCAAGAGGTTGAGCAGGAGGGATTGGGGTCCTGACCTCCAAACGTGGAGGGGGCAGGACAGGATCCTCCGAGGTAACCGGAGGAGGAACATCCGATACCCCGGAGGAAGAGGTGCCAGACTGACCTTACACCCCAGAAGCCCCCGAAGACCCAGAAGCAGGGTCTGAGGGCTGTTGCACAGATGGACTAATTACAGAGGATGTGGACTCCATGACCGACACCTTGCTTGGAGGATCTTCAAGACTCAAAGACTCTGAGGAACCACGATGACGTTTAGCAAATGAAGAATGTGCACCATGACTACCAGGGGATACCATAGATGTAGAGGTCGAGTCTTGAACTGTAGTGGCAACCATCTCAAGTGTGGGAGATTGTTGCACTGACATGGAATCAGCAGATGAAGGCATAGGAGCTGACACAACAGGAGGAACTCGGGTCTGCTGCTGGACAGGACGACGAGGACGGCTATGACCGGACAAAACTGACGCATAAGACACTCCGTTACGGAAAACAGATGACATGGCTCTACTCCTGGCCTCAGGAAAGCTTAGTTTATCCCAATAACAGATGAGGAGGATCTCCTTCTCCAAGCAAAACCGGGCACAGTCTTTAGATGAAGCAGGATGTGCCTCGCCACAGTGCAAACAACAAACAGGTCCAGGACAGTCCTGTCCTGCATGAGTGGATGCTCCACAACTGACACACACCACTGGGAGGCCCTGTTGCAAACGACAACAGACTCGCCCAACATGCCCGTACATTTGACAGTGGTAGCAGCGTCGTGGATTTGGTACAAACGGTTTGACCCTAAGGGACAACCAAGCCACCTTGATGGATGAAGGGAGAACAATACAGTCGAACGTCAGCAACAAGGATGGAGTTGGGGTAAGAACACCATCAACCTTCTTCTGAAACCTCTCCACTTTAACCACCCTGTGGACCTGGAGTTCTTCAAGCAGCTTCTCTTCACCGTAACGCAATAAGTCTTTGAAGAAAACAACACCTCGACTTTGATTAAAAAAAGGCATGAGGAACACAAGTGAACAGTGCATCCGGGTCCTTACACTGGGCAGCCAGCCGGGAACCCTCTTCAGGGGATGTAACCTCCACTAGGAGGCCACCATCCCCCTGAGGTGAAATCTTCGGCTCTCTCCAACAGATTGACACAATGCACTGATGAACAGTAAAAATGTCCAGATTCCCAATAGGCTGACCATCCAAAGTACGAATGGTGTAGTACCTTGGGAAATCAACCCTCTCATAGACACCTGGCAGGACCTCACGGGCATGTCCACAAGATGTTGTTGTCTGTTGCCGGCTCTTCTTCTTTGTAGTGGCCACTGACCGCAAACCACTGGAACCAGGCAGGTATGGTTCCAAGGTGGCAATGTGGGCCTCACCAGCCAGAGGCACACGAGGCACACAGGAGGGAGACTGTGAAGGATGGTCAGGGATGGAACCAGGGTCGTCAGACGCAAGAATGGTGTGGGAAGCCATATATAATAAAAACCACCTTCATTCCCCCACCCCTCCACCCACCATGGAGCCCAACAAGGGGAGGCCATATGCCAGGGAAAACACCACTGGCGATCCCAGAGGTAGTGGGAAAGTATACGCAGGTAACCACCAAGGGACCCTGACTCTAGGACGATAGGAGCCACCAGGTCCCCCAGTGCCCGCTTGACCCTAAAACCACTAGGTGACTAGCCTGGACGGCTAGCCAGTGACCAGCCGATTGACCTGGTCGGGCCCAGCCAGGCCACCCGTCTAGCCAGAATAAGGGACCAAAGAGGTGTATTGCTAGCTGCAGGGCGCACCATGCAGCATCGCTCAACCTCCAGGACTCCCGTCTCCCAGCATTACGGGACGCCACTCATGGCAAACACGTGGGGAGGCAACAGTCCCGCCCTAGATGGCAAATGGGCAGGAACTGACATCACCAGTAGGCCTCCTCTACAAGTGATGTAGGGAGTGCTTGGTCCACGAGGCCGACAAATGCCGAACCCTACAACGGTAGGCATGCCTCCCAAGTAGGTGGCACTGCCAACCACGCTTCAAGCCCCACCACCACGTCAAGGTGACCCCCTACAGTGGGGACAAGCGTGATTAAACCAAGGCTTTCTTGCGTTAGTCAAAGGATATGAGAAAGGAATGTGTGTGTGTGTGTGTGTGTGTGTGTGTGTGTGTGTGTGTGTGTTTGTGTGCGCGCGCGCTTCCGTCCCTGTGTCACTCCTATAACATTGTTTCATTTTTTCACCTGCGTGTTTTCTTCCTCTCTACTTCAGTTTCTTCTCCACTCAATTTTTTATCAGTATTTCTCCTGATTGTTCTTACCATTCCAAGTCTCTCTCTCTCTCTCTCTCTCTCTCTCTCTCTCTCTCTCTCTCTCTCTTGCAGTTTTCTCTTCTTCCCCTCCTTTCCTTCTCACTCTTCTTTCCACCTCTTTTTGTCTTCCCCATCTTACACCATTTTACTCTCTCTCTCTCTCTCTCTCTCTCTCTCCCCCTCCCTCTAGGAATAAAGAGATCGTTCTCACAGTCTATATCTCCTCAATACGGCCACTTCCTGAGTTGCTGTGGAAATTAGGTCACTTGAAAAAGACATACGTCGACTTAAAGAGATCAGGAGACTAAGGCATCAGGTTCGCCTGAGGGCTGTGGGACTTTTTTAGTAGAAACTCGTAGACTACGAGGTCAGCTTATTAAAGTGTTTATTATCTGAATGGGTTTCACAATCATTACATAGAAAGTTGCTTATTCTTAACACGGACTCGGCACACAACCATGGTTGGAAGCTGTAAATGAAAAAACTTACCAGCAGAATTACGTGAAAACTTTTTTCATGCTCCACATGGAACTGACTCAACGTGGACGTTGTTAACACTACAGTCGAGAAGTTTAAGGGATTCATCGGCAGGATCTTAGACTAGAAAAAATGTGAATTGGATATGCATTCCCAGGCAAACAAGAGGTATCTCCACGGTATGGGCTGCATAGGCATTAAGATCCTAACTTTTCATTGTAACTCCTCTCTCTCTCCCCCCCCCCGTGGGCAGCCACCATGTCGTGGTGGGGGGGCTTGCATGCCCCTGTGATCCCACAAGCCTGCCCGTGGATGTAACGACATCTGGCAGGGTCTCCCACACGGGTGGGGTTGTGGGTGAGGGGTCTGACTAAGCGCTGCCCGAAACGTAGGTTACCCGTAAGGGTCATTGGTGCTGCCCTCCAGAGGGATCGCCTCGGTGCTGTCCCGAGTTGGTTGGTTGGGTGTCTGGGCTGGGGGGTTTTGGGGAAGGGGGTCTCTGCACTGGTGAGCGAACTTTCGCATCACGGGGTGTCCTTTTGGGGACACCCTCTGGGAACGAGGTACCCCGCTCCCATCAGACCGCGATCGGTCCCCTCACTCCCTGGTAGGCGGTTTCCCTTGGCTCCTGGTGCCAATCCATATTCACCAATATATATATGGATGTATTAAACAATTCTTTATCCACTCGTGTGGTCGGTGACCAGCCACACGAGTCAGCATCAAGTGGTCACTCTCTGGATGATGACCCTGTACCCTCCGGGTAGTCTGCCAAAACTGCGACTTTAGATGTTCCCTGCATCGAGTTATTAACTGGTGTCTTTCTGAAACACTCCTACACAAAGTATATAGTCCTCAAAACGGATGATGGTACTTCCTTCCAGAAGCTGAACTGTTTTAAGATTCACAGTGGTTTGGTTACAGCATATGGATTTGCCCCAAAGGTCTCTTTACAGGGTGATGGTTCTCAATTGCTAGAAGCTAGGAATGAAGAGGAGAGTTCACGCATCCAGTCCCTAACTATGGTCGCTGGTTATGCTGTATCTGCCTCTCGTCACTTGGTCCTAAACCAGTCCCGAGGGGTTGTGTATTCTTGTGACTTGATCTCATATTCTGATTCTTCCCTCTTAGAGGGGCTGGCTCCTGAGGGTGTTGTAGGAGTACAGAGAAGTATGCAGAAGGTTGATGGGGTTTTAACCCCCACGCCCGCTCTTATCTTGACATTTGACCGTCTTACCTTGCCGGAGGTTATCACTGCTGCGTGGTGGAAGCTAAAGGTTAAACCTTATGTTCCCCGACCTAGAAGATGTTATTATTGTCAAAGATTTGGTCACGTCCGCCGTTCTTGCAGGCGGGAAGCGTCTGGCCTTCCTGAGGTCTGTGGAAATTGTGGTGGAATTTCTCATGGTATAGATGATTGTTCTCAACACTCTAAATGTTTGAACTGTGGAGGAGCACATGCAGCCTCCTCAAGGGATTGCGAAGTATACAAATATGAATACAAGATCATTTCTGTCCGAACGAAGGAGAAAATTTCCTTTTCTGAAACAAAGGCCAGGGTAAGGGAGTGGTTCATTCGCCGTAGGGTTACCTTTGCTGCTGCGTTGTCTCGTCATAAAGCTACCCAGGAGGTGCCCCTGCCATCACACAATGCCCCATCAAATTCTCGGGGTTCTACTTCCCGGCCTTCTCGACCGGGAGGTTCCACTGAGGGAGTGCAGCCTGGAAGCAGCTGTGCTTCCTCCAGGGAGGTGCCTCCTGTCTCGGGGGGTGTTCCCTCTGCGGTGGTTCTTCCAGCGTCTGGGAGTGCCTCCCCCATCCCAGTTCCTCCGGTTCCTCCTGTGACAAACACCCGTGTCGATGCTACACTTTGCTTTGACACATCGAAAACTCCCGATGTCCTTCCTGTGCATCCTTGTCCTGACATATCCAAAAAAACCAGCGTCTCTCATACTTCTGTATCAGCTGCTACTTCCGTACCGACTGCTGCTCCTGTACCATCTGCCCGCTCTGCTACTGTTGCTCACTCTTCCTTACAGTGTGGCACTATAGTTTCAAATGCTTTTAGTTCTGGTGCAGAGATGGAGGTTGCATCTGCCAACCTCAAACAAGTGAGGAGTGAGGAGTTTTTGGGCGACTCCCCTCCTTCTAAGGTTCAAACTTCTGTACCACATGAGGATTCTGAGGGGGCTCTTCGCTCGACAACCCAGCCAGTGGTCGCGTCAAAGTCTGTGGGAGTTCATGATGGCCCTTCTAGGATTCCCGTCCCTGCCTCTTCCTCAGGTGTGGTGGGGCCTGGGTCTTTAGATACTCATAGAGCTCAGTCGCTTGCTCCCTCTGATCCAGCACCCAGCGGCCAACCTTCGGACAATTTGGTTGGGGGGGGGTTCGGTTGCCCCCGAGGTGCCAGCTGAACCCTCACATGGGTGTGCGGACGGGGCACGTGGGTTTCCCAAGAAGGTCTTTGTGCTTCGGACTGATTCTGGCGATGGGCGGGACATGTCTCAGGGTAATTTTTTTTTTTTTTTTCATAATAATCATGGCGGCGCAACTGCCAGGGTCATATGCCGCCGTATAACAAAGAAGTAAAAAGCAAAAAACAAAAAATAGAGGATAAGCCAATAAAAAAGGAGAAATTCTAAATATCTTTAAGAAGTCCTGCCTCCTTGACAAAGGAGAGGGTTGCCCCTCCCAAGGCACAGGCATCCTCCCCAAGCACGGAGGAAAGATGTATCATCTTTCCTCCATCCGTTTGGTGGTCAGAGAGGAACCGACGCCGCAAATCCTCAAGACTAGGGCACTCCACCAACAGGTGCCGAACAGTCAAGGGAACCAGACAGTCATCACAGAATGGAGGAGGAGCCCTCTCCATTAAAAAACCGTGAGAGAAACGGGTGTGGCCAATGCGGAGGCGGCACAAAGCAGTCTCCCATTGACGAGGGAAGCCCTGGTAACTGAATGAGCCCACCTTCTGGCAAATCGAGTGCAACTTATTGGCACCCACAGCATCCCAATGCTCCTGCCAACAGCACCAAACTCTGAAGGCAATAAAGGAGCGCATAGCTGCAGCAGGCAGACGATACAGAGGGGACTGTGCAAGAGGTGGACGAGCCGCTGCCGCCTTGGCCAGCTGATCAGCTCGTTCATTCCCTGCCACTCCTACATGAGCTGGAACCCAACAGAAATCCAAACGACGTCCACGACGCCCTAAAAGGAAAAGCCACTCTAAAATGGATAAAACCAAAGGATGAGAAGGATTAAAAGACTCCATTGCAGAAAGAGCACTTCGTGAGTCACTAAAAACAGTAAAAGCAGTGTGGGGGAGAGTGAAGAGAATCTGAAGGGCAAATAAAATAGCAGTCAGCTCAGCCGTAAAAACAGAAGCAGTCACAGGGAGGCTCCCACCTCGACAGAAGGTGGGAAACACCACACCAAAGCCCACACCCGCATCAGACTTAGATCCATCAGTATAAACTGGTATGGAGTCCCCATGGGAAGAGGCATGCTCTAAAAACAGAGAAAATAAAACCTGAGGAGGAAGGGAGGCCTTACTGGATGAGAAGAAACGACAAAATGTCACCCTGGGGAGAAGCCAGTAGCCCACCCTCGGGACACGGTGGGGAGTGATCGGCACAGAAGGAACAGAGAAGCTAGACATAATCGACTGCACCCTGAAACCAAAGGGCTTTGGAAAGGATGGCCGAGTGGCAAAAATAGGTGACCGAGAATCTTGAGAGACCTTGAGAAAGGGCACGGAGTCTGGGAGACGAGATAAGCGATACCAACATCTCATCAAAAGGGAAGAGCGGAGGAAGTCTAGAGGAAGGACACCAGCGTCAGCCAACAAACTCGAAATCGGGGAAGATCGGAATGCCCCAGTGGCGAGACGAACACCAGCATGATGTATGGAATCTAAAATACGAAGCCGGGCTTCTGAGGCAGAGGAATAAACTTCACATCCATAATGAAGTTTGGATAAAATCAGAGACTGATGCAAGAGGAGGAGGGTCTTGCGATCAGCTCCCCAGTATGTGTGCGCTAAAACTTTCAAGAGACCCAATGCTCTGAGACACTCAGCTTTTACGTACCTCAAGTGAGGGACCCAAGTCAACCGGCTGTCAAAAATCAGCCCTAAAACCGGGTTTCCTTTAAACACGAAATACGACGCCCATCTAAAAAAAGGTTTGGGTCAGGGTGGACTCCACGAACATGACAAAAATGCATGGCAACGGTCTTCTTGAAGGAAAATCGAAAACCTCGTTCATCAGCCCATCTAGAGACACGGTTGAGAGCCATCTGCATCCTCCTTTCTGCCATTGACATCCATGAGGCAGTGACAGAGATTGATAAATCGTCAACATAGAGAGAGCCACGAACACCATTTGGGAGCACAGAAATAACGCTGTTAATTGCCACTGCGAAAAGGGTAACACTTAGTATGCTCCCTTGTGGCACACCATCCTCAAGGGGACGTGCAGTAGACAGCTCACTCCCGACTCGGGCCCGAATAAAACGATTAGATAAAAACTCCCGGATAAAAGTGGGGAGTTGCCCACGGAGACCAAACTCATAAAGAGATTGCAATATACCATGACGCCAGGAAGTGTCGTACGCCTTCTCCAAATCAAAGAACACTGTGATATGATGCTGGTTAGTTGCAAAAGCCTGGCAGATGGAAGATTCTAAAGAAAGGAGAACATCTGTGGTCGACCGCATCTTCCGAAACCCACACTGGACTGGAAACAAGTAACCACCCTTCTCTAAGTACCACATGAGCCGACTATTCACCATCTTTTCGAGGACCTTACAAAGGCAAGATGTCAGCGAGATAGGGCTATAATTAGTGGCCTGCAAGTGATCCTTACCCGGCTTAGGGATGGGGAGAACCACAGCAACACCCCATGAGGTCGGAAACCCACCATTGCACCAAATTCTGTTATACAGTGACAACAGAAAATGAAGGCCTGCATCAGGCAAGTGGTGTAAGAAGGCATATGGAACATCATCCAAGCCTGGAGACGAGTCGCGACACTGCGACAATGCCATCTGAAGTTCAGAAGCAGAAAAAGCAACATTATACGACTCCTCCGCAGTAGATGGAAAACTAATGCCCAAAGATTCCAGGTACCGTCGGCGGCGTGCCGACGGGGATGAGGTGTCCTTCCTAGAGACATTAGCAAAATGAGCTGCAAATATCTCGGCAACAGACGAAGAATGAGCCACCACCACACCTGCATGAGATAAAACAGGAGGAGAGGGAACAGGAAATTTCCCGAAAATCTTCCTCACCCGTTTCCACACTTTTGTGAGAGGAGTCTGTGAAGAAATTGAAGAAACAAATAATGCCCAAGACTTCCTCCTAGCCTCCTTCATAACCCGCCGGGCATGAGCTCGGGCCCTCCTATATGCCGCTAAGTAACCAGGGTCACCTCGGTGACGACGAAGTCGGGAGAAAGCAGCACGTTTAGCCCGAACAGCAGAAGCACTCTCATCAGTCCACCAGGGAACTGGACGGCAAGGAAAGTGACCAGCTTTTCTCGGAATACTCTGCAGTGCCGCCGAGTGTAGTAAGTCTGTGAAATACTCAACAGCAGCATCAGTGCTGACAAAATCCTCCACACATCGGTTCGGGGAACACAGCTCCTCAAAAACCGGCCAGACCGCCCTATCCAAGCGCCAGCGGGGAAGACGACGCCGAGGCGCACTCTGTGTCGATCTTAATAAAATAGGGAAGTGGTCACTGCCATGTAAGTCTGGTAACACAGCCCATGTAAAATTCAGGGCTACCCCTGCAGAGCACAGAGACAAATCAATAGAAGTAAAAATACCCGTTTGACTATGGAAGTAAGTAACTTCACCAGAATTAAAAACGTACAGGTCCACATCCTCCACAATGGAGGCTAACATAGTACCTCTAGCATCAGCTGTGGAGCCACCCCACAGGGGATGATGACTGTTCATGTCAGCCAGCAAGAAATAGGGTGAGGGAAGTGCACGAATAAGATTTTCAAGATCAACCCTCTCAATAGTGGCACTAGGAGGGAGGTACAAAGGGCACACAGTATAACGACGGGGAAGGAAAATCTAGAGAGCAACAGCCTGCAGTGGAGTGATAAGATTCACAGCAGTGAAAGGTATGTCACTACGTACTAGAATAGCCACACCCCCACCATGACCTTGTCCAGGAAGAGGATCTGAATAAAAAACCTGGTAACCAGGTGGACTGGGAGGCGCAGCATCACCAACCATTGTCTCTTGTAGGCAAACACACACAGGTGAATACTCAGCCAGAAGCCAACGGAGTTCCTCCCAGTTGGCTCGTAAACCACGGCAGTTCCATTGAATAATATTAGCCATTAAAACTACTGAAATAAAAAATGGCAGGGGAGAGGGACAAACAGAAGACCATAAAAAGAAATACTAAAAATATTAAAATGGAGGAACTATATACACAAAAGAAAGGGTCACTTAGTGGAAACCACTGAGCGACCCTGGGAGACAATCTTCTTGGGAATGCGGATACGCCCACTAAGGGGCTTGCCACGGGCAGCAGCATGGCTAGAACGAGGGCCTGGGGTCTGCGAAGTGTTGGGAGACTTCACAGACACCCGTCGCTGCCCAGCAGGAGAGGAAGAGCTACTCCAAACCCTGCCCGGGGCCCCCAGTGAACCAAGAGGTCGAGCAGGAGGGATTGGGGTCCTGGCCTCCAAACGTGGAGGGGGCAGGACAGGATCCTCAGAGGTAAACGGAGGAGGAACATCCGATACCCCGGAGGAAGAGGTGCCAGACTGACCTGACACCCCAGAAGCCCCTGAAGACCCAGAAGCAGGGTCTGAGGGCTGTTGCACAGATGGACTAACTACAGAGGATGTGGACTCCACGACCGACACCTTGCTTGGAGGATCTTCAAGACTCAAAGACTCTGAGGAACCACGATGACGTTTAGCAAATGAAGAATGTGCACCATGACTACCAGGGGATACCATTGATGTAGAGGTCGAGTCTTGAACTGTAGTGGCAACCGTCTCAAGTGCAGGAGATTGATGCACTGGCATGGAATCAGCAGATGAAGGCATAGGAGCTGACACAACAGGAGGAACTCGTGTCTGCTGCTGGACAGGACGACGAGGACGGCTATGACCGGACAAAACTGATGCATAAGACACTCCGTTACGGAAAACAGATGACATGGCTCTACTCCTGGACTCAGGAAAGCTTATTTTATCCCGATTACGGATGAGGAGGATCTCCTTCTGCAAGCAAAACCGGGCACAGTCTTTAGATGAAGCAGGATGTGCCTCACCACAGTGCAAACAACAAACAGGTCCAGGACAGTCCTGTCCTGCATGAGTGGATGCTCCACAACTGACACACACCACTGGGAGGCCCTGTTGCAAACGATGACAGACTCGCCCAACATGCCCGTACATCTGACAGTGGTAGCAGCGTCGTGGATTTGGGACAAAGGGTTTGACCCTAAGGGACAACCAAGCCACCTTGATGGATGAAGGCAGAACAGTACAGTCGAACGTCAGCAACAAGGATGGAGTTGGGGTAAGAATACCATCAACCTTCTTCTGAAATCTCTCCACTTTAACGACCCTGTGGACCTGAAGTTCTTCAAGCAGCTTCTCTTCACTGTAACGCAATAAGTCTTTCGAGAAAACAACACCTCGACTTTGATTAAAAAAGGCATGAGGAACACAAGTGAACAGTGCATCCGGGTCCTTACACTGGGCAGCCAGCCGGGAACCCTCTTCAGGGGATGTAACCTCCACTAGGAGGCCACCATCCCCCTGAGGTGAAATCTTCGGTTCTCTGCCACAGATTGACACAATGCACCGATGAACAGTAAAAATGTCTTGATTCCCAATAGGCTGACCATCCAAAGTGAGAATGGTGTAGTACCTTGGGAAATCAATCCTCTCATAGACACCTGGCAGGACCTCACGGGCATGTCCACAAGATGACGATGTCTGTTGCCGGCTCTTCTTCTTTGTAGTGGCCACTGACCGGAAACCACTGGAACCAGGCAGGTATGGTTCCAAGGTGGCAATGTGGGCCTCACCAGCCAGAGGCACACGAGGCACACAGGAGGGAGACTGTGAACGATGGTCAGGGACGGAGCCAGGGTCGTCAGCCGCAAGAATGTTGGAGGAAGCCATATGTAATAAAAAACAACCTTCATTCCCCCACCCCTCCACCCACCATGGAGCCCAACAAGGGGAGGCCATATGCCAGGGAAAGCACCACTGGCGACCCCAGAGGTAGTGGGAAAGTATACGCAGGTAACCACCAAGGGACCCTGACAATGGTGACTCCAGGACGATAGGAGCCACCAGGTCCCCCAGTGCCCGCTTGACCCTAAAGCCACTAGGTGACTAGCCTGGATGGCTAGCCAGTGACCAGCCGATTGACCTGGTCGGGCCCAACCAGGCCACCCGTCTAGCCAGAATAAGGGACCAAAGAGGTGTATTGCTAGCTGCAGGGCGCACCATGCAGCATCACTCAACCTCCAGGACTCCCGTCTCCCAGCATTACGGGATGCCACGCACGGCAAACACGTGGGGAGGCAACAGTCCCGCCCTTGATGGCAAATGAGCAGGGACTGACATCACCAGTAGGCCTCCTCTACCAGTGATGTAGGGGGTGCTTGGTCCACGACACTGACAAATGCCGAACCCTACAAAGGTAGGCATGCCTCCAAAGTAGGTGGCACTGCCAGCCACGCTTCAAGCCCCGCCACCACGTCAAGGTGATCCCCCTCAGCGGGGTGTCTCAGTGTAAGGGTACTTCAACCCATGGAAACTCTAAATCTTCATTGCCTTCTCGGTTGGTGAGGTAGAGCTCCACGCCTAGGAAGAAGGGCTTTCACTCCCTTCCCAATGAGGTTGCTACATAGCTTTCTAAGTTCATAATATTTAATACTAATCACTATGGCTCAATCAGTACCAATCTGTCATCCGTGGAACTGGAGAGGTGCCATGGCAAATTGGGAGGAATTGCAGTTATTACTCTCTGCTCTGAACCCACTATGTGTGTGTCTTCAGGAAACAATGGTGGGGGACAGACAGTTCCCTTCCATTAAGGGGTATAAGGCCTTCCATGCATCTCCTCCTGGTGGTCACAGCGGTGGATGTGCAGTTTTGTGCCGTTCTGATGTCCCCTTTATTTCCTTTGAGATTCAGTCGCCCTTTCAAGTTCTAGCCATACAGATGCACGTTGGGAGGTGCTATACCATCTGTTGTCTGTACCTTCCACCTTCCGTTCATGTTATACGTGCTGATCTAGAAACCCTTATCAGTCAACTTCCACTCCCTTTCCTACTCCTTGGTGACCATAATGGCCACCATCCTTTGTGGGGTGACTCACTTCCAAATCCCCGGGGTGATCTTCTTGCCTCTTTGGTTGGGGATTTAGATTTGGTTGTCCTAAATGATGGAAGGCCGACCTATTTTCATGTTCAGACTGGCACGTATTCTGTCATTGACCTTATCATCTCCTCCTCTAACTGTGCCCTTGATTTTTGTTGGGAGGTTTTGGATGATCTACATGGTAGTGACCATTATCCTGTAGTGGTCCAGCCTACTCACTCTGTTCCTGCAGCCCGTCTGCCACACTGGTGTCTGGTCAGGGCTGATTGGTCTCTCTTTGAGGAACTATGTGTATTTGCCAACAGGGTTACTGATTTTTCAACTATCGATGATGCCGAATGTTATTTTACTAAGACGATTATCTCAGCAGGGGTTCATTCTATCCAACGGAATTCTGGTGTTTTTTCCCGGAGAGCTGTACCATGGTGGAATGATGACTGCTGCATAGCAAAGTGAACTTACAAAGCAGCTGCTCGTCGGTATTTTGCCAATCATAATGTTGATTTTCTAAAAATACAGTTTCGTAAAGCACGTGCTCACTATAGATGGGTCATGAAGAATGCTCGCCGTAACTCGTGGAGGTCGTATGTTTCTACAATTACATCTTCAACTTCAATGTCTGTGGTGCGGAAAAAGGTGCGCAAGATTTCTGGTAGGTTCTCGCCCCCCTCCCCTCCAGTGTTGTGCCTTCACGGAGAACTTGTTTCTGCACCAGATGCAGTAGCCTCTGCTTTTGCCGATCAGTTTTATGCTGTCTCCACAAAGGATCCTTCTCAGCCATTTGCCACCTTTCGTTGGAATCAGGAGAGGCTGGGTCTTGACTTTCGCTTTCGTGGCGGAGAGCTGTATAATTTAGATTTCAGCCTCTGTGTGCTACGTGCTGCCCTTTCAGAGTGTCGTGACACTGCTCCTGGGCCTGATGATATTCCATACTCTATGCTGCGTCATCTTCCGACTGATTCACTTCAGTTTTTATTGGACCTTTTTAACAGGGTTTGGAGTGAGGGCTTTATTCCGAGGAATTGGAAGTTGGGTATTGTCCTCCCCTTTCCCAAGCCTGGTAAAGACCATTCCCAAGTCTCCAACTATCGCCCTATCACTTTTACATCATGTGTGTGCAATCTGTTCGAAACGATGGTCAATATCAGGCTTATATGGTTTCTGGAGAAGGGTTGCTTTCTCTCTCCGTCGCAGAGTGGTTTCCGTAAATTACGGTGCACTTCAGACAACCTTATCAGGCTCGAGTCGTCAATCTGTGAAGCTTTTGCCTCCAAGCAACATCTTGTGGCAGTATTTTTTGACCTTGAGAAGGCTTATGACACTGCCTAGCGCCATGGCATCCTCCAACAACTTCATGCCTTTGGTTTACGTGGTCGCCTGCCTGTGTTGCTTGGAGACTTCTTGATTGATCGTGTATTTCGGGTCCGTGTGGGTTCTACCCTCTCTGCGCCACTGTGCCAGGAGGAAGGTGTCCCACAGGGGAGTGTCTTAAGTGTTTCCCTGTTTGCAGTGGCCCTTAATTGTATCATTGACACTGTGCCTGCTGGGGTATCCTCATCCCTTTATGTGGATGACTTAACTATATGGTTTTCTGGCTCCCGCATGTCTGCTATTGAGCGGCGGATGCAACTTGCCTTGGACAAGATTTCTGCCTGGGCCACTTCCAAAGGTTTTCGGTTTTCCCCTTCAAAGACTGTGGCTATGCACTTCTGTAGGATGAGACGGGTACACCCGGACCCTGATCTCCAGCTTTGTGGCAGGAGACTTCGTTGTGTGACAGACGAAATTCTTGGGCCTGACTTTTGACTGTTGTTTGACATGGGTCTCACACTTGGCAAATCTTAAAACATCATGTATGAAGGCTCTCAGTCTATTGAGGGTTCTGTCCCATACCTCTTGGGGTGCTGATCGAAGGACACTCTTGAATTTGTTTCAGGTATTTGTAACGTCTAAGCTGTCATATGGCTGTGAGGTATATTCCTCTGCCACAGAATCAAGACTAAAAACTCTAGATGCTGTCTATCATACTGGTCTTCACCTTGCAACTGGGGTTTTTCGGTCCTCTCCAATTCCCAGCTTATTGGTGGAAGTTGGTGTGCCTCCCTTAGATCTACTGCGTCAGTCTGTTGCAGTACGGTGCTGGCTCTGGATTCGTCACCTTCCAGACTCACTTGTCTGTGAGGGTGTGACGAAACAGTCTTGTCTTTTGTGTTATAGTAGACACCCTCGCATGCCTCGTCCATTTGGCTATAGGGTTCAGGATTTAATGGAGGGGTTTGGTTTGTCGGCAGTACTTGTCAGTCCTGTTCAGATCCCGAGGGTTGTGCCTTGGATATTGCCCAATGTAACTTTCTGCAGGCCTATTGCTGGTTGAAAGGATTTTGTCGCTCCTCAGTGTCTTTTAAGGTTATTTTTAGAACATTCTTCTATTCATGGTGGTTCTGTGCCTGTGTATACTGATGGCTCTAAATCCGCATCAGGTGTTGGTTTTGGAGTGGTATTTCCCAATTTTAGCCGTGGAGGTAGTGTTCCTTTGGTTGCCTCAGTTTTTACTGCGGAGTTGTCAGCCATCATTTTAGCCTTGAAGTTGGTGTTTGTTCATCCTGACAATTATTTTACTATTTTTAGCGACTCTCAAGGGGCTCTTTTGGCCCTGGACTCTTTTAACTCTTCCCATCCTTTAGTTTTAGCTATTTTGGAGTGGCTGTTCCTCATTCGCCGTCGGGGGAAAAGAGTGGATTTTCGCTGGGTTCCCGCACATGGTGGTGTGGTGGGCAATGAGACTCCGGATGCATTGGCCAAGGCTGCGGCAACTCAACAGCCCCCAACAGAATATCCGCTTCCTGCATCTGATCTAACACCTTACTTGCGGGACAGAATGCATGTGTGTTGGCAGAGACGCTGGGATGGTGTTGTTCATAATAAGCTGAAAGAGGTCTTCCAGAGAGTGGTTGTGCCAAGGGTTCTCCCTTCCATGCCTCGGCGATTGGAGGTGGCTCTTGCTAGGCTTCGCATTGGGCACTCTCGACTTACACATGGGTTCCTGATGAGTGGCGAGACTCAACCGTACTGTGATGATTGCTTTGTTCCCCTTACTGTCCGTCACTTGCTAGGCGAGTGTCCAAGTTTGGGGGACCTGTGTCGGAGATTCCTCCATAGGCATACAGGGGTAGATGGTGCCTACTGTCTCTCCTCGATGCTTGGTGGAGCCCATAGCGTTTTTACTGACGTTTTTCGTTTTCTTCAGGAGGCGGGCCTCCTTCCACTTTCATAAGAAATTGTTTTCTCTTTTAACTATTCTTTTATTATTTTCAGTGTATTATTTCTAGAAAAAGTTATTAACTATGCACAATTTATTTGCCTACTACAATCAATCAATCTCTCTCTCCCTCTCTCTCTTGCACTCTCTCTCTCTCTCTCTCTCTCTGTAAAAGAGGTGTCTACTACCGCAACATTTAATCAAAGCAGATTTATTCTGTGTGTGTGTGTGTGTGTGTGTGTGTGTGTGTGTGTAAATGAGGTGTCTACTACCGCAACATTTAATAAAAGCAGATTTATTCTCTCTCTCTCTCTCTTCCCCCCCCCGTGGGCAGCCACCTTGTCGTGGTGGGGGGGCTTGCGTGCCCCTGTGATCCAACAAGCCTGCCCGTGGATGTAACGACATCTGGCAGGGTCTCCCATGCGGGTAGGGTTGTGGGTGAGGGGTCTGACTAAGTGCTGCCCGAAACGTAGGTTACCCGTATGGGTCATCGGTTTCGCCCTCCAGATGGATCGCCTTGGTACTGCCTGAGTTGGTTGGTTGGGTGTCTTGGCTGGGGGGTGTTGGGGAAGGAGGGCCTTTGCACTGGTGGGATTGACTGATTGTAGTAGAAACTGGCGTCGCAACTGCTAAGGTCATATGCCGCCGGACAACAAGCTAAAACACATGGAAAATAAATTGTGCATAGTTAATAACTTCTTTAGAAAAAATACATTGAAAATAATAAAAGAATAGTTAAAAGAGAAAACAATTTCTTATAAAAGTGGAAGGAGGCCCGCCTCCTGAAGAAAATAAAAAACATCAGTAAAAACGCTATGGGCTCCACCAAGCATCAAGGAGAGACAGTAGGCACCATCTACCCCTGTATGCCTATGGAGGAATCTCCGACGCAGGTCCCTCAAAGTTGGACACTCGGCTAGCAAGTGACGGACAGTAAGGGGAACAAAGCAATCATCACAGTACGGTTGAGTCTCGCCACTCATCAGGAACCCATGTGTAAGCCGAGAGTGCCCAATGCGAAGCCTAGCAAGAGCCACCTCCAATCGCCGAGGCATGGAAGGGAGAACCCTTGGCACAACCACTCTCTGTAAGACCTATTTCAGCTTATTATGAGCAACACCATCCCAGCGTCTCTGTCAACACACATGCATTCTGTCCCGCAAGTAAGGTGTTAGATCAGATGCAGGAAGCGGATATTCTGTTGGGGGCTGTTGAGTTGCCGCAGCCTTGGCCAATGCATCCGGAGTCTCATTGCTCACCACACCAACATGTGCGGGAACTCAGCAAAAATCCACTCTTTTCCCTAAACGACGAATGAGGAACAGCCACTTCAAAATAGCTAAAACTAAAGGATGGGAAGAGTTAAAAGAGTCCAGGGCCAAAAGCGCCCCTTGAGAGTCGCTAAAAATAGTAAAATAATTGTCAGGATGAACAAAAACCAACTTCAAGGCTGAAATGATGGCTGACAACTCCGCAGTAAAAACTGAGGCAACCAAAGGATGACTACCTCCACGGCTAAAATTGGGAAATACCACTCCAAAACCAACACCTGATGCGGATTTAGAGCCATCAGTATACACAGGCACAGAACCACGATGACTAGAAGCATGTTCTAAAAATAACCTTAAAAGACACTGAGGAGCGACAAAATCCTTTGAACCTGCAACAGGCCTGCAGAAAGTTACCTTGGGCAATATCCAAGGCGCAACCCTTGCGATCCGAACAGGACTGACAAGAACTGCCAACAAACCAAACCCCTCCATTATATCCTGAACCCTATAGCCAAATGGATGAGGCATGCGAGGGTGTCTACTATAACACAAAAGACAAGACTGTTTCGTCACACCCTCACAGACAAGTGAGTCTGGAAGGTGACGAATGCGGAGCCAGCACTACTGCAACAGACTGACGCAGTAGATCTAAGGGAGGCACACCAGCTTCCACCAATAAGCTGGGAATTGGAGAGGACCGAAAAGCCCCAGTTGCAAGGCGAAGACCAGTATGATAGACAGCATCTAGAGTTTTTAGTCTTGATTCTGTGGCAGAGGAATATACCTCACAGCCATATGACAGCTTAGACGTTACAAACACCTGAAACAAATTCAAGAGTGTCCTTCGATCAGCACCCCAAGAGGTATGGGAAAGAACCCTCAATAGATCGATGTTTTAAGATTTGCCAAGTGTGAGACCCATGTCAAACGACAATCAAAAGTCAGACCCAAGAATTTCGTCTCTGTCACACAACGGAGACTCCTGCCACAAAGCTGGAGATCAGGGTGCAGGTGTACCCCTCTCATCCAACAGAAGTGCATAGCCACAGTCTTTGAAGGGGAAAACCGAAAACCCTTGGAAGTGGCCCAGGCAAAAATCTTGTCCAAGGCAAGTTGCATACGCCGCTCAATAGCAGACATGCGGGAGCGAGAAAACCATATAGCTAAGTCATCCACATAAAGGGATGAGGATACCCCAGCAGGAACAGTGTCAATGATACCATTAATGGCCACTGCAAACAAGGAAACACTAAAGACACTCCCCTGTGGGACACCTTCCTCCTGGCACAGTGGCGCAGAGAGGGTAGAACCCACACGGACCCGAAATACACGATCAGTTAAGAAGTCTCCAAGCAACACAGGCAGGCGACCACGTAAACCAAAGGCATGAAGTTGTTGGAGGATGCCATGGTGCCAGGCAGTGTCATAAGCCTTCTCAAGGTCAAAAAACACAGCCACAAGATGTTGCTTGGAGGCAAAAGCTTCACAGATTGACACCTCGAGCCTGATAAGGTTGTCTGAAGTGCACCATAATTTACGGAAATCACTCTGCGACGGAGAGAGAAAGCAACCCTTCTCCAGAAACCACATAAGCCTGACATTGACCATCTTTTCGAACAGCTTGCACACACATGATGTTAAAGTGATAGGGCGATAGTTGGAGACTTGGGAATGGTCTTTACCAGGCTTGGGAAAGGGGAGGACAATACCCAACTTACAATTCCTCGGAATAGAGCCCTCACTCCAAACCCTGTTAAAAAGGTCCAATAAAAACTGAAGTGAATCAGTTGGAAGATGATGCAGCATAGCGTATGAATATTGTCAGGCCCAGGAGCAGTGTCACGACACTCTGAAAGGGCAGCACATAGCTCACGGAGGCTGAAATCTAATTTATATGGCTCTCCACCACGAGAGCGAAAGTCAAGACCCAGCCTCTCCTGATTCCTACAAATGGTGGCTAATGGCTGAGAAGGATCCTTTGTGGAGACAGCATAAAACTGATCGGCAAAAGCAGAGGCTACTACATTTGATGCAGAAAGAAGTTCTCCGTGAAGGCGCAACACTGGAGGAGAGGGGGGCGAGAACCTACCAGAAATCTTGCGCACCTTTTTCCACACCACAGACATTGAAGTTGAAGATGTAATTGTAGAAACATACGACCTCCACGAGTTACGGCGAGCATTCTTCATGACCCATCTATAGTGAGCACGTGCTTTGCGAAACTGTATTTTTAGAAAAAGAACATTACGATTGGCAAAATACCGACGAGCAGCTGCTTTGAAAATTCCCTTTGCTATGGAGCAGTCATCATTCCACCATGGCACCTGTCTCCGGGAAAAAACACCAGAAGTCCGTGGGATAGAATGAACCCGTGCTGAGAAAATGGTCTTAGTAAAATAACATTAGGCATCATCGATAGTTGAAATATCAGTATCCCTGTTGGCAAATACACATAGTTTCTCAAAGAGAGACCAATCAGCCCTGTCCAGACACCAGCGTGGCAGACGGGCTACAGGAACAGAGTGAGTAGGCTGGACCACTACAGGATAATGGTCACTACTATGTAGACCATCCAAAACCTCCAAAGAAAAATCAAGGGCACAGTTAGAGGAGGAGATGGTAAGGTCAATGACAGAATACGTGCCAGTCTGAACATGAAAATGGGTCGGCCTTCCATCATTTAGGACAACCAAATCTAAATCCCCAACCAAAAAGGCAAGAAGATCACCCCAGGGATTTGAAAGTGTCACCCCACAAAGAATGGCAGCCATTAAGGTCACCAAGGAGTAGGAAAGGGAGTGGAAGTTGGCTGATAAGGGTTTCTAGATCAGCACGTATAACAGGAACGGAAGGTGGAAGGTACAGACAACAGATGGTATAGCACCTCCCAACGTGCATCTGTACGGCTAGAACTTGAAAGGGCGACTGAATCTCAAAGGAAATAAAGGGGACATCAGAACGGCACAAAATTGCACATCCACCGCTGTGACTACCCCTAATGGAAGGGAAGTATCTGCCCCCACCATTGTCTCTTGAAGACACACACATGGTGAGTTCAGAGCAGAGAGTAATTACTGCAATTCCTCCCAATTTGCCATGACACCTCTACAGTTCCACGGATGACAGATTGGTACCGATTGAGCCATAGTGATTAGTATTAAATATTATGAACCTAGAAAGCTATGTAGCAACCTCGTTGGGAAGGGAGTGAAAGCCCTTCTTCCTAGGAGTGGAGCTCTGCCTCACCAACCGAGAAGGCAATGAAGATTTAGAGTTTCTGTGGGTGGAAGTACCCTTACCCCGAGACATGTCCCGCCCATCGCCAGAATCAGTCCGAAGCACAGAGACCTTCTTGGAAGACCCATGTGCCCTGTCCGCACACCCATGTGAGGGTTCAGCTGGCACCTCAGGGCCAACCGAACCCCCCCCCAACCAAATCATCCAAAGGCTGGCCGCTGGGTGACGGATCAGAGGGAGCAAGCGACTGAGCTCTATGAGTATCCAAAGACCCAGGCCCCACCACACCTGAGCAAGAGACAGGGATGGGAATCCTAGAAGGGCCATCATGAACACCCACAGACTTAGACGCGACCACTGGCTGGGTTGTCGAGCAAAGAGCCCCCTCAGAATCTTCATGTGGTACAGAAGTTTGAACCTTAGAAGGAGGGGAGTCACCCAAAAACTCCTCACTCCTCACTCGTTTGAGGTTAGCAGATGCAATCTCCATCTCTGCACCAGAACTTAAAGCATTAGAGACTATAGTTCCACACTGTAAGGAAGAGTGGGCAACAGTAGCAGAGCGGGCAGATGGTACAGGAGCAGCAGTTGGTATGGAAGTAGCAGCTGATACAGAAGGATGAGAGACGCTGGTTATTTTGGATATGTCAGGACAAGGATGCACAGGAAGGACATCGGGAGTTTTGGATGTGTCAAAGCAAAGTGTAGCATCGACACGGGTGTTTGTCACAGGAGGAACCGGAGGAACTGGGATGGGGGAGGCACTCCCAGACGCTGGAAGAACCACCACAGAGGGGACACCCCCAGAGACAGGAGGCACCTCCCTGGAGGAAGCACAGCTGCTTCCAGGCTGCACTCCCTCAGTGGAACCCTCCGGGCGAGAAGGCTGGGAAGTAGAACCCCAAGAATTTGATGGGGCATTGTGTGATGGCAGGGGCACCTCCCGGGTAGCTTTATGGCGAGACAACGCAGCAGCAAAGGTAACCCCAGGGTGAATGAACCACTCCCTTACCCTGGCCTTTGCCTCAGAAAAGGAAATTTTCTCCTTCGTTCGGACAGAAATGATCTCGTATTCATATTTGTATACTTCGCAATCCCTTGAGGAGGCTGCATGTGCTCCTCCACACTTCAAACATTTAGTGGGTTGAGAACAATCATCTATACCATGAGAAATTCCACCACAATTTCCACAGACCTCAGGAAGGCCAGACACTTCCCGCCTGCAAGAACGGCGTATGTGACCAAATCTTTGACAATAATAGCATCTTCTAGGTCGGGGAACATAAGGTTTAACCTTCAGCTTCCACCACGCAGCAGTGATAACCTCCGGCAAGGTAAGACGGTCAAATGTCAAGATAAGAGTGGGCGTGGGGGTTAAAACCCCATCAACCTTCTTCATAATTCTCTGTACTCCTACAATACCCTGAGGAGCCAGCCCCTCTAAGAGGGAAGAATCAGAATATGAGATCAAGTCACGAGAATACACAACCGCTCGGTACTGGTTCAGGACCAAATGACAAGAGGCAGATACAGGATAACCGGCGACCACAGTTAGAGACTGGATGCGTGAACTCTCCTGTTAATTTCTGGCTTCTAACAATAGAGAGCCATCGCCCTGCAAAGAGACCTTGGGGGTAAATCCACATGCTGTTAGTAGACCACTGTGAATCTGAAAACAATTCAGGTTCCTGAAGGAAGTACCATTATCCAATTTGATGACTATGTATTTTGTGTATGAGTGCTTTACAAAAACACCAGGTAACACCTCTATTGAAAAGGCATCTTCATTCTCAGTTTTGGCAGACGAGCCTGGGGGTACAGGGTCATCGGCCAAAGAGTGACCAGGTGATGCCAACTCGTGCGGCTGATCACCGACCACACGAGTGGGTAAAGAAATGTTCACAGTATCCATAAATACATTAGTGAAAATAATTTGGCACCAGGAGCCAAGGGAAAACGTCTACCAGGGAGTGAGGGGACCGAGCGCGGTCTGATGGGAGCGGGGTTCCTCGTTCCCAGAGGGTGTCCCCAAAAGGACACCTCATGATGCGAAAGTTCGCTCCCACCAGTGCAGAGACCCCCTTCCCCAACACCCCCCAGCCCAGACACCCAACCAACCAACTCGGGACAGCACCGAGGCGATCCCTCTGGAGGGCAGCACCGATGACCCTTACGGGTAACCTACGTTTCGGGCAGTGCTTAGTCAGACCCCTCACCCACAACCCCACCCGCGTTGGAGACCCTGCCAGATGTCGTTACATCCACGGGCAGGCTTGTGGGATCATAGGGGCATGCAAGCCCCCCCACCATGACAAGGTGGCTGCCCACGGAGGGGTGCACCGGTGGGAGCAAACTTTCAAATCACGGGGTGTCTTTTTTGAGACACCCTCTGGGGACGAGGTACCCCGCTCTCATTAGACCGCGCTCGGTTCCCTCACTCCCTGGTAGGCAGTTTCTCTTGGCTCCTGGTGCAAATTTATTTTCACTAATGTATTTATGGATACACTAAACTCTCGTGTGGTCGGTGACCAGCCGCACGAGTCGGCATCAACTGGTCACTCTCTGGCCGATGACCCTTTACCCTCCGGTTCGTCTGCCAAAACTGTGAATCACGATGCCCTTTCAATGGAGCTGTTACCTTGTGTTTTTGTGAATCACTCTTACACAAAATACATAGTCCTCAAAATGGATAATGGTACTTTCTTTCAGAACCCGAATTGTTTTCAGAGTCACAGTAGTCTAGTTACAGCATGTGGATTTACCCCCAAGGTCTCTTTGCAGGGCGATGGTTCTCTATTGTTGGAAGCCAGGAATGAAGAGGAGAGTTCATGCATCAAGTCTCTAACTGTGGTCGCCGGTTATCCTGTATCTGTATCTCGTCACTTGGTCCTAAATCAGTCCCGAGGGGTTGTGTATTCTCGTGACTTGATCTCATATTCTGATTCCTCCCTCTTAGAGGGGCTGGCTCCTAAGGGTGTTGTAGTAGTACAGAAAATTATGAAGAAAGTTGATGGGGTTTTAAGCCCCACGCTCACTTGACATCTGACCGTCTTACCTTGCCAGAGGTTATCACTGCTGCGTGGTGGAAGCTAAACGTTAAACCTTATGTTACCTGACCTAGATGATGTTACTATTGTCAAAGATTTGGTCATGTCCGAAGTTCTTGCAAGCGGGAAGCGTCTGGCCTTCCTGAGGTCTGTGGAAATTGTGGTGGAATTTCTCATTGTATAGATCATTGTTCTGAACTCCCTAAATGTTTGAACTGTGGAGGAGCACATGCAGCCTCCTCAAGGGATTGCGAAGTATACAAGTATGAATATGAGCTTATTTCCGTCTGAACGAAGGAGAAAATTTCCTTTTCTGAGGCAAAGGCCAGGGTTAGGGAGCGGTTCATTCATCCTGGGGTTACCTTTGCTGCTGCTGCGTTGTCTCGCCCTAAGGCTACTCGGCAGGTGCCCCTGCCATCACACAATGCCCCATCGAATTCTCGGGGTTCTACGTCCCGGCCTTCTCGGCCAGGGGGTTCCACCGAGGGAGTGCGCATGGAAGCAGCTGTGATTCTTCCGGGGAGGTGCCCCCTATCTCTGGGGGTGTTCCCTCTGTGGTGGTGCTTCCAGCATCTGGGAGTGCCTCCCCCATTCCAGTTCCTCCAGTTCCTCCTGTGAGAAACACACATGTCGATGCTACACCTTGCTTTGACACATCCAAAACTCCCGATGTCCTTCCTGTGCAAGGTAAGCGTCGCCGTAACTCCTCAGAGTGCTCAGAGAGCGAAGTGCTGCTACCAAAGATCCCTGCAGTGGAGCCCACTACTCCTCCTCCTCGGGATGCTCAGGGGTCAGGGCAAGTGCAGGCTGGGGACGGCATCTCGCTGATGACCCAACCACCGCCAGATAGTGGTGGTCCTCAGGTAGTTGATGCACCTGCTCAGCTTCATGAGGTCTTGCCCTCTCAGGATTAGAGTACTGTGGAACGTGCTACTGATTGTGCTCCTTCTCGTGGTGGCACTACCTGCTCTACCCGGGCTAGGGCAGTTTGTGGTCCACCTGCCAAACCATCTCTTGCCTCGCCAAAGAAAAACATCGTCCGGCCCTCTTCTTCTTCCTCCAGGTTATCTTCAGCTGGGCGGCACATTGTACACCATAATGGTGCCAGGCAGTACCTTTCTAAGGGCAGTTCTAAACAGCAATCTAAATCTGGTTGCTTCCCGGGGGCAAGGTTGTCTCTCCCCTCAACCTGATTCTTACTTTGCTGTTTGTACTATGGCATTCTCAGCCAGTATATTACAATGGAATTTTCGAGAGCTGTGTGGTAATTGAGAGGAACTGCGGACCCTCCTGGCTTATTCCCCTTTGTGCGTGTGTCTCCAAGAAACTCTTGTAGGGCTTGCCACTCCTCATGCACCACCTGGGTATGATGGTTTTTACTCAGCTCCAACCCAGGATCCTGGTTGGAGGTGGTGCTGTTTTGGTGAGGGCTAATGTCCCTCATCAACATGTTCACCTCCAGTCTGATCTCCAGTGTGTTGCTGTGCGGTTGTATGCCCTCCGCTGGTATACTGTCTGTTGCATTTATTTACCACCCAGCGCAGTAGTTAGTAAAGGAGACCTTGAAGACCTTCTCTAAGCCCTTTCTCCTCCTGGGGGACTTTAACGGTTGCCACCCTTTGTGGGGGGACTGTTTAATTAACCAACGTGGACATTTATTGGCATCCTTATTGGAGGACGAGGATCTCTCCCTGCTGAATACTGGCGAGTTTAAGCATTTTCATCCTCAGACGAATACATTTACCTCAATTGACCTCTCTGTCTGTTCTGACTGCCTCCTGGATTTCACCTGGGAGGTTCTGAGGGATCTGCATGGGAGTGATCACTTTCCTATCCTCCTTACTGCAGCAAAATCTAGTCCTTGTTCCCGTCTCCCGAGGTGGAGGTTAGATGAGGCGGATTGGTCCCTTTTTTCTTCCTTGACTTCTATTGGTGTTTCCATAGAAGACTTTCCACATATAGATGAAGCTGTTTCGTTCTTTACGTCTATTATCCATTCTGCTGCCCTCCACACTGTTCCAAGAACCTCTGGCACATATAACTATCACCCTGTCCCATTGTGGAATGAGAATTGTAGCACTGCTGTACGTGCCAAAAAGACAGCATTTTCACATTATCATCGATACAAAACAGAGCATTATCTTGTCGAATTCAGGAGGGCACATGCTAGGGCATGCCGGGTCCTCAAACAAGCCCAACGAGACTCTTGGATGGCTTATGTGTCTTCTGTAAACTCTAAGACACCAGTGTCTCAGGTGTGGAAGAGGGTACAAAAGATTTCAGGAAAATTCCCGCAAGGCAGTCAAATGGTGAGCCTGTTGGTGACCCTGCAGCTGTGGCCGATATTTTTGCTGCTGCCTTTGCAGCGGTCAGCCATAGAGATGCTAGCACTCCAGTTTTTGCCAGACACAGGGACGTAGAAGAGGCTAGGGTATTGAACTTCTATCCTGGGAGTGGGGAGTCTTATAACCTCACTTTCTCTTCCCATGAACTCCAATCTGCTCCTTCCCTTTGTCAAGATACCTCACCAGGGTCAGATGATATTCCCAATGCAATGCTTCGGCACCTGCGTGATGATGCACTGTCTTTTCTCCTCAAGCTTTTTAATAGAATCTGGAGAGACTCTTCTCGTCCTACCTCTTGGCACGAAGCTGTTGTCCTGCCATTCCAGAAGCCAGGGAAGACAGGATCCAGTCCTCTAGAATATTGACCAATTGCCCTTACATCATGCTTGTGTAAACTGTTTGAAAAGATGGTCAATTGACGCTTAATGTATTTCCTCGAAAGGAATGACTGTCTCTCTCGATGTCAGTCTGGTTTTCGCAAATATCATTCAATGACAGATGCACTTGTCCGCCTAGAAGGTGCAGCATGTGATGCTTTTGCCAGGTGGCAGCATCTGGTGTGTGTCTTCTTTGACTTAGAAAAGGCATATGATACTACATGGCGGTTTGGTATCATCAAGCAGCTTCACTCTTTAGGTTTATGTGGTAGGCTGCCCCTATTTATATTAGACTTTCTGCGTGACCGTTCATTCAGGGTTCGAATTGGTGATACTCTGTCTCCTTCGTACCCTCAGGAAGGAGGCATGCCTCAAGGAAGTGTCCTTAGCACGACCCTTTTTGCTATAGCATTAGATGAAATTCTGTCCTCTATTCCAGAGGGGGTGTCTGCCTCACTGTATGTTGATGATTTAGCTATATGGTATGCTGCCTCCCGGATGCTCATAGCTGAACGTCGCATGCAGCTTACCTTAGACCACGTATCTCATTGGGCCACAATGCATGGCTTCCGTTTCTCCCCAACAAAAACAGTGGCCTTACATTTCTCCCGCTTGAGAGGTGTCCACCCCGACCCCGATCTCATGTTACATGGCCACAGAGTCCGATGTGTGGATGAAGCAAGGTTTCTTGGTCTTGTTTTTGACAGACGACTGACGTGGATTCCCCACATCCTTGCATTACGTTTATCCTGCCACCGTGCCCTGTCTCTCCTACGGACTCTATCTCATCTGTCTTGGGGCTCTGATACAGCCACCCTGCTCTACCTTTACCGTGCCTTGGTAAGGAGCAAATTGGACTATGGGTGTGAAGTATACTCTTCTGCTACTGAGGCACGGCTGCAGCCTCTCAGTTCAATCCATCATGCTGGGATCCGTCTGTCAACTGGAGCTTTCTGGTCTTCCTCGGTTCCTAGTCTATTAGTAGATGCGAATGAACCGCCACTAGATCTCCGTCGCCAGTCCTTACTGGTGCAGTGTTGGCACCGCCTTCACCGTCTACCTTCCTCACCAAGTTGTATGGCTGTCTCCGAGGTCGCTCTTTTCCCCTTTTATAACACCCACCCTCGCTATCCACAACCGTTTCGGTACAGAGTGAGGGCTGCCATGGAGGAATTAGGTGTTCAGCATTTTCCTGTTTGTCCCGTGCGTGTTCCCCGAGTGGCTCTCTGGCTCCTCCCAGAAGTACGACCAAGTGACTACCTGCTTGAGAGGAAGGCCTCTCTTTCCACACAGGTAGCTCTGTCTTATTTTTTAGAACACGCCTCTGCCCACAGTGGCTCGATCCCTGTATATACTGATGGTTCCAAGTCCCACGTTGGGACAGGCTTCGATGTAGTTTTCCATGATTTTAGCCGTGGTGGGAGTCTTCCTCCTTCCGCCTCTGTTTTTACTGCTGAACTTACAGCTATTTTAGTTGCAGTTGAGTTGATTTTTAGTTTCGCCCCTGCTTCTTTCACCATTTTTAGTGACTCAGCCAGTGCATTGCAAGCTTTGTCTTGTGGCTTCTCATCACACCCTCTAGTCCTGTCTATCTTGGAGTAGCTCTTCTTATTACACAGACGCGGATTTTCTGTACAGATGTGTTGGGTCCCTGTTCATGTGGGGGTCGTAGGCAATGAGCGTGCTGACTCTGTGGCGAGAGCTGCTGCCTCTCGCCCTTCCTCTCCCCATTACCGTGTCCCATCTGAGGATTTATGTACAAGCACTATAGAAGCTGTCCATCTCTGTTGGCAGAGAAGGTGGGATGCAGTAGGGGCGAACAAACTCCACAGCATTCGTCAGAAACTGGGCAATGGGCGGTATGTGGGATTATCCCGACAGTGGGATACAGCTTTGGCCCGTCTCCGGATTGGCCACACTAGGCTGACTCATGGTTTTTTAATGGAGAAGGCGTCCCCTCCCTATTGTGATGACTGTCTGGTTCCTTTGACTGTGCAGCATCTTCTTTTGGAATGCCCAAGTCTTGAGGACCTTCGTCGGCAGGACCTTTCCTGGTGCCGAGCCGAACACGGACCTTATCTTCTCTCTTCGGTACTTGGGGAAGAGGCTTGTGCTATGGGAGAAGGCACCTTCTCCTTTGTGTTAAGTTCTGGCCTTCTCCACAAACTGTAGGACGTTACCATATTTTAGTTTGTGTTTTATACTGTTCTCGTTTAACCTCAATCTTTCCACCACGTTTTAGTTTTGGTTGTTTCTTTGAGTTTGTCACTTTGTTTTATGCATCATTTTATTTATCTATTCATTTTTTTTTTTACTTCCTTTTAATGTTTGTGTTCGGCGGCATATGACCTCTGCTGTTGCGCCGCCATGTCACATTTTCATTTATTCATCCATTCATTATCTCTCTCTCTCTCTCTCTCTCTCTCTCTCTCTCTCACACACACACACACACACACACACACACACACAATGTGTAGTAAACCTTTTCCTAACTTGGTTTAAGATATACTATACTCCACCTTTATTAGTCGTTCGGACTACACGTAAATAGAGAGGTGCTTGGAAGTACAGAAACCGCTAGCTGGCTGTGAGCAAGAGAATGGGTACCGGGTGGGGTTATGGGGTCGGAGAGAAAAGTGGGGGGGTTTGGTGGGATTGATTGATTGACTGTAGCTTAAACTGGCGGCGCAACTGCCTGGGTCATATGCCGCCGGACAACAAACTAAAACACGTAGCAAATAAATAGTGCATATTCAAAATAAAGTCAATAACTATTACTAGAAATAAAACACTGAAAATAATAAAAGAATAGTAAAAAATATACATCAATTACTTATAAAAGTGTAAGGAGGCCCACCTCCTGAAGAAAACTAAAAACATCAGAAAAATTGCTATAGGTTCAATCAAGCATTGAGGAGAGACAGTAGGCTCCATCTGCCCCTCTATGCTTACGGGAGAATCTCTGACGCAGGTCCCCCAAACTTGGAGACTCGACCAGCAAGTGACTGACAGTAAGGGAAACTAGGCAATCATCACAGTACGGTTGAGTCTCACCACTCATCAGGAACCCATGTGTAGGACGAGAGTGCCCAATGCGAAGCCTAGCAAGAGCCACCTCCAATCGCCGAGGCATGGAAGGGAGAACCCTTGGCACAACCACTCTCTGTAAGACCTCTTTCAGCTTATTATGAGCGACACCATCTGGGTGTCTCTGCCAACATGTATGAATTCTGCACTGCAAGTAAGGTGTTACATCAGAAGCAGAAAGCGGATATTCGGGTGGAGGCTGTTGAGAAGCCGCTTCCTTGGCCAGTGCGTCTGCCTTCTCATTCCCCACCACACCAACATGTGTGGGAACCCAACAAAAATCCACTTTCTTCCCCAGACGATGAAAGAGGAACAGCCACTCGAAGATAGCTAATACTATAGGATGGGAGGAGTTAAAGGAGTCCAGGGCCAAAAGTGCCCCTTGAGAGTCGCTAAAAATAGTAAAATAATTGTCAGGGTGAACAAACACCAACTTCAAGGCTAAAATGATGGCTGACAACTCTGTAGTAAAAACTTAGGCAACCAAAGAAGACTACCTCCACGGCTAAAATTGGGAAATACCACTCCAAAACCAACACCAGATGCGGATTTAGAGCCATCAGTATACACATGAACGAACCACCATGACTAGAAGAATGTTCTGAAAATAACTGTAAAAGACACTGAGGAGTGATAGAGTCCTTTGAGCCTGCAAAAGTCCTGAAGAAAGTTACCTTGCGCAATATCCATGATGCAACGAACAGGACTGACAGATACTGCTGGGAAACCAAACTCCTCCATAATATCCCGAACCCTATATCCAAACGCGTAAGGCAAGCGAGGGTGCCTACTATAATACAAAAAACAAGACTGTTTCGTCACACACTCACAGACAAGTGAGTTTGGAAGGCGACGAATCCGGAGCCAACACCGTGCTGTAACAGACTGATGCAGTAGATCTAAGGGAGGCACACCAGCTTCGACCAACAAGCTGGGAATTGGAGATGACCGAAAAGCCCCAGTAGCAAGGCGAGGCCCAACATGATAGACAGCATCTAGAGTTTTTAGTCTGGACTGTGGCAGAGAAGTATACCTCGCTGCCATATGACAGCTTGGAGATTACAAACACATGAAACAAATGCAAAAGCGTTCTTCAATAAGCACGCCAGGAGGTATGGGACAGAACCCTCAATAGATTGAGAGCCTTCATACATGATGTTTTAAGATTTGCCAAGTGTGAGACCCATGTCAATTGACAACCAAAAGTCAGGCCCAAGAATTTCATCTTTGTCACACAATGGAGTCTCCTGCCACAAAGCTGGAGATCAGGGTCCGGGTGTACCCCTCTCATCATACAGAAGTGCATAGCCAGAATGTTAGAAGGGGAAAATCGAAAACCCTTAGAAGTTGCCCAAGAAGAAATCTTGTCAACGGAAAGTTGTATACGCTGCTCAATAGCGGACATGCGGGAGCCAGAAAACCATATAGCTAAATCATCCACATAAAGGGATAAGGATACCCCACAGGCACAGTGTCAATGATACCTCTGATGGCCACCGCAAACAGGGAAACACTTAAGACGCTCCCATGTGGGACACCTTCCTCCTGGCACAGTGGTGCAGAGAGGGTAGATCCCACACGGACCCTAAACACACGATGGGACAAGAAGTCTCCAAGCAACAACTTCATGCCTTTGGTTTACGACCACGTAAACAAAAGGCACGAAGTTGTTGGAGGATGCCATGGTGCCAGGCAGTGTCATCAGCCTTCTCAAGGTCAAAGAACACGGCCACTAGATGTTGCTCAGAAGCAAAAGTTTCACAGACCGACGCCTCGAGCCCAATAAGGTTGTCTGAAGTGCACCGTAATTTACGGAAACCACTCTGCGATGGAGAGAGAAAGCAGCCCTTCTCCAGAAAGCAAATAAGCCTGACACTGACCATCTTCTCGAACAGCATGCACACACATGATTTTAAAGTGATAGGACGATAGTTGGTGACCTGGGAATGGTCTTTACCAGGCTTGGGAATGGGGAGGACAATATCCAACTTCCAACTCCTGGGAATAGAGCCCTCACTCCAAACCCTGTTAAAGAGATCCAATAAAAACTGAAGTGAATCAGTCAGCAGATGATCGAGCAGAGTATATGGAATGTTGTCAGGCCCAGGAGCAGTGTCACCACACTCTGAGAGGGCAACACGCAGCTCACAGAGGCTGAAGTCTAAAGTATACGGCTCCCCGCCATGAGAGCGAAAGTCATGACCCAGCCTCTCCTGATTCCTATGAAAGGTACCAAATGGCATAATAACTGATTTGCAAAAGCAGAGGCTACTGCATCTGGTGCAGACACAAGTTCTCTGTGAAGTCACAACACCAATGGAGAGGGGGTGCGAGAACCTGCCTGAAATCCTGCGCACCTTTTTCCACACCATAGGCATTGTAGTCGAGGATGTAACTGTAGAAACATACGACCTCCACGAGTTACGGCGAGCATTCTTCATGACTCATCTATAGTGGGTCTATAGTGGGCATGTGCTTTGCGAAACTGGATTGTTAGAAAAACAACATTACAATTGGCAAAAAATCAACAGGCAGCTGCATTGTAAGCTCCCTTTGCTATGGAGCAGTCATCATTCCACCATGGCACAGGTCTCCAGGAAAAAACGCCAGAAGTCAGTTGGATGGAATGAACCCCTGCCGAGAAAATGGTCTTAGTAAAACAACATTCGGCATCATCGATAGTTGAAAAATCAGTAACCCTGTTGGCAAATACACACAGTTCCTCAAAGAGAGACCAATCAACCCTATCCTGACACCAGCATGGCATACAGGCTGCAGGAACAAAACGAGTACACTGGACCATCACAGGATAATGGTCACTACCATGTAGATCATCCAAAACTTTCCAAGAAAAATCAATTGCACAGTCAGAGGAGGAGATGGTAAAGTCAATATGAGAATACGTGCCAGTCTGAACATGAAAATGGGTTGGCCTCCCATCATTGAGGACAACCAAATCTAAATCCCTAACCAAAGAGGCAAGAAGATCACCCCAGGGATTTGAAAGTGAGTCACCCCACAAAGGGTAGCGGACATTAAGGTCATCAAGGAGTAGGATAGGGGGTGAAAGTTGACTGATTAGGGTTTCTAGATCAGCAAGCATAACAGGAATGGAAGGTGGAAGGTACAGGCAACAGATGGTATTGCGCCTCCCAATGTACATCTGTACTGCTAGAACTTGAAAGGGAGACTGTATCGCAAAGGATATAAAGGGGACATCACATCGGCACAAAATTGCACATCCACTGCTGTGACCACCAGGAGGAGATCCATGGAAAACCTCATACCCCCTTAACAGAAGGGAACTGTCTGTTCCCCACCATCGTCTCCTGAAGACAGACACAGTGGATTCAGAGCAGAGAGTAAAAACTGCAATTCCTCCCAAATTGCCATGGCACCTCTACAATTCCATTGTAGTATACTGGGTGAGAATGCGACAGTACCCATAGTGAAGGAAGAATCAGGATGAGGGGTGAGACAACCTTGCCTCCTGACTGGGTTTGGATTGATGCTTATGAAAGCCGTTTAGAGGAGCCTGCCCAGCACCAAAAACCCGCACCCTCTGTCTAACATGCGAAGGGAAACTTGAGGACAAAGAAGTAAGTTTTACAGTGCTCCTTCTTAGAGTGGGCATACCAGTTTCTTTGGAAGGTAGCTCTGGGGCCAACTTTGAGATGTAGGACCATGGAGGTAGGAAAGAGGTGGAGTTGGCATGGCTTGCTAATCCCAGGGAGTGAGGTGAAGTCACTGATCTGTCATCCAGACGTCTCCAATAAGACGGATACCCAGATGACATACCCGAAAGTACAGGATTTCCACGCATTGATTGTCGTAAAAAACAAAGGAAATTGATCATTTCCATCAAGAGATATATTTGCCATATGCATTTTGTGTGAAAGGATGTTCAGAGAAACAGTTCTGCTAAGTGGTGAGTCAAACCAATACTCAAAACTGTTTAACTATGCTTGTCATGCTATTCTTATCCATGTTTTGTCTGAGTTGCAGAACAAAACTATATTTTCAAATTTAGAAAGTCACATGTCTGCATGTGACCCTCTTCATAACCACCTACTATTGCTAATCAATGCGATTGCGGAGAGTATTTTCAGCAAAGAAAAACTGCTCTGAAAGCTTTAAAAGCAGAAATACGATGAATTAGTTAGTGCTGGTTAGTAGCATATAAATATGTAAGCAAAGAAACAGCAGTGAATTGGTGGTAGCCTACATAAAGCTTGTAATATCGCTAAATTGGTTTCTGTATCGTTTTAGTATGCGGAAAAACATAATATAACTAAAATATTAGTTATTTACGAAATAAATCTACCGCATCAGTATGTATAATCAATTAAATGTACTATTATTATGGGCAAGGAATGTCCTAGTGGTAGTAACAAAGGTGGACGGCGTGAGCTGTCATTTGGGTATCCGCCATACCGAAGGCGTCTGGATGACATCAGTGGCTTCACAATCAGGTCCTGAGGTCGTCTCCACCTCTTTCCTACCTCCATATGTAGGACAGTCGGTGCTCCCACCAGAAGCCCCAGAAGTGAAAGTAGAGTCCACAGGACTCAAATCTTTTGAGGGGACCATCCCATGCTTCAGATCTGAAGCACCAACGAGCTTTCCACCAACATCCTCAGGTGGGGACGGGACCAGAGGTAAACCCTCAATTTCAGATGTGACTTGACTAGACCCCTCAGCCTGCTGGGAAGAGGGAACAGGAGAGGTGTCGACAGAAGGTTCAACAACAGAGACCTTAGTGTAGGTGGCCGGTTATCATGCTCAGAGGACTATGACGAACAACGGTGACGTTTGCCAGGTACAGGAGAAGAAGTCAGGTCGACGTGGACATCCGTCACCTCCGTAGAAGTGTGTAAGTTTTCAGCCACCGAAGTGGGGGCATAAACAGTTGGAGTAGCGGTTGGGCAACCGTCTTTCTCACAAACAGTACTAACCTCGGGAACAACATTTTGCATATCACAAGTTCAAGGAGTGGTTACTGGAATGGGACCTCTCCCATGTGTTGCTGTCACAGCAGCATCCCCCAACTGGGACATTTGTGATGACTGAGTATCCTGAGAAGTAGGTGGGGCAACATGAAGTGTTGTCTTATTGTACTGTGGTACCTCCTTACGTCGTGAGAGAACTGAAGCAAAAGTGACCCCAGGGAGGATAAACATCCCTCTGACCCTTTCTTTTGCCTCTGCAAAAGAAATCTTCTCATGGGTTCGAACTGACATGACTTCCTTCTCAAACCTATACTGGTCACACTTTGTTGATGAAGCTGGGTGAGCACTGTGGCAGTTGATACACGAGGGGGGATTTGGGAAGTCCATCTCAGTCCATCTCGCCATGTGAATTGCCACCACAATTAATGCACACCTGTGGGAGACCTTGCATGTTCCTATGACAAGAGCTGCTGACATGCCCAAATCTCTGGCAATGAAAGCACCGCCTAGGTCTTGGCACATATTCCATAACCCGAAGGCGGTAGTAAGCTGCCTCTAAGACATCAGGCAATGTCAAATGATCAAAGGTGACAATTAGTGATGGTGTGCCGGTCAATATCCCATTCACGTTTTTCTTTATCCTCTCCACCTTCACTACTCCCTGGTCTTTCAGCCCATCCAGGAGTTCCTCCTCTGAGTACCTATGGAACTCCTTAGAGAAGACAACACCCCGAGTCTGGTTCAGGGTGGAATGACTGGTGGCTGTGACATCACAGGTAGCTAAACATTTGATGGCATGGATGCGGGCACTTTGGTCCATATCCCTGGCCTCTACAAGGAGTGACCCATCCACCTGTGGAACAACTTATGGGGATGACCCAAAAGCCTTGACCAGGTCACAGTGAACCTTAAAGGCATTGTGGTCCCTGAAAGAGGAACCATCAGCCAACTTAAAAACTATGAATTTCTTATATTAGTCAGGTAGAAAGATGCCAAGTATTGTCTCAGTGAACAGTGATAGGGCTTTCATGGAGGGCTGAGTGCCGCTCCCTCGAAAGCGCTCCTTCCCCTTGCGTGGTACAGGGTCGACAGGAGCACCAATGTGGCCGGTTGATAGGGACTCGTGGGCCCGGTCACCTACCACACGAATACCAAAAATGGAGGGAAACTCAGCCATAATATGACTATAACTAACTTCATTCCCCCACCCCTCCACCCACCATGGAGCCCAACAATGGAATGTTGTATGCCAGGGGCAACAATACTGGCGACCCTAGAGGTAGCAGGAGAGTTTACACGGGTAACCACCGGGGGACCTGGGCAAGGGTGGCTCCAGGATGATAGGAGCCACCGGGCCCCCCAGTGCCCACTTCACCTTAGCCAAAGCATGACCAGTCGATTGACCTGGTCAGGCCCAACTAGGCTGCCCGTCTAGGCATAATAAGGGACCAAAGAGGTGTATTGCTAGCTGCAGGGCACATCATGCAGCTTCGCGCAACCTCCAGGACTCCTGTCTCCCAGCATTACAGGATGCCACGCATAGCAAACACATGGGGAGGCAACAGTCCCGCCCTAGATTGTAAATGGGCAGGGACTAAAATCACCAGCATGCCTCCTCCACTAGTGATGCAGGGGGTGCTTGGTCCACAGGGCTGAGAAATACCGAGCCCTACGAATTTAGGCATGCCCTCCAAGTAGGTGGCAATGCCAGCCACGCCTCAAGCCCCGCCACATCGTCAAGGTGACCCCTCTCAGTGGGGGGTTTGGTGGGAGTGTGGGACTATGAGGAAAGGACGAGGAGGGAATATCTCTCCATCGAATGAATGAATGAATGAAAGAAAATGTGACATGGTGCCACAACAGCAGAGGTCATGTGCCGCCAAACATAAAATTAAAAGAAAGTAAAAATCTATAAAAAAAATGAGAAAAAGCAGAGATAAAGAATGCATGAAACAAATGAACAATATAAAACAATAAAAGAAACCAAAGCTAAAAAACATGGTGGAAAGATATGGGTTAAAATTAAACTATCATTAAAATACAAACTAAAATATGGAAAAGCCCTACAGCTTGTGGAGAAGGCCAGAACTCAACACAAAAGAGAAGGTACCTTCCCCCATAGCACAAGCCTCTTCCCCAAGAACTGAAGAAAGAATGGACGATCCATTGGCAGCTCGGCACACGGAAAGGTACTGCCGATGAAGGTCCCCAAGACTGGGGAATTCGACAAGGAGATGCCACACAGTCAAAGGAACCAGACAGTCATCACAATAGGGAGGGGGTGCCCTCTCCATTAAAAAACCAGGATCAGCCTAGTATGGCCGATCGGGAGACAAGCCAAAGCTGTTTCCCACTCTCGGGACAGTCCCACATACCCCGCATCGCCCAGGCTCCTACAAATGCTGCAGAGTTTGTTCGCTCCGGGTGCACCCCACCTCTGCTGCCAGCAGAGACGGACAGCCTCCACAGTGGCTGCACATAAATCCTCGGATGGGACAAGGTATTGAGGAGAGGAAGGGTGAGAGGCAGCAGCTCACGCCAAAGAGTCAGAACGCTCATTGCCCACGACCCCCACATGTGCAGGGACCCAACACAGTTGTACGGAGTATTCTCGCCTACATAATAAGAAGAGCCACTCCAAGACAGAGAAGACCAAGGGATGTGATGGGAAGCCACGAGACAAAGCTTGTAGGACACTGGCCGAGTCACTAAAAATGGTAAACGAAGCTGGAGGAAAGCTAAAAATCAATTCAACTGCAACTAAAATGGCAGTAAGTTCAGCAGTAAAAACAGATGCACAAGGAGGGAGACTCCCACCTCGGCTAAAATCACGAACCATGACACCAAAGCCTGTCCCCACATAGGATTTAGAGCCATCAGTATATACAGGGATCGAGTCATTGTGAGCTGAGGCATGTTCTAAAAAAATAAGACAAAGCTGCCTGTGAGGAAAGAGAGGCCTTCTTCTCATGGAAGTAGTCACATGGTTGTACCTCTCGAAGAAGCCAGGGGGTCACTCAGGGAACATGCACAGGGCAAACAGAAGAGGACTGAACACACAACTCCTCCATGGCAGCCCTCACTCTGTGCCTAAAGGGTGTGGATAGCAAGGGTGGGTGTCATAAAAGGGGAGAAGAGTGACCTCAGAGACAGCCTGACAACTTGGTGAGGCCAGAAGACGGCAAAGGTGGTGCCAACACTGCACCATTAACCCAAGGCGTCCAGTTGACGTATGACTACGTTGCAACGTTATGTCACTGCCAGTCCTGTTGACATACTGGTATGTCGTGCAATTGCAAGGTTCATATTTTGCACAAATTTCAAATCTCGCTCTTGATTTTGGGTATGTAGGGTCGGGAGACCTTCTCCTACCTGCCACCAGGCGGGGACACTTGGTGACCTCGTGCGACCCGCACTCACCCTTGGCTTGGTCACTCACCTGTTAGCAGTGACCCAGGGCAGACAATGCGCACAGAGGTCTCTCGGAGGAGGAATTTCAAGCCTCCCTGGACGTCTTCACAGGCGATAGTGATTCGCCCCTTGATGACGAGGTGGGGAACAAGGATTATGTCCAACCAGAGGAGGAGGAAAGTAGCAGCAGTGATGAGGAGGTCCAGTCCCCAAGGAAGCGGCGCTACGTGACTTATCGTGCTGCTAGAGAGGGCCAGCCTGCACCAAAACATCTAGCAACAACCTCTCGGCAGCCCCTACGTGATGTGGAGCCCGAATTCGAGGACGAGGACGAGGACAGAGCCGTGGGACGTGCTGCCACGTGGTATGGCCGCGAGATTATCAAGCATAGCGGCCCTGAGCGCACAGCACATCGTACTAGCAGGTATGGGCCTAGTGTTTTGTTTGGGGGGGCGGAAGTGGTGTGGAGGGAGTGGGGAGTGCAATGGAAAGTGTAGGGGCGACATTGAAAGTGAGAGTGGCGGGAGTGAGTCATTGCTCTCCTGTGATGGTGTGAGGCGGAGGAGCGTATCACGTGGGGTAGTGACAGTGCATGGTGAATCACGTGGTGTGGTGATGGAGCGGGGAGGTGAGGAGGAGCCACTCCCCAGCAGTCTTATGCTCACAATATTCCCAGACTTCCTCCCCATAGCCCCCTGATGTTCCCCAAGGCCGTAAGGGTGGAGGAAAGGGGAAGGGTAAAGGCCGATAAAAGAGGAGTGTGAGTGGGGAAACCTCCCCTACCAGCATCTCCTCCCCATCCCGACAAAGGCAACGATGGGGACAATGGGGGCGAGGGTAATGTGATTTGGAATTGGGAAGATGGCAGTGATTTTTCTCTCATCATTCACCCCTTCACTGAGCAGGGGCGTGCTGGCTGCACAGTTCCAGGGATTCACCGTTGTTCCACCAGGCTGGATTTTTTCCACCTGTTCTTCAGTGAGGGTTTTGTGGAGCAGATTGTGAAACAAACCAACTGTTTTGCTAGCAGCCAGCACCGTGAGGGTGAACGACTGGGCACAAGGAACAGGCATTCGATCATTTATGATTACCCTGTCTCCCTCACGGAAATATTTTTTTATTTGTTTATTTTTACTTTTGATGGCTATTATAAGTAAAAACAGAATTCCGGCATACTGGACAATGGACCCTATCATGCAAACACCAATATTTGGCAAGATCATGAGTCACGGGGTTTTTAAGTACAGCTCCGGACAGATGAAACGGCTACACCCCATCCACCAGCGACTTGGTTTGGGTCTCAGTGGTTCTGGTAACAGTTGCAGGTGGAGGGAGGGGGGATGTGGGAGGGTGAGGAGGGGAGAAATGTGGGCGGAGTTATATAGGCGGTAGTGTGGGAGGGTGAAGAAGCAGCACAGTCTGGCTGGTGGGAGGGGGAGACGAATGGTTGGGTAGCGGAGACGAGAGTCTGCTGGAGGGTAAGGCAGGTGAGTGTGATTAGATGAAAAGGAATTACAAAAAATGAATTATTATAATATCTGCTGCATACATTGCATTTTATCTACTAAATAAAAACACTGTCTATTATTCACCACCGTATTTGGGTATCCTACTCATTATTATTATCCTTTGGATATTAGGCAATAAATAAAGATATTGGACGGTCTTTCGGACCCGAACCAATTTTTTCATAACTTTTTTCTTCAGCTATTTCCGTATTTCTATTATCCCTCGTGCTTGAAGTCCCCCTTTTTATCACTTTCTCCTACGCCCTACATTTTTTTTAGGCATAAGGCAGTTTAACTTTCTCTTTAAATAACCATATTTGTCAACAAATATTCCTTTCATCAATCTATTTAATGACCTGTTTTCTTTCAATATGCATTTGTCTAATAATGGGTGTTACACCTTAATTGGCGCCGCTATTTGACGTTTTGAATAAATTTGGTCAAAATTTAAGCATATATTGCAGTCTCTCTCAAGTAGGCTGGCAACCTCACACATCCTCCCCCCTGCTTTCTCCTTCTTTCGCTACCCGTTCCCTCCTTTCCTTTTATAGTACTGTTTATCTATTCTTTCTCATATTTTTAACCTCATTCCTTCTTACAAACTTTTAGTGCCATAGGAATTTCTCCCTTATCACCTACAGTCCTACTACATGAAAGTGGAAAAAACTGCCATCGGGAAAAGAATAACTGGAAATTTATGGCGAAGGTTACGATATTAGTTATTTAGAATGAAAGTGTTGGCAGATACGCATTCTTGACGTGATTATCACAGCCACAGCATTTCGCCTTCATAAAACAGAAGGACTATAGGTTTCATGCATTACCTCCTTACGTCCAGCATTACTGTGCAGATCGCCATGTATAACACATTAAGGACCACAAGGACAATACTGGTAGTCATCGTGATTCTCATGAATCTCTCCATAGGCTATTGAAAACAGTGCTTTATGCTCAACTTCAGAATTATGTTCTCATCATGGCAATGATAGGCAAAGATAATAAAAACAATATATACAACCAAATTATCATTTATTATACAACAAAGCTCAAACTGCCTCCGTGCTACCTGAAAAAAATTAAATACCTGATCATATATATATATATATATATATATATATATATATATATATATATATATATATATATATATATATATATATATATATATATATATATATATAATATATATATATATATAAAAATAAAATATATATATATATATATATATATATATATATATATATATATATATATATATATATATATATATATATATTGTTACGGAACAGAGAAAGATAATGTACACTTTAAGTGAGAATGCTAAAAATCACTACTGTCCCGTAAAGTTCCAGGTTCAAAACAAAAGAGTTAGATAAAATTACAAGTTAAAGTTTAATGCACAAACTAACAATAAAACATTCAGGACTCATAAGGATAATGTAATGGCAAAAACAGGTTAAATATATGGTTAACTGCAATAGCCTCTATTAACACGAAATTAGCAAGAGTAAATTTATCTAAGTCAGCCCTGATAAAATGAGATACCAGATAATACTCAGTGAATGCCAGATAAATAATTACAGATACAAACTATTATCAAAAATGACTGACATAAAGAACCCCACACGAATTACAAAAACTGCACTAGGCCTACAAATTAAACTTATGCTATACAGTACAAGAAAAAATACAACAACAGTTATACTCAAATTACACACAGCTGCTAGATGGTTGGAGACTTCTTGAGCACTCACAATAATAATATCTGTACAGGGGAGGACAGAGATGTGAACAAAATGAGGAGCAGATCTAAGTGGCCATGATGCAGAGACTGAGCTCATTATATAGGGGCCAGCAGAGCCTGATACAACTTGTAAGCAAGACGCGCAAATGAAGCCATGGGGACAAAGAGCTGATAATCCCGCTCTAAGCAACAGAGAGAACGACTTACTCTACTATAACGGTAGAAGGGGGGAACTGAGGCAGAACACGCTCGTGATCAAACATGCAGCATACTGAGCGTTAAAATTACACAAAGGATGATGAAATCATAGGCTATGTAACACCTCCCCACAAAGAAAAAAGAAATTTATAAAGGAAATTTCTTATTACTCTAAAACAATCTGTATATGGCATTACATAACATGCAAAAGACTTTCCTAGTGTTACAAAACATGAGATCTCCCTTGCACGTTCAGTCATAGGTACTTGCCAGTATCCCTTTAACAAATCAAACTTACTTATGTACCTAGCCTTTCCGATCTTGTCTATGCAATCTTCCACACGAGGGAGGGGGTAAGTGTCTGTTTTGGTTATCTGATTAACACGTCTGTAGTCAATGCAAAACCTCTGTGACCCACCTGGCTTAGGAACTAGAGTGACAGGAGAACTCCACTCGCTCTGACAGGGCTCAATCATCTTGTGGTCCAACAGGTAGCCAAGCTCCTTCTGGATGAGAGGAACTTTCACTGGGTTCACACGGTAAGGAGGCAATTTAATTGGCTTTGCGTCTCCAACATCGACATCATGCATCAACACAGTGGTTCTTCCTGGAGTGGCACGGAACACTTGCGGGTACTCCTGCAGTAATGCCGAAAACTCCTGCCTTTCCTTGGGTGGTAGATGAGAAAGCTTAGTCTGGAGATCATTCATGATATCAGGATTCTTCCCCAAACTATCACTCAGGCTCATACTGCATGGGAGAGCTTCACTTGCAGACTCGGGTGGAACAGCTACAGTGCAGACTGGGTTATTTTCGTCCCGCCTGTGATACAACTTTAGCATGTTGATGTGACATAGTTGCTTGTTCTTTCTACGATCTGGTGTGGCGATGACATAGTTGACATCACTGAGTTTCTTCTCCACGAAATAAGGACCACTAAACTTGGCTTGAAGAGGTTGCCCATGAACTGGTAGCAGAATCAAAACCTGATCTCCTGGCTGAAAGTGGCGTAACCTGGACTTCTTATCATACCAAGTCTTCATCTTCTCCTGAGCAGCTCCTAAATTCTCTCTCGCCAGCTGTAAAGCAGTGGACAGCCGCTCCTTGAAATTCATCACACACTCCAGCAGGTTGACGTCATCTTCCTCCGACAGCCAGCACTCCTTGAGCAGCTTAAGGGGTCCCCTTACTTCATGGCCAAACAGTAGTTCAAAAGGTGAGAAGCCCAGTGATTCATTTGGAGATTCTCTTGCAGCAAACACAACGAATGGAAGACCCTTATCCCAGTCTTTCTGATGTTCCAAACAGTACTTCTTGAGCATCGATTTGAGTGTTTGATGGTATCTCTCCAACGCTCCTTGGGTCTGGGGATGGTAAGCTGAAGACGTGATCTGGGAGATGCCCAACTCTTTCAGAGACTGCCCGAAAACATTTGACATGAAATTACTTCCTCGGTCTGACTGTACCTCCTTGGGCAGACCAAACTTTGTGAAGAACCCCAGCATCTCCTTAACCACGTTCTTTGCTGAGATGTTTCTAAGTGGAATGGCTTCAGGATAACGAGTAGCCATATCAATCATGGTCAACACATAAGAAAATCCTGAAGAAGTCTTAGGAAGAGGGCCCACAATATCCACCAACACACGGGTGAAAGGCGCCTCAAAAGGAGGAATGGGAACTAGAGGTGCAACCCTTTCGGTCTGATTACACTTCCCCACAACTTGACAGGTGTGACAAGACTTACAATACCAGGAAACATCCCTGAAGATACCTGGCCAGTAGAAGTGCTTCAAAATGCGTGCCACAGTCTTCCTCACTCCAAGGCGTCCTGCCAAACTGGAATCATGAGCCACTCTAATGATATCCTGCCTAAAAACACGAGGGATGACAACTTGATGTACAACCTCCCATTCACAGTCGGCTGATGCTGTTGGGGGTCTCCACTTCCTCATAAGCACTCCTGACTTTACATAATAACAAGTAGAAGCACCAGCTGACTCTTCGTCACTGCAAGCAGAGTTAGCTAGACCTTTCAACTCAGGGTCAGCAACCTGCAACTCAACCAACTCTTGACGAGACAAATTATCAACACTACGGGGTACTGCCTCATCTGGTGAGTGGTCCAAATTAGCAAGAAAAGTGTCAGCTAGGATAACATCATCATCATCATTATCTTCTAAATCACCAGTAACTTTAGACTTAGCCCTAGTGACAGCACATGCAGGGAACACATCAGGGACATCACAATCCTGGGACGCAGCCACTGGCTCACTAGACAACTGAGGAGCTGGACACACTTGACTTCCACCAATATCATTTCCAAGTAAGAATGTTACACCTGACATTGGGAGTGTCTCAACCAACCCAACCATAACAGAACCATTAACAAAACCAGACTCTAAATTCACTCTGCACAGAGGAACAGAGAAGTAATTATTCCCTACACCTTGTAAGATTACAGTCTCATCAGAGGAACTAACATTAGAGCCCAGAACACTGGTCAGCATAAGGGATTGGCAAGCACCTGTATCACGATATATTTTAACTGATTTCCTGTCAATACTGTCCAGAGGACTGACAAAACCATCAGACAGGAAATTAGCACATGAACTCTTGAGAGTGTCACCCACGTTACTGCTCAAAAGAGGAGCTCCATCATGAGAATTTAAGTTATCCCTCAAAGCAGGTTCAGTTAACTCAGTTAAAGAATTCTGGGAACTCTCAAGAGTGGAGACTAGACCAATTGACTGAATATTTAAAGACTCCTTTTTGTTCACATCACGCTGTCTCCTGAAACATCTCTCCGTAGTATGACCAAGCTTACTACAATAAGTACATTTACTTTTCTGAAATCTAGAGGTGAAGCTGGTATTTACTTCCTGAGAAACATCATCCTTATTCTCTTTCCTGTTACCTGTACTCTGAGTAGAGGCAACGTACTTACTCTCAGCTTTCCCTTTTTCTCTAGAATATCTCTTGTGAGTGAGAACATACTCATCAGCTAAAACTGCAGCATCAGACAAATTATCTATTCTTTTCTCATCAAGATATAGGCTTACATCTTTATAAATACACCTTTTGAAGTCCTCCAGCAAAATCATCTGCTTAAATTTGTCAAAATCAGAATCCACATTCTTAGAATTCAACCACTGCTCTAACAAATCTTCTTTGATTTTTGCATACTCAACATGGGATCGCTTATCTTGCTTGTAAGTTGTCCTAAATTTTACTCTATAAGCTTCAGGAACAAGCTCATAGGCCTTAAGAATCAAGCTCTTAACTACGTCATAATTATCAGACTGATCCTGAGGCAAAGATGCATAAGTTACTTGAGCTTTACCGGTGAGAACAGTTTGAAGGAGTACTGGCCAATACTCCTTAGGCCAATTAAAACCTGTAGCTACCCTCTCAAACAACTGAAAATACTTTGTTAAATCAGATTCATTAAAAGGAGGGACAAGTTTAACATTTTTAGCCACATCAAAATCATCAGAGCAAGATGATCCAGTTCCACCTTGTTTCATGCGATACTCATGGTCTGCCTGAATCCTGGCAAGCTCAATTTGTGCCTGAGCCCGTACCTCTGCCTCTTGAATACGAGCATTTGCCTCCTTAACATCAGCCTCCTTAGCACGTGCTTGAAATTCAGCTTCCTTCACACGAGCCTCCTGCAGGGCTAGCTGTAACTTAGCTAATTAAATCTGCGTTTGCTCATTTGGAGGAGTTACATTAAACAAGCTTTTATTAATCATGCCAACAATTTGATCTTTAGAATGATGAGAGTGAACTGCAATTCCCAATTGTTGAGCAACAAGCTTAAGTTCATTCTTTGTTCTGTTTTCTATATCACACACTGTTTGCACATTTGACAAAAAGTCTTTGGCTTCATCAAGTGTAGAAATAGTAGTCATCATGAATATATCACAGTCACAAAATATCAAACAATATCCTTATGATAATATCCTGAATATCCTGATATGAGGTCGCCAAATTTATGTTACGGAACAGAGAAAGATAATGTACACTTTAAGTGAGAATGCTAAAAATCACTACTGTCCCGTAAAGTTCCAGGTTCAAAACAAAAGAGTTAGATAAAATTACAAGTTAAAGTTTAATGCACAAACTAACAATAAAACATTCAGGACTCATAAGGATAATGTAATGGCAAAAACAGGTTAAATATATGGTTAACTGCAATAGCCTCTATTAACACGAAATTAGCAAGAGTAAATTTATCTAAGTCAGCCCTGATAAAATGAGATACCAGATAATACTCAGTGAATGCCAGATAAATAATTACAGATACAAACTATTATCAAAAATGACTGACATAAAGAACCCCACACGAATTACAAAAACTGCACTAGGCCTACAAATTAAACTTATGCTATACAGTACAAGAAAAAATACAACAACAGTTATACTCAAATTACACACAGCTGCTAGATGGTTGGAGACTTCTTGAGCACTCACAATAATAATATCTGTACAGGGGAGGACAGAGATGTGAACAAAATGAGGAGCAGATCTAAGTGGCCATGATGCAGAGACTGAGCTCATTATATAGGGGCCAGCAGAGCCTGATACAACTTGTAAGCAGGACGCGCAAATGAAGCCATGGGGACAAAGAGCTGATAATCCCGCTCTAAGCAACAGAGAGAACGACTTACTCTACTATAACGGTAGAAGGGGGAACTGAGGCAGAACACGCTCGTGATCAAACATGCAGCATACTGAGCGTTAAAATTACACAAAGGATGATGAAATCATAGGCTATGTAACAATATATATATATATATATATATATATATATATATATATATATATATATATATATATATATAATACGACATGGCATCATCCATATATATATATATATATATATATATATATATATATATATATATATATATATATATATATATATATATGGATGATGCCATGTCGTAGCGCTTAAGGGAATAACAGGGATGACGACGGTGAAAATTGTCGCAAGGGAACGAGATGAAAGGAAAATTTTCTCTGCCTGAAGTAAATTCTAATGGACAGTAATAATTCGAGACCCCGTTTATTGACAATAATTTTTATAGATCTGCATGTCGCCGTTATTGCGTCTCGGAACATTTCGGTAGACGATATAACTGATATAAATTGATAAATGGTTAGAGAGATATCCTTATCGTCTATATTACGTGATAAGTATGATATAGTAATGATAATCTGTCCTGATAGAGTAAATCTTGCTGTGACGGAAGGGTATTTGTAAAGCGAACTAATTTATACCACAGACTGTATCAGAAGTGTTTCTTCTTCGTAAATTGAAGCTCGATGAATACTCTAGACTGTATGCCAGGAAGCAGGTGACCTTAGTGTTTCTTATGAGGGATCCGGTTCGTGGCATACTATGGAGGATGCATAGAGCTCAAATTTATCAAACAGATAGTATCCTCGTAACTGGCCACCTCTTCACTCACTCCCTGAAACTCAGACATGGATTACCGGGGTGAGAATAACGCCATAATCACTAATACACCACAAACACATGGATATTTATACATCATCGAGAAACAACTGTGGTTCACTTGTATTTTCTATGGACTGCAATAAACACCGTTACTCAGGGCAGACCACCAGTTCCATGTTTTGTCAGTATATACTGAGATGAATGATTCTAACCAAATCAGGTAGATCCTCTCCGTCAACTGAGACAGTGGCATACTGACATGTGAATTAATTGTCATGTCTGGTTATTCTTTAGAAACAGTAAAACAAATAATGACTTTGTTTACCTGTAGAAACAAATAAAATAGTAGTTAGAGGACAAACTTGTTCCACGTGACACTATGCGAAGTCGTTAGGTTTCCTGCCATGAACAGAGGTGTTAACAGAGGTATCAGCCACCCCGGGGCATCAGTCACACCGATTCAGAATGGAGGCAAGACGTAGAGAGGCAAGACGGAGAGAGGCAAGAGAAAGGAGGATTGGTTTAAGAGGGCGCATTGTAGGGATGCGTGAAGCAGGGCAGTCCATCCGAGCCAACGCTAACACCCTGGGAATTTCCACCAACACTGTCCAAAGGTGGATAAGAAGGTGAGTGTAGATATAGTTCCTCTAATAATAAATAACATAACTGACGTTGTAACAAAACTGGTTGTCCCCCTGCAGTAATTATTAATATATTTTTATGGTCATGTATGACTGAATAGTTTAGTTTATACAAGCGAAAACCTCAGAAATAATACTCGCCGAGTATTATTCCTTCTCCAGCAGTTGCGCCTTCAGTGACACTTCCAAAAATCCTCTGGCTTGTCAACATAACGTTTGCTAGGGTCCTGTGATGCAGCCCTGGTTCGTGCAATACTCTTCTCATAGTCTTTTCGCTGATATCATGGTCTGTGCATCGGTTTCTGTGGCGTGTAGTGCAACATGGTGGTTTCCGTGTGGTAGGTTGCCATGCTAGTTAGTGTCCTCTGCTTTACCCAACACAATAAATTTTAGATCAAACAGTGTTGTTCATGGTTATTAATATATATATATATATATATATATATATATATATATATATATATATATATATAGGATCATGTATTTAATTTCTTCAGGTTACATGTGATTGTGTGAGCTGGTTACACCCTTGAGACTGCAGCACGGAGGCAGTTTGAGCTTTGTTGTATAATAAATGATAATTTGGTTGTATATATTGTTTTTATTATCTTTGCCTATCATTGCCATGATGAGAACATAATTCTGAAGTTGAGCATAAAGCACTGTTTTCAATAGCCTATGGAGAGATTCATGAGAATCACGATGACTACCAGTACTATCCTTGTGGTCCTTAATGTGTTATACATGGAGTTCTGCACCGTAGTGCTGGACGTAAGGAGGTAATGCATGAAACCTATAGTCCTTCTGTTTTATGAAGGCAAAATGCTGTGGCTGTGATAATCACGTCAAGAATGCGTACCTGCCAACACTTTCATTCTAAATAACTAATATCGTAACCTTCGCCATAAATTTCCAGTTATTCTTTTCCCGATGGCAGTTTTTTCCACTTTCATGTAGTAGGACTGTAGGTGATAAGGGAGAAATTCCTATGGCACTAAAAGTTTGTAAGAAGGAATGAGGTTAAAAATATGAGAAAGAATAGATAAACAGTACTACAAAAGGAAAGGAGGGAACGGGTAGCGAAAGAAGGAGAAAGCAGGGGGGAGGATGTGTGAGGTTGCCAGCCTACTTGAGAGAGACTGCAATATATGCTTAAATTTTGACCAAATTTATTCAAAACGTCAAATAGCGGCGCCAATTAAGGTGTAACACCCATTATTAGACAAATGCATATTGAAAGAAAACAGGTCATTAAATAGATTGATGAAAGGAATATTTGTTGACAAATATGGTTATTTAAAGAGAAAGTTAAACTGCCTTATGCCTAAAAAAAATGTAGGGCGTAGGAGAAAGTGATAAAAAGGGGGACTTCAAGCACGAGGGATAATAGGAATACGGAAATAGCTGAAGAAAAAAGTTAAGAAAAAATTGGTTCGGGTCCGAAAGACCGTCCAATATCTTTATTTATTGCCTAATATCCAAAGGATAATAATAATGAGTAGGATACCCAAATACGGTGGTGAATAATAGACAGTGTTTTTATTTAGTAGATAAAATGCAATATATGCAGCAGATATTATAATAATTCATTTTTTGTAATTCCTTTTCATCTAATCACACTCACCTGCCTTACCCTCCAGCAGACTCTCGTCTCCGCTACCCAACCATTCGTCTCCCCCTCCCACCAGCCAGACTGTGCTGCTTCTTCACCCTCCCACACTACCCCCTATATAACTCCGCCCACATTTCTCCCCTCCTCACCCTCCCACATCCCCCCTCCCTCCACCTGCAACTGTTACCAGAACCACTGAGACCCAAACCAAGTCGCTGGTGGATGGGGTGTAGCCGTTTCATCTGTCCGGAGCTGTACATGCAATATTAAAGGATAATATTTCAATAATACTGAGATCAGGACAATGAATTGTCTTGTGAAAATCAAGCAATGATTACTTTATGTGGCTTGCTTCCCCGATTCTCTAAGGACGAGAATTTATAAACTCTCTTAACAGTACACAGCAGAGACTAATTCCTCACAACTGCTGTTTGTTAGTACTGTTAGCCTCTGGAGAAAGTGACTTCACCGCTGACAGTCAATAACTAATGCTATTAATGATAACAGATTCTTAGTGGTGCATTAACTCTTGGTTGGCACAACGGATTTTAAGCTTAATACAAAAGGACTGGCCTAAGTAACAGTTATGAATAGCAAAGCGTTTATGCAAACTAGAAGTAAGTGAAATAAGCTTAATATGGAAAATAAAACACGAGTTTACATTACATTAAGCTCGAGAAAAAGAACTGTTAAATTTATTGATTACAAAGAAGTAAATTTACGTTACATTTCAAAATGAATTCAAAATAAGATCGTACTCACTCGCTCACTCAAAAGCTAACTCTTAAACCTAGGAAAATACAAAAAGAAAATACTGGTCAGAAAAGTGGGCAAAGCGGATGACTGGGTGTCGCTACTGGAAGGACACTGCACACACTAAGTCTCTCGCCAATCACGCTAGGTGGGAGTACGGCGGCGGTGGGAACTACGTCATAGGAAGAACACTGCCACACACACTACCCGCTTCCGCGGCGTACAAATCTTCACTGACTTCAAATCGTGAGAAAGAGGCGAGTGTCGTGGCCGTATTGCTAATGGCTAGAATGAGCGAAACACGCCCATAATAAATCGCTCAGCGGAAGTGCTAATGTCTCGCACAAAGACGATCATTTATGACACAGTAAAAAATTGTTCTGAAAACACTCCCGACTGGGTGAATTGATTGATTGATTGATTGCAAATAATTAAAATCTGGCGGCGCAACTGCCAGGGTCATATGCCGTCGGACGACAAAGTAAAACGCACAGCAAAATAAAAAGTGCATATTCAAATTAAAGTTAATATCTGGTAGTAGGAACAAAACACTGAAAAATAATAAAAGAATAGTGTATAAAATATCAAGTACTTATAAAAGTGGAAGGAGGCCCGCCTCCTGAAGAAAACTAAAAACATCACTAAAATCGCTAGAGGCTTTGCCAAGCATCGAGGACAAACAGTAGGCACCATCTGCCCCCTTATGCCTATGGAGGAATCTCTGACGTAGGTCACCCAGACTCGGACACTCGACCAGGAAGTGACGGACAGTAAGGGGAACAAGACAGTCATCACAGTACGGTTGAGATTCACCATTCATCAGGAACCCATGTGTAAGCCACGAATGCCCAATGCGAAGCCTAGCAAGAGCCACCTCCAATCGCTGAGACATAGAAGGAAGAGCCTTTGGCACAACCACTCTCTGAAAGATTTCTTTTAGTTTATTGTGAGAAACAACATCCCAGTGTCTCTGCCAACACGTATGAATTGCGTACCGCAAGTAAGGTGTTACATCTGAAGCAGGAAGTGGGTAGTCGGTTGGGGGCTGTTGAGAAGATGCAGCTTTAGCTAAAGTATCTGCCCTCTCATTGCCCACCACACCAACATGTGCAGGTACCCAACAGAAGTCTACATGGCGGCCACGACGGCCAAGAAGAAAAAGCCACTCTAAAATTGATAAAACCAATGGATGGGATACATTAAAAGACTCCAGTGCAGACAAAGCACTACGCGAATCACTAAAAATCACAAAAACGGATTGGGGGAGAGTAAAAATAATTTTAACAGCATATAAAATTGCAGTCAGTTCCGCTGTATACACTGAAGTAATGCCAGGAAGGCTACCACCCCTACTAAAGGAAGGGAAGACAACACCAAATCCTACTCCAGTGTCAGTCTTAGACCCGTCAGTATAGACGGGGACAGAACCCTCATGAATGGAGGCATGTTCTAAAAAGAGGGAGAGGGACACATGAGAGGGAAGTGAGCCCTTTTTTTCAACAACGGACCTACAGAATGTCACACGAGGGAGCAGCCAAAAACCCACCCTTGAGATCCGATGAGGACAAATTGCCAGTCTTGGGACAGAGAGGGCTAACATAACAGACCGGACCCTGTAACCAAATGGTTTTGGGAAATTAGGACGGGTGTCAAAAGCAGAAGATCGGGAATCCTGGGAGACGATGGCACAAGAAACTGAGTCTGGAATGCGGTGAAGACGATACCAACACCTCATCATTAGCAACTGGCGTCGCAAATCCAAGGGGAGTACACCAGCATCCACCAATAAGCTTGGAATCGGGGATGATCTGAATGCCCCGGTTGCCAGACGCACACCAGCATGATGTACAGAATTTAACAACCGGAGACGTGCATCTGTTGCAGAGGAGTAGACCTCACACCCATATTCAAGTTTGGGAAGAATAAGAGACCTATGCAAGAGGAGGAGTGTCTGACGGTCAGCACCCCAAGAGGTATGAGCTAAGACCCTCAAAAGACTCAAAGCTTTAAGACAAGCCACCTTAACAGAACGAATATGAGGAACCCAGGTTAGTCGTCTATCAAACAAAAGACCCAGAAACCGCGTCTCTTCCACACAAGATATTCTCCTACCATAGAGATACAAGTCAGGGTCAGGGTGAACCCCTCGAAGGCGACAAAAATGCATAGCCACTGTCTTTGTTGAAGGAAAATGGAAACCGTGAGTTTCTGCCCAGTCAGAAATTCGATTTAGAGCTAGCTGCAACTTCCTCTCTATCAGAGACATTCTAGACGAGGTAAAGGAAATCGAGAGGTCATCGACATATAGTGATCCTCGTACACCGTCAGGAAGTACACTAATGACACTGTTAATGGCTACAGTAAACAGAGTAACACTAAGGATACTCCCCTGTGGTACGCCATCTTCTAGAGCTCGGGCAGTAGAAAGCACTCCTCCCACTCGTACCCTTAAAATTCGGTTAGATAAAAACTGTTGAATAAAAATAGGCAAGCGTCCGCGAAGACCAAACTCATGAAGAGAGAGTAAAATACCATGACGCCAGGCAGTGTCATATGCCTTCGCCAGATCAAAGAAGACCGTGACCTGGTGTTGGTTAGTGGAGAAAGCCTCAGTGACAGAAGATTCCAAGGACAGTAGTGCATCAGAGGTACATCGCATTTTTCGAAAACCATACTGAGCAGAGGATAGGAAGTCACCTCTCTCTAAAAACCACACAAGCCTAACACTGACCATCTTTTCCAAAACTTTACATATACAAGACATCAAAGAAATGGGCCGATAATTCGTCGCCTGTAAGTGGTCCTTACCTGGTTTGGGGATGGGGATAACTACAGCAACACCCCAACAAGCCGGAAACTCCCCAGAACACCATATCTTATTAAACAGTGAAAGCAAAAACAACAGGGACTCATCAGACAGGTGGCATAAAAAGGCATAAGGAATATCATCATAACCAGGAGAAGAATTATGGCACTGCGACAAAGCCGCCTGGAGTTCAGAAATTGAAAATGGAACATTGTAAGGCTCTCCTCCAGAAGATGCAAAACTGAGACCACGAGACTCTAGGCGCCGACGGTGGCAAGCCGAAGGCGTATCTGCATCCTTCTTTGACACACTGGCAAAATGATCAGCAAGCAACTCTGCAACAGCAAATGGATCAGCCACAGTTCCACCTGCTGCAGATAAAACAGGAGGGGAGTGAACAGTAAATTTTCCTGAAATTTTCCTTACCTGGTTCCACACCCGGGTGATGGAAGTCCTCGAATTGATGGAGGAAACATAATTCTTCCAGGATGAACGCCTGGCCTCCTTTAAAACCCGCCTCATATGAGCTCGTGCCTTCTGATACGCCACCAAATACTGAGGATCCCTACGGTGACGACGAAGTTGGGAGAAGGCGACTCGTTTGGCTCTCACTGCGGAACTGCACTCAGAGTTCCACCAAGGAACCGGATGTTTAGGAAACTGACCCTTCGTTTTTGGAATAGATAACAGGGCTGCTGAGTGCAACACGGTATTGAAATATGACACAGCCTCAGTAAGACAGCCAAACTCGTTGACAGAAAGGGAAATGGAACTTAATTCCCTGAAACTTGGCCAGTCAGCCTTATCCAGAAGCCAGCGAGGAAGACGTGGCTGAGGTCCCCCAGCACTAGTAGTTAAAAGTAATGGAAAATGGTCGCTGCCATACAGGTCTGGCAACACATCCCAGGTAAAATCTAAAACAGCATCAGCTGAGCATAAAGACAAATCAATGGCAGTAAAAGTTCCAGTCTGACTATGGAAATATGTCATTTTATTAGTATTGAAAATGCCTAACTCCTCATCTTCCACTAAAGAGGCCAGCATTACACCCCGAGGGTTGGCCTCACTATTTCCCCATAGAGGATGGTGACCATTCATATCTCCTAGTAATAGTAAGGGAGAAGGAAGGTCATGAATAAGGCGTTCCAGATCCGCCCTTTCAACAGTAGCATTAGGAGGAAAATAAAGACTGCAAACTGTATACTGTCGACGTAAAAACATTCGGACAACAACAGCCTGCAGGGGAGTGGAGATGTCCAGATGATGGTATGGAATATCCTTGCGAAGGAAGATAGCAGCACCTCCATGATGACCTTGGCCTGGCACAGGATCAGAATAAAAGGCATGGTAGCCAGAAGGACCGGAAGGAACAGTATCACCCACCATGGTCTCCTGGATGCACATGCACAAAGGAGTAGATTGAGAAACAAGATGACACAGTTCCTCATAGTTTGCACGTAAACCCCGACAATTCCACTGGATGATAGAACCCATAATGGAGGAATGACGATTAAGTGCGGGACTGTACACCTGACGAGCGAGCGGGTTTGGATTGATGCTTATGAAGACCCTTCACAGGAGCCTGCCTAGCACCAGAAACCCGTACCCTCTGTCTAACATCTGAAGACAGACGTAAGGATGGGGAAGTAAGTTTTACAACACTCCTTCTTGGAGTGGGCATACCAGTTTGTTTGGTAAGTGGCTTGGGGGCTGTCTTTGGAGGTGTAGGACGGCCAGTGCCCCCACCAGAAGCCCCAGAAGTGGAAGTAGAGCCCACAGGTCTAGAGTCATTTGAGGAGGCCATCCTATGCTTCAGATCTGAAGCACCAACAAGTGGTCCAACATCCCCAGGTGGGGACTGGACCAGAGCTGAACCATCAGCTTCAGCAGTCTCCTGGCTAGATCCCTCAGCCTGCTGGACAGAGGGAACAAGAGAGGTGTCAACAGAAGGGTCAACAACAGAGACTTTAGGTGGCCAGTCTTCATGTTCAGAGGACTCTGATGAACTACGGTGACGTTTACCAGGTACAGATGGAGCCTCGGGCATACTGGCTTCAACGGGAGAAGAGGTCCGGTCAATGTTGTCGTCTGCCACCACCACAGAAGTGTGCAAGGCGTCAGCCGCCGAAGTGGGGGCAGAAACAGTCGGAGTAGCGGTCAGGCAAGCATCATTCTCACCAACAGTAGTAACCATGGGGACAGCATTCTGTATATCATGAGTTGAAGGAGCAGGTACTGGAATACGTCGAGGCTGCCTCTGAGATACAGGGTGGCGCACAGACACTCCAGTAAGGACAGCGGCATAAGTAATTCCGGGCTGGAAAAAGCGAGTCTGGACTATCTTCTTAGCTTCAAGAAACGAAACCCTCTCAGTCGTTCGAATAGACAAAATCTCCTTTTCTAGACAGTAGCGTGGGCAGTTTTTAGAATTTACAGCATGCGGACCCCCACAGTGATAGCATTTAAGGGGGCCTGGACAGTCATTGGTATGACTTTGTCTGCCACAAGAGACACATATAGCAGGAAGGCCAGCCTGTGCATGGCGGCAAAAGCGGCTAACATGGCCATAACCTTGACAGTGGAAACAATGCTTTGGGGGTGGCACATACGGTTTCACTGGAAGAGATAGTCAAGCAAGTTTCATCGATGCAGGCAAAGTTAATCTATCAAAGGTCAGGAACAAGGTCGGAGTAGGGGTCAGGACACCATCTATTTTCTTCTGTAGATGCTCAACTTTGACAACACCTGATGACTGCAATTCCTCCAACAACCGTCCCTCTGAATATCGGAGTAGGTCACGAGAAAATATGACGCCCTTACAACTGTTGAAAGAAGCATGTGGTACACAGCAAATACCAGAACCCGAGACAGACTTCAGAGCCATGAGACTGGAGCTCTCTTCTGGGGAGGACACCTCAACCAGAATGCTTCCGTCTCCCTGTGTCGAGATTTTCGGTTCCCTCCCACATGTAGAAACTATGGCCCGGTGCAGGTCAAAAATATCAATGTCCAGCACTGACTTCCCCTCAGAGGATTTCATTACCAGATATTTGGTGTATATTACAGGCTCAGACTCATCAAGACCTTGCCTCATAGCCCCACCAACCTGACGTGACCGCCTCCCAGTCCCATCTGATTGCCGGGGTAGAGGAGGATAAACGCCACGGGTCTGGAAAGGCTCCAGAGTGGCAATATGTGAGGTGGAGTCAGAAGAATGGCCAGGGACAGATGCCGTGTCGTCAACAAGAGGTTTGTCATGAAGCTCCATGTACCACTAAATAAAACTTCATTCCCCCACCCCCCCACCCACCATGGAGCCCAACAGGGGGAGGCCATATGTCAGGGACAGAACCACTGACGACCCCAGGGGTAGCAGAGGAGTATACGCAGGTAACCACTGGGGGACCCGGACAAGGGTGACTCCAGGACAATAGGAGCCACCAGGCCCCCCAGTGCCCACTTGACCCTAGCCAACGCATGACCAGCCGCTTGACCTGGTCGGGCCCAACCAGGCCGCCCGTCTAGCCAGAATAAGGGACCAAAGAGGTGTATTGCTAGCTGCAGGACACACCGTGCAGCATCGCTCAACCTCCAGGACTCCCGTCTCCCAGCATTACGGGATGCCACGCACGGAAAACACGTGGGGAGGCAACAGTCCCGCCCTAGATGGCAAGTGGGAAGGGACTAGCATCACCAGCAGGCCTCCTCCACCAGTGATGCAGGGGGTGCTTGGTCCACGACACTGACAAATGCCGAACCCTACAAAGGTAGGCATGCCTCCAAAGTAGGTGGCACTGCCAGCCACGCTTCAAGCCCCACCACCAGGTCAAGGTGACCCCCCTCAGCGGGGCCGACCGGTTGAATACGTAACAGTTAAACTGAGCGATAAATACTGGGATTCCACTAGAATTCGCGGTTTCCCACCAAAGTTGATGTCACGAGTTTATTCAAATACAAATCGCGCCGACTCGTGACATCATGAGCTGTAATCGGTTTCAGCAAATTCTAAGCCGCCTCCACTTTTACGATGCTGATGATCCTGCCAATGCAAATGACACTGATAAGATGAGGTGAATTAGGTTGGTTTTTGATCACCTGCGGCAAACATTCCGTTCCTCATTTTATCCCTATGGAGACCTTGTCATAGACGAGAGTCTTGTGTTGTGGAGAGGCAATATTTCCTTTTGGCGGTACATACCCAGCAAAAGGCACCGTTTTGGGTTCAAGATCTTTGTTATGTGTGACTGTAGGACTGGTTATGTGCAAGACATAGTCTTGTACACCGGTGCAAAGACAGACATAATAGAAGATCGGAGTACTGGACTGTCTGGAGCAGTGGTAAAGACAATGATTGAAGACTATCTTCATCGTGGTCACGTCCTTTACCTAGACAACTGGTACACTAGCCCTCTTCTCGCTCGTTATCTATACCTGCATGACACTGGACTCTGTGGTACCGTCAAAGTGAACCGGCGTCACATGGTCAAGGTGGGGCGGAAACTAGAAAAAAATGAGGTGGTCTTCTTCTAGGCTAACAACATCCTAGCTACAGTGTGGAACCACAACAGAGAAGTCAGCCTCTTGTCCACGGTTCACCGCCCATTGATGCACCGTACAGAGTCCGTGGATTACCGCAGCGAGAGGAGGCGCCACTTATGGAAACCCGAGTGTGTGCTTGATTATAACATCAACACGCGCCTGGTGAATCAGTTAGACTCCATGATATCCACTGTCGAGTGTGCCAGAACCACGATGAAGTGGTACAAGAAGGTTTTCTTTCACCTGCTAGATATAACTGCCCTCAATTGCCACCACCTGCACGCCATGACAACAGGAGTGCAGGAAACCTTTGAAGGGTTTGTGAGGGAGCTTAAACGTGAGATTTTTCCCAGGTATGCGGTCGAGAGGCCCCAACAACGCACACGCACTGCCCCTACCGCCCAAACTAACCTGAGAATATCCGCCCGCAATTTTCCCACTCCTATACCTCCCTAGCCAAATAGAGCTAGGCCCCAACGCAGGTGTCATGTGTGTGGTCATTCCCGTGTGAGACCCACCACTCAGAGAAAAGACACCCGCTATGAGTGAGTTGAGTTTAACATGGGTCTCTGCATTCTCTCTTGTTTCAGTGAATATCACACCTTGATGCAGTTCTGATATGGTGTGAATGCGATATGATGCTCATACTCAGGAACAAATGCGACATACAGACGCTCAGAGTAATTATAAGGGCCGTAAATATGTAAATAGTAGTATAAAAGTGGAAACGGGTGTAATGTAAGTGGAAAATTATTATGGAAGTGCATAAATATATTCTAAGTCGAAATATTCCTAGCAAGTGTATATAGATGCGATATTCTGACGCTCAGTGGAACAAATAAGGCCCGTAAATATGTAAATAGTTGTATAAAGTGGAAACGGGTATAATGTAAGTGGAAAATTATTATGTAAGTGCATAAATATATTCTAAGTCGAAACATTTCTAGCAAGTGTATATAGATGCGATATTCTGACGCTAAGTGGAATAAATAAAGCCCGTAAATATGTAAATAATTGTATAAAGTGGAAACGGATGTAATGTAAGTGGAATATTATGTAAGTGCATAAATATAATCTAAGTAGAAAAACATTCCTAGCGGGGGTATATAGATGCGATATTCAGACGCTCAGTGGAATAAATAAGGCCCGTAAATATGTAAATAGTAGTATAAGGCGGAAACGGGTGTAATGTAAGTGGGGAAGTATACTGGAAGTGAAGAAATAAAGTATAAATTGAAACACGAGTGGTAGCGAGTGTGCTTGCTACATGGATATGTGCTAACATTTCGCTAAATACCCTCGTAAGGAATGTAAATAAGTGAAAACATTTACATTGGTTAAAAAATGGACAATGTCATAAAAACAATAATATGAAAGTAAAAAAAATATAATGTATGTTGAGAGAAGAGTCATAGCGAGTGCGCTGAGTAAGCAAATGTGCAAAATAGTTATGCTAAATATCACCGTAATGAATGTAAACAGCTGAAAACATTTACATAAAGTAATAAATGGTAAAATGTCATTGAAACAGTATTATGCAAGTAGAAAAATTGATGTGTTTACTGAAACAAGAAACTTAGCAAACTAGCGTGTAACCAAAATGACCAAAGTCGCTATGCTCGCGCGATGGAACAATGCTTATTTTTCCTACATATATATTTGAAAACCATTATATTGTTGTTGTGACTGTTTATTAGTTCCAAATCAATAAATGTAGGTGTGTTCTGTGTTGTTTCTCCCAAAATTACCTACCATAGAAAACGTGAGAGCCTGACACGTCAGCGCGGAGTGCCTCACATGTTCTGACCACTTATGGAACCCGGTAAGCCCTTTCTTGGTGATTTTCCTTTGTTTCTCAACGAAAGCGGAGGTTTTAACAAAAAAAAAAAAAAATCCAAAATAGCTGGGGATTGGGGAGTGTCGGAGGTGGGAAATCGGTCGGGACTTGATGGGTTAAGGACTGCCGGCGGAGATCCAGCGGTGGTTCATTCACATCAATCAACAGACTTTCAATTGGCGAGGACCGGAGAGTCCCAGTTGAAAGATAAATCCCAGCATGATGGACAGAATTTAGTGGCCGCAGCCGTGCCTCACTAACAGAGGAGTACACCAAACACCCATAGTCTAATTTGCTCCTAACTAAGGCACGGTAAAGTCAGAGCAGGATGGTTCTGTCAGTGCTCTAAGACAAATGAGATAGGGTCCTTAAGAGAGACAGGGCACGGAGGCATGAGAGTCGTAATGAATGAATATGAAGTACCCACGTCAGTTTCCTGTCGAAGACAAGACCGAGAAACCTTGTTTCATCGACATCACACCCTCTGGCCATTTAACTGGAGATCTGGGTCGGGGTGAACTCCTCTCAAACGGCAGAAATGCAAGGTGACTGTCTTTGTTGGGGAGAAACTGAAACCGTGCACTGTGGCCCACTGAGAGACCCTGTCCAGAGCGAGTTGCATGCGACGTTCAGCCACGGACATTTGGGAAGCCGCATACCATAGAGCCAAATCATCATCATACAGTGAGGCTGACACCCCTTCTGGAACAGAGGACACGATACCGTTCAATGCTATCGCAAAAAGGGTCACAGTCAGGACACTTCCCTGAGGTACCCCTTCCTCCTGAGGGTACGAAGGAGACAGGGTTACACTAACCCTAACTCTGAATGAACGGTCACGCAGAAAATTTAATATAAAGAGGGGTAGCCTGCCACGTAAACCAAAAGAATGGAGTTGTTGGAAGATACCAAACCGCCAAGTAGTATCACATGCCTTTTCTAGATCAAAGAAAATACACACTACAGTAGATGCTGCTGTCTAGCAAAAGCATCACATGCTGCAGCCTCAAGACGGACAAGTGCATCTGTTGTTGAGCGACATTTTCGAAAACCAGACTGACACTGAGAAAGACATTCATTCCTTTCTAGGAAATACATTAGGTGCGTGTTGACCATTTTCTCAAATAATTTGCACATGCAGGACGTTAAGGCAAGTGGCCGATACCCCATGGGACTGTAACCTGCCTTCACCGGCTTCTGGAATGGCAGGACAACGGCCTCATGCCAAGACATGGGAAGAGAGGTTTCCCTCCAGATTCTGTTATAAAGGCTGAGGAGTAAGGACAGTGCATCATCATCCAGGTGTCGAAGCATTGCGTAGGGAATACCATTCGGCCCTGGTGAGGTGTCATGGTAGAGGGAAAGGGCAGATTGAAGTTCGCGACAAGAGATAGGGAGGTTGTAGGACTCCACATTCCCTGAACAAAAGTCCAATACCCTTGCCTCTTCTGTCTCCTGTTGTCTGGCAAATTATGGTGAGCTAGTACCTCTCTGACTGACAGCCGCAAAGGCGGACGCAAAAATATCAGTTACATCTGCAGGGTCACCAACAGGTTCACTATTAGACATCAGCACGGGCGACCTACCTTGAGTGAATTTTCCCAAAATCTTTCACACCCTCTTCCACACCTGAGACACTGGTGCCTTTGAGTTTATGGATGACACATAAGCCATCCAAGAGTCCTGTCTAGCTTGTTTCAGTACCCGACGAGCCTCGGCACGCCCTTTTGAACTCTACGTGATAATGTTCTGTCCTGTATCTACGATAACGGGAGAAAGCTAACTTCTTCTCACATACAGCAACACTGCAATCCTCATTCCACCATGGGACAGGTCGATAGCAATATGTGCCAGAGGTTTTAGGAACGGCATGAAGGGCAGCAGAATGCAGAACGGAGGTAAAGAATTGATTGATTGACTGATTGTAGTAGAAACTGGCAGCGCAACTGCTAAGGTCATATGCCGCCGGACAACAAGCTAAAACACATGGCAAATAAATTGTGCATTGTTAATAACTTTTCCTAGAAATAATACACTGAAAATAGTAAAAGAATAGCTAAAAGAGAAAACAATTTCTTATAAAAGTGGAAGGAGGCCCGCCTCCTGAAGAAAACCAAAAACATCAGTAAAAACGCCATGGGCTCCCCCAAGCATCGAGGAGAGACAGTAGGCACCATCTACCCCTGTATGCCTATGGAGGAATCTCCGACGCAGGTCCAAAAAACTTGGACACTCGACCAGCAAGTGACGGACAGTAAGGGGAACAAAGCAGTCATCGTAGTACGGTTGAGTCTCGCCACTCATCAGGAACCCATGTGTAAGCCGAGAGTGCCCAGTGCGAAGCCTAGCAAGACCTACCTTCAATCGCCGAGGCATGGAAGGGAGAACCCTTGGCACAACCACTCTCTGGAAGACCTCTTTCAGCTTATTATGAGCAACACCATCCCAGCGTCTCTGCCAACACACATGCATTCTGTCCCTCAAGTAAGGTGTTAGATCAGATGCAGGAAGCGGATATTCTGTTGGGGGCTGTTGAGTAGCTGCAACCTTGGCCAATGCATCCGCAGTCACATTGCCCACCACACCAACATGTGCAGGAACCCAGCAAAAATCCACTCTCTTCCTCCTACGACGAATGAGGAACAGCCACTCCAAAATAGCTAAAACTGAGGGATGGGAAGAGTTAAAAGAGTCCAAGTCCAAAAGCGCTAAAAATAGTAAAATAATTGTCAGGATGAAGAAACACCAACTTCAAGGCTAAAATGATGGCTGACAACTCCGTAGTAAAAACTGAGGCAACTAAAGGAAGACTACCTCCACGGCTAAAATTGGGAAATACCACTCCAAAACCAACACCTGATGCCGATTTAGAACCATCGGTATACACAGGCACAGAACCACCATGACTAGAAGAATGATCTAAAAATAACCTTAAAAGACACTGAGGAGACAAAATCCTTTGAACCTGCAATAGGCCTGCAGAAAGTTACCTTGGGCAATATCCAAGGCGCAACCCTCGGGATCCGAACAGGACTGACAAGTAATGCCGACAAACCAAACCCCTCCATTATAACCTGAACCCTATAGCCAAATGGACGAGGCATGTGAGGGTGTCTACTATAACACAAAAGACAAGACTGTTTCGTCACACCCTCACAGACAAGTGAGTCTGGAAGGCGACGAATCCGGAGCAAGCACCGTACTGCAACAGACTGACACAGTAGATCTAAGGGAGGCACACCAGCTTCCACCAATAAGCTGGGAACTGGAGAGGACCGAAAAGCCCTAGTTGCAAGGCGAAGACCAGTATGATAGACAGCATCTAGAGTTTTTAGTCTTGACTCTGTGGCAAAGGAATATACCTCACAGCCATATGACAGCTTAGAGGTTACAAATACCTGAAACAAATGCAAGAGTGTCCTTCAATCAGCACCCCAAGAGGTATAGGACAGAACCCTCAATAGATTGAGAGCCTTCATACATGATGTTTTAATATTTGCCAAGTGTGAGACCCATGTCAAACGACAATCAAAAGTCAGGCCCAAGAATTTCGTCTCTGTCACACAACGGAGTCTCCTGCCACAAAGCTGGAGTTCAGGTCCGGGTGTACCCCTCTCATCCTACAGAAGTGTATAGCCACAGTCTTTGAAGGGGAAAACCGAAAACCCTTGGAAGTGGCCCAGGCAGAAATTTTGTCCAAGGCAAGTTGCATCTGCCGCTCAATAGCAGACATGCGGGAGCTAAGTCATGCACATAAAGGGATGAGGATACCCCAGCAGGCACAGTGTCAATTATACCATTGATGGCCACTGCAAACAGGGAAACACTAAAGACACTCCCCTGCGGGACACCTTCCTCCTGGCACAGTGGCGTAGAGAGGGTAGAACCCACACGGACCCGAAATACACGATCAGTTAAGAAGTCTCCCAGCAACACAGGCAGGCGACCACGTAAACCAAAAGCATGAAGTTGTTGGAGGATGCCATGGTGCCAGGCAGTGTCATAAGCCTTCTCAAGGTCAAAAAACACAGCCACAAGATGTTGCATGGAGGCAAAAGCTTCATAGATTGACGCCTCAAGCCTGATAAGGTTGTCTGAAGTGCACCGTAATTTACGGAAACCAGTCTGCGACGGAGAGAGAAAGCAATCCTTCTCCAAAAACCACATAAGCCTGACATTGACCATCTTTTCGAACAGCTTCCACACACATGATGTTAAAGTGATAGGGCGATAGTTGGAGATTGGGAATGGTCTTTACCAGGCTTGGGAAAGGGGAGGACAATACCCAACTTCCAACTTCTCGGAATAGAGCCCTCACTCCTAACCCTGTTAAAAAGGTCCAATAAAAACTGAAGTGAATCAGTCGGAAGATGATGCATCATAGCGTATGGAATATCGTCAGGCCCAGGAGCAGTGTCACGACACGCTGAAAGGGCAGCACGTAGCTCACAGAGGCCGAAATCTAAATTATAGAGCTCTCCGCCACGAGAGCGAAAGTCAAGACCCAGCCTCTCCTGATTCCTACGAAAGGTGGCAAATGGCTGAGAAGGACTCTTTTTGGAGACAGCATAAAACTGATCTGCAAAAGCAGAGGCTACTGCATCTGGTGCAGACACAAGTTCTCCGTGAAGGCGCAGCAGCACCGGATGGGAGGGGGACGAGAACCTTCCAGAAATCTTGTGCACCTTTTTCACACCACAGACAATGAAGTTGAAGATGTAATTGTAGAAACATACGACCTCCACGAGTTACGGGGAGCATTCTTCATGGCCCATCTATAGTGAGCACGTGCTTTGCGAAACTGTATTTTTAGATAATCAACATTACGATTGGCAAAATATCGACGAGCAACTGCTTTGTAAGTTCCCTTTGCTATGGAGCAGTCATCATTCCACCATGGCACAGGACTCCGGGAAAAAGCACCAGAAGTCCGTGGGATAGAATGAACCCATGCTGAGAAAATGGTCTTAGTAAAATAAAATTCGGCATCATCGATAGTTGAAAAATCAGTAACCATGTTGGCAAATACACATAGTTCCTCAAAGAGAGACCAATCAGCCCTGTCCAGAACACCAGCGTGGCAGACGGGCTACAGGAACAGAGTGAGTAGGCTGGACCACTACAGGATAATGGTCACTACCATGTAGATCATCCAAAACCTCCAAAGAAAAATCAAGGGCACAATTAGAGGAGATGGTAAGGTCGATGACAGAATACGTGCCAGTCTGAACATGAAAATAGGTCGGCCTTCCATCATTTAGGACAACCAAATCTAAATCCCCAACCAAAGAGGCAAGAAGATCACCCCGGGGATTTGAAAGTGAGTCACCCCACAAAGGGTTGCGGCCATTAAGGTCACCAAGGAGTAGGAAAGGAGGTGGAAGTTGATTGATAAGGGTTTCTAGATCAGCACGTATAACAAGAACGGAAGGTGGAAGTTACAGACAACAGATGGTATAGCACCTCCCTACGTGCATCTGTACAGCTAGAACTTGAAAGGGGGACTGAATCTCAAAGGAAATAAAGAGGACATCAGAACGGCACAAAATTGCACATCCACCGCTGTGACCACCAGGAGGAGATGCATGGAAGGCTTTATACCCCCTAATGGAAGGGAACTGTCTGTCCCCCACCATTGTCTCCTGAAGACACACACATAGTGGGTTCAGAGCAGAGAGTAATAACTGCAATTCCTCCCAATTTGCCAGGGCATCTCTACAGTTCCACTGAAGACAGATTGGTACCGATTGAGCCATAGTGATTAGTATTAAATATTATGAACTTAGAAAGCTATGTAGCAACCTCGTTGGGAAGGGAGTGAAAGCCCTTCTTCCTAGGCGTGGAGCTCTGCCTCACCAACCGAGAAGGCAATGAAGATTTAGAGTTTCCATGGGTGGAAGTACCCTTATCCCGAGACATGTCCCGCCCATCGCCAGAATCAGTCCGAAGCACAGAGACCTTCTTGGAAGACCCATGTGCCCCGTCCGCACACCCATGTGAGGGTTCAGCTGGCACCTCGGGGCCAACCGAACCCCCCCCAACCAAATCATCCAAAGCTTGGCCGCTGGGTGACGGATCAGAGGAGCAATCGACTGAGCTCTATGAGTATCTAAAGACCCAGGCCCCACCACACCTGAGGAAGAGGCAGGGACGGGAATCCTAGAAGGGCCATCATGAACACCCACAGACTTAGACGCGACCACTGGCTGGGTTGTCGAGCGAAGAGCCCCCTCAGAATCCTCATGTGGTACAGAAGTTTCAACCTTAGAAGGAGGGGAGTCACCCCAAAACTCCTCACTCCTCACTCGTTTGAGGTTGGCAGAAGCAACCTCCATCTCTGCACCAGAACTTAAAGCATTAGAAACTATAGTGCCACACTGCAAAGAAGAGTGAGCAGCAGTAGCAGAGCGGGCAGATGGTACAGGAGCAGCAGTCGGTACGGAAGTAGCTACTGATACAGAAGTATGAGAGACGCTGGCTTTTTAGGATATGTCAGGACAGGGATGCACAGGAAGGACATCGGGAGTTTTGGATGTGTCAAAGCAAAGTGTAGCATCGACACGGGTGTTTGTCACAGGAGGAACCGGAGGAACTGGGATGGGGGAGGCACTCCCAGACGCTGGAAGCACACCACAGAGGGGACACCCCCCGAGACAGGAGGCACCTCCCTGGAGGAAGCACAGCTGCTTCCAGGCTGCACTCCCTCAGTGGAACCCCCCGGTCGAGAAGGCCGGAAAGTAGAACCCCGAGAATTTGATGGGGCATTGTGTGATAGCAGGGGCACCTGCTGGGCAGCTTTATGGCGAGACAACGCAGCAGTAAAGGTAACCCCACGGCGAATGAACCGCTCCCTTACCCTGGCCTTTGCCTCAGAAAAGGAAATTTTCTCCTTCTTTCGGACAGAAATGATCTCGTATTCATATTTGTACACTTCACAATCCCTTGAGGAGGCTGCATGTGCTCCTCCACAGTTCAAACATTAGAGGGTTGAGAACAATCATCTATACCATGAGAAATTGCACCACAATTTCCACAGACCTCAGGAAGGCCAGACACTTCCCGCCTGCAAGAACGGCGGACGTGACCAAATCTTTGACAATAATAGCATCTTCTAGGTCGGGGAACATAAGGTTTAACCTTTAGCTTCCACCACGCAGCAGTGATAACCTCCGGCAAGGTACTACGGTCAAATGTCAAGATAAGAGTGGGCGTGGGGGTTAAAACCCCATCAACCTTCTTCATAATTCTCTGCACTCCTACAACACCCTGAGGATCCAGCCCCTCTAAGAGGGAAGAATCAGAATACGAGATCGTCACGAGAATACACAACCCCTCGGGACTGATTTAGAACCAAGTGACGCGAGGCAGATACAGGACAATCAGCGACCATAGTTAGGGACTGGACGCGTGAACTTTCATCTTCATTCTTGGCTTCTAGCAACAGAGAACCATCACCCTGCAAAGAGACCTTGGAGGCAAATCCACATGCTGTAACCAGACCACTGTGAATCTTAAAACAGTTCAGGTTCCGGAAGGATGTACCATCATTCGTTTTGAGGACTACATACTTTGTGTAGGAGTGTTTCACAAAGACACCAGACAATAAGTCGATGCAGGGAACATCTAAACTAGCAGTTTTGGCAGACGACCCGGAGGGTACAGGGTCGTCGGCCAGAGAGTGACCACTTGGTGCCGACTCGTGTGGCTGGTCACCGACTGCACGAGTGGTTAAGAAATTGTTTGATGTATCCATATATACGTTAGTAAATATGAACTGGCACCAGGAGCCAAGGGAAACCGCCTACCAGGGAGTGAGGGGACCGAGCGCGGTCTGATGGGAGCAGGGTACCTCGTCCCCAGAGGGTGTCCCCAAAAGGACAGCCTGTGATGCGAAAGTTCGCTCCCACCAGTGCAAAGACCCCCTTCCCCAACACCCCCCAGCCCAGACACCCAACCAACCAACTCAGGACAGCACCGAGGCGATCACTCTGGAGGGCAGCACCGATGACCCTTACGGGCAACCTACGTTTCGGGCAGCGCTTAGTCAGACCCCTCACCCACAACGCTACCCGCGTGGGAGACCCTGCCGGATGTCGTTACATCCACGGGCAGGCCCGTGGGATCACAGGGGCATGCAAGCCCCCCCACCACGACAAGGTGGCTGCCCACAGGGGAGCGGAGGTAAAGAATGAAACAGCCTCGTCAATATGTGGAAAGTCTTCAACAGAGACATTAACAGAAATCAGAGAAGAGAAAAGGGACCAGTCTGCCTTGTCCAATCTCCACCTCGGTAGATGGAAACAGGGACTAGCTACAGCTGCAGTAAGGAGGATTGGAAATTGATCATTTCCATGGACATCTTCCATAACCTCCCATGTAAAGTCCAGGAGACAGTCTGGAGAGCAGACACAGAGGTGGATTGCAGTAAATGAACTCGTTTGGGGGTGAAAATGGGTAAACACCCAGTTTTCAAGAGGGCAAGATCCTCATCCTCCATTAAGGACCTCAACAAACTCCCACGTTGGTTAATAAGACAGTCACCCCACAAAGGGTGGTAACCATTAAAGTCCCCCAAGAGAAGAAAGGGCCTAGGTAACTGACCAAGCAGGTTTTGAAGTTTCATCCTACTGACTGCTGTGTTGGGTGGTAAATAAATGGAACAAACTGTATTCCAGTAGTGGGCATACAACTGCACAGCAACACTCTGGAGGTCAGACTGGAGGTGGACTGGCCGATGAGGGATGTCAGCCCTCACCAAAACAGCACCACCTCCAACAGGATCCTGGGTTGGAGCTGAGTAAAAAGCATCATACCCAGGTGGTACCTGAGGAGTGGCAAGCCCTACAAGAGTTTCCTGGAGACACATGCACAAAGGGGAATAAGCCAGGAGGGTCCGCAGCTCCTCCCAATTACCACGCAGCCATCGACAATTCCATTGTAATATACTTTCTGAGAATGTCATAGTACCTACAGCGAAGGAAGAATCAGGTTGAGGGGCAAGACAACCTTGCCCCCAGCAAGCAACCAGATTTAAATTGCTGCTTAGAACTGCGCTTAGAAAGGGACTGCCTGGCACCGTTATGATGTACAGCATGCCGCCCAGCTGAAGATAACCTGGAGGAAGAAGAAGAGGGCCGGACAATGGCTTTCTGTGATGGGGCAAGAGATGGTTTGACATGTGGACCGCAAACTGCCGTAGTCGGAATAGAGCAGGCAGTGCCACCACGAGAAGGAGCACGAGCAGTAGCGCATCCCACAGTACTGGAATCCTGAGAGGGCAAGGCCTCATGCAGTTGAGCAGGCACATCAATGTCCTGAGGACCACCACTATCTGGTGGTTGCAGGGTCGTCAGCGAGATGCCATCCCCAGCCTGCACTTGCCCTGACCCCTGAGAGTCCCGAGAAGAAGGAGTAGTGGGCTCCACTGCAGAGATCTTTGGAAGTAGTGCTTCGCTCTCTGAGCACTCTGAGAAGCCACGGTGATGCTTAACTTCCACAGGAAGGACATCGGGAGTTTTGGATGTGTCAAAGCAAGGTGTAGCATCGACACAGGTATTTGTCACAGGAGGAACCGGAGGAACTGGGATGGGGGAGGCACTCCCAGATGCTGGAAGCACACCACAGAGGGGACACCCCCAGAGATAGGGGGCACCTCCCTGAAAGAAGCACAGCCACTTTCAGGCTGTACTCCCTCAGTGGAAGCCCCCAGCCAAGAAGGGCGGGAAGTAAATCCCTGAGAATTTGATGGGCCATTGTGTGACGGCAGGCGTACCTGCCAAGTAGCCTTAGGGCGAGACAATGCAGCAACAAAGGTAACCCTAGTACAAATGAACCGCTCCCTTACCCTGGCCTTTGCCTCAGAAAAGGAAATTTTTTCCTTTGTTCGGACAGAAATAATCTCATAATTCATACTTGTATACTTCGCAATCCCTTGAGGAGGCCGCATGCGCTCCTCCACAGTTCAAACATTAAGGGGGTTGAGAATCATCCATACCATGAAAAATTCCACCACAATTTCCACAGACCTCAGGAAGACCATACGCTTCCCGCCTGCAAGAACGGCGAACATGACCAAATCTTTGACAAATAATAGCATCTTCTAGGTCGAGGATTGATAGCATTAGAAACTGACAGCGCAACTGCCAGGATCATATGCCGCCGGACAACAAGCTAAAACACGCAGCAAATAAATACAGTAGTGCATATTCGAAATAAAGTTAATAAGTATTTCTAGAAATAAAACACTAAAAATAATAAAAGAATGATTAAAAGAAAAAATATTACTTTTAAAAGTGGAAGGAGGCCAGCCTTCTGAAGAAAACTAAAATCATCACTAAAACCGCTATGGGCTCCACCAAGCATCGAGGAGAGACAGTAGGCACCATCTGCCCCTCTATGTCTATGGAGGAATCTCTGACGCAGGTCCCCCAAACTTGGACAATCGACCAGCAAGTAACGGACAGTATGGGGAACAAGGCAATCATCACAGTACAGTTGAGTCTCACCACTCATCAGGAGCCCATGTGGAAGCCGAGAGTGCCCAATGCGAAGCCTAGCATGAGCCACCTCCAATCGCCGCGGCATGGATGGGAGAACTCTTGGCACAAACACTCTCTGAAAGACTCCATTCAGTTAATTATGAACAATACCATCCCAGCGTCTCTGCCAACACACATGAATTCTGTACCGCAAGTAAGGTGTTACATCAGATGCAGGAAGCGGATATTCTGTTGGAGGCTGTTGAGTAGCCGCAGCCGAGGCTAATGCATCTGCCTTCGCATTGCCCACAACACCAACATGTGCGGGAAATCAACAAAAATCCACTCTCTTCCTCCAAAGACGAATGAGGAACAGCCACTCCAAAATAGCTAAAACTAAGGGATGAGAAGAGTTAAAATAGTCCAGGGCCAAAAGCGCCCCTGGAGAATCGCTATTAATAGTAAAATAATTGTCAGGGTGAACAAACACCAACTTCAAGGCTAAAATGATGGCTGACAACTCTGCAGTAAAAACTGAGGCAACCAAAGGAAGACTACCTCCACAGCTAAAATTGGGAAATGCCACTCCAAAACTAACACCTGATGCGGATTTAGAACCATCAGTATACACAGACTCAGAATCACCATGAATGTTCTAAAAATAACCTTAAAAGACACTGAGGAACGACAAAATCCTTTGAGCCAACAAAAGACCTGTAGAAAGTTACCTTGGGCAATATCCAGGGCGCAACCCTCGGGATTCGAACAGGACTGACAAGTACTGCCAACAAACCAAATTCCTCCATAATATCCTGAACCCTACTGTATAGCCAAATGGACAAAGCAGCCGAAACAAAAAACAAGATTGTTTAGTCACACCCTCACAGACAAGTGAGTCTGGAAGACGACTAATCCAGAGCCACCACTGTACTGTAACAGACTGATGCAGTAGATCTAAGGGAGGCACACCAGTTACCACCAACAAGCTGGGAAATGAAGAGGACCAAAAAGCCCCAATTGCAAGGCGAAGACCAGCATGATAGATGACATCTAGAGTTTTTTAGTCTGGATTCTGTGGCAGAGAAGTATACCTCATAGCCATATGACAGCTTAGAGGTTACAAAAACCTGAAACAAATGCAAGAGCGTCCTCCGATCAGCACTCCAAGAGGTATGGGACAGAACCCTCAGCCTGAGAGCCTTCATACATGATGTTTTAAGATTTGTCAAGGGTGATACCCATGTCAAACAACAGTCAAACATCAGGCCCAAGAATTTCATATCTATCACACAAAGGAGTCTCCTGCCACAAAGCTGGAGATCAGGGTCCGGGTGTATCCCTCTCATCCTGCAGAAGTGCATAGCCACAGTCTTTGAAGGGGAAAACCGAAAACCCTTGGAAGTGGCCAAGGCGGAAATCTTGTCCATGGCAAGTTGCATACGCCGCTCAATAACAGACATGTGAGAGCCAGAAAATCATATAGCTAAGTCATCCATATAAAGGGAAGAGGATGCCCCAGCAGGCACAGTGTCAGTGATATCATTGATGGCCACCGCAAACAGGGAAACACTTAAGACACTCCCCTGTGGGACTCCTTCCTCCTGGCACAGTGGTGCAGAGAAGGTAGAACCCACACGGACCCGAAATACACGATCAATCAAGAAGTCTCCAAGCAACACAGGCACGCGACCACGTAAACCAAAGGCATGAAGTTGTTGGAGGATGCCATGGTGCCAGGCAGTGTCATAAGCCTTCTCAAGGTCAAAAAACACAGCCACAAGATGTTGCTTGGAGGCAAAAGCTTCACAGATCGACGCCTCGAGCCTGATAAGGTTGTCTGAAGTGCACTGTAATTTAGAGAAACTACTCTGCAACAGACAGAGAAAGCAACCCTTCTCTAGAAACCATATAAGCCTGACGTTGACCATCTTTTCAAGCAGCTTGCACACACATGATGTTAAAGTGATAGGGCGATAGTTGGACACTTGGGAAAGGTCTTTACCAGGCTTGGGAAAGGGGAGGACAATACCCAACTTCCAACTTCTCGGAACAGAGACTTCTCTCCAAACCCTGTTAAAAAGGTCCAATAAAAACTGAAGTGAATCAGTTGGCAGATGATGGAGTAGAGTGTATGGAATGTTGTCAGGCCAAGGAACAGTGTCACCACACTCTGAAAGGGCAGCACGCACCTCACAGAGGATGAAATCTAAATTATAAGGCTCTCCGCGATGAGAGCGAAAGTCAAGACCCAGCCTCGCCTGACTCCTACGAAAGGTAGCAAATGGCTGAGAAGGATCCTTTTGGAGACAGCATAAGAATGATTTGCATAAGTAGAGGCTACTGCATCTGGTGCAGACACAAGTTCTCCGTGAAGGCGCGACACCAGTGGGGAGGGGGGCGAGAATCTATTAGAAATCTTGCGCACCTTTTTCCGCATCATAGACATTGGAGTTGAGGATGTAACTGTAGAAACATACGACCTCCACGAGGTATGACAAGCATTCTTCATGACCCATCTATAGTGACCACGTACTTTGCGAAACTGTATTTTTAGAAAAACAACATTACGATTGGCAAAATACCGACGGACAGCTGCTTCGTAAGCTCCTGTTGCTATGGAGCAATCATCATTCCACCATGGCACAGGTCTCCGGGAAAAAACACCAGAAGTCTGTGGGATGGAATGAACCCCTGCTGAGAAAATGGTCTTAGTAAAATAACGTTTGGCATCATCGATAGTTGAAAAATCAGTAACCCTGTTGGCAAACACACATAGTTCCTCAAAGAGAGACCAATCAGCTCTGTCCAGACACCAGCATGGCATACGGGCTGCAGGAACAGAGTGAGTAGGCTGGAGCATCAAAGGATAATGGTCACTATTATGTAGATCATCCAAAACTTCCCAAGAAAAATCAAGGGCACAGTCAGAGGAGGAAGCGGTAAGGTCAATGACAGAAAACGTGCCAGTCTGAACATGAAAATGGGTTGGCCTCCCATCATTTAGGACAACCAAATCTAAATCCCCAACCAAAGAGGCAAGATCACCCCGGGGATTTGAAACTGAGTTACCCCACAAAGGATGGTGGCCATTAAGGTCACCAAGGAGCAGGAAAGGGGGTGAAAGTTGGCTAATAAGGGTTTCTAGATCAGCATGTATTACAAGAGCAGAAGGTGGAAGATATAGACAACAGATGGTATAGCACCTCCCAACGTGCATCTGTACTGCTAGAACTTGAAAGTGGGACTGAATCTCAAACGAAATAAAGGGGACATGAGAACGGCAGAAAATTGAACATCCACCGCTGTGACCACCAAGAGGAGATGCGTAGAAGACCTCATACCCCCTAATAGAAGGGAACTTTCTGTCCCCCATCATTGTCTCCTGAAGACAGATATAGTGGGTTCAGTGCAGAGAGTAATAACTGCCAATTTGCCAAGGCACCTCTACAATTCCACTGAAGACAGATTGGTACCGATTGAGCCATAGTGATTAATATTAAATATTATGAACTGAGAAACACCAAGGCTATGTAACTAGCTCGTTGGGAAGGGGGTGAAAGCCCTTCTTCCTAGGCGTGGAGCTCTGCCTCACCAACCGAGAAGACAACGAAGATTTAGAGTTTCCATGGATGGAAGTACCCTTACCCTGAGACACGTCCCGCCCATTGCCAGAATGAGCCTGAAGCACAGAGACCTTCTTGGAAGACCCACTTGCCCCGTCCTCACACCCACGTGATCGTTCAGCTGGCACCTCGGGGCCAACTGAACCCCTCTCCAACCGTATCAATCAAAGGTTGGCCACTGGGTGACGGATCAGAGGGAGCAAGCGACTGAGCTCTGAGTGTCTATAGACCCAGGCCCCACCACACCTGAGCAAGAGGCAGGGACTGGAATCCTGCAAGGGCATCATGAACACCCACAGACTTAGATGCCACCACTGGCTGGGTTGTTGAGCGATGAGCCCCCTCAGAATCCTCATGCGGTGCAGAAGTTTGAACCTTAGAAGGAGTGGAGTCACCCAAAAACTCCTCACTCCTCATGTGTTTGAGGTTGGCAGATGCAACGTCCATCTCTGCACCAGAACTTAAAGCATTAGAAACTGTAGTGGCACACTGTAAAGAAGAGTGAACATCACTAGCAAAGTGAGCCGATGGTACAGGAGCAGCACTTGGTATGGGAGTAGCAGCCGATACAGGAGTATGAGAGAGGCTGTTTTTTTTTTAATGTCAGGACAAGGAGAAGCATCGTCATGGTCGTCTGCCACCATCACATAAGGGTGTTGATCCTCTGTCATTATTTTTTTTTTCCTAATAATCATGGCGGCGCAACTGCCAGGGTCATATGCCGCCGTATAACAAATAAGTAAAAAGTAAAAACAAAAAACAGAGGATAAACCACACAATCAAAAAGGAGAAATTCTAAATATCCTTAAAAAATCCTGCCTCCTTCACAAACGAGAGGGTTGCCCCTCCCAAGACACAGGCATCCTCCCCAAGCACGGAGGAAAGATGATACACACCACCATCCGTTTGGTGGTCAGAGAGGAACCGACGACGCAAATCCTCAACACTAGGGCACTCCACCAACTGGTGCTGAACAGTCAAGGGAATCAGAGTCATCACAGAATGGAGGAGGAGCCCTCTCCATTAAAAAACCGTGAGAGAAACGGGTGTGGCCAATGCGGAGGCAGCACAAAGAAGTCTCCCATTGACGAGGGAAGCCCTGGTAACTGAATGAGCCCACCTTCTGGCAAATCGGGCGCAACTTATTGGCACCTACAGCATCCCAATACTCCTGCCAACAGCACCAAACTCTGAAGGCAATAAAGGAGCGCATATCTGCAGTAGGCAGACGATATAGAGGGGACTGTGCAAGAGGGGGACGAGCCACTGCCGCCTTGGCCAGCTGGTCAGCTCGTTCATTCCCTGCCACTCCTACATGAGCTGGAACCCAACAGAAATCTACACGACGTCCACGACGCCCTAAAAGGAAAAGCCACTCTAAAATGGATAAAACCAAAGGATGAGAGGGATTAAAAGACTCCATTGCAGAAAGAGCACTTCGTGAGTCACTAAAAACAGTAAAAGCAGTGTGGGGGAGAGTGAAGAGAATCTGAAGGGCAAATAAAATAGCAGTCAGCTCAGCCGTAAAAACAGAAGCAGTCACAGGGAGGCTCCCACCTCGACAGAAGGTGGGAAACACCACACCAAAGCCCACACCCGCATCAGACTTAGATCCATCAGTATAAACTGGTATGGAGTCCCCATGAGAAGAGGCATGCTCTAAAAACAGAGAAAATAAAACCTGAGAAGGAAGGGAGGCCTTACTGGATGAGAAGAAACGATAAAATGTCACCCTAGGGAGAAGCCAGTAGCCCACCCTCGGGACACGGTGGGGAGTGATCGGCACAGAAGGAACAGAGAAGGTAGACATAACTGACTGCACCCTGAAACCAAAGGGCTTTGGAAAGGATGGCCGAGTGGCAAAAATAGGTGACCGAGAATCTTGAGAGACCTTGAGAAAGGGCACGGAGTCTGGGAGACGAGATAAGCGATACCAACATCGCATCAAAAGGGAAGAGCGGAGCAAGTCTAGAGGAAGGACACCAGCATCAGACAACAAACTCGAAATCGGGGAAGATCGGAATGCCCCAGTGGCGAGACGAACACCAGCATGATGTATGGAATCGAAAATACGAAGCCGGGCTTCTGAGGCAGAAGAATAAACTTCACACCCATAATGAAGTTTGGATAAAATCAGAGACTGATGCATGAGAAGGAGGGTCTTGCGATCAGCTCCCCAGTATGTGTGCGCTAAAACTTTCAAGAGAGCCAATGCTCTGAGACACTCAGCTTTTATGTACCTCTAGTGAGGGACCTAAGTCAACCGGCTGTCAAAAATCAGCCCTAAAAACCGGGTTTCCTTTAAACACGAAATACGACGCCAGTCTAAAAATAGGTTTGGGTCAGGGTGGACTCCACGAATGCGGCAAAAATGCATGGCAACGGTGTTCTTGAAGGAAAATCGAAAACCTCGGTCATCAGCCCATCTAACGATACGTTTGAGAGCCATCTGCATCCTCCTTTCTGCCATTGACATCCGTGAGGCAGTGACAGAGATTGATAAATCGTCAACATAGAGAGAGCCACGAACACCATCAGGGAGCACAGAAATAATGCTGTTAATTGCCACTGCAAAAAGGGTAACACTTAGTATGCTCCCTTGTGGCACACCATCCTCAAGGGGACGTGCAGTAGACAGCTCACTCCCGACTCGGACCCGAATAATACGATTAGATAAAAACTCCCGGATAAAAGTGGGGAGTCGCCCACGGACACCAAACTCATAAAGAGATTGTAATATACCATGACGCCAGGAAGTGTCGTACGCCTTCTCCAAATCAAAGAACACTGTGATATGATGCTGGTTAGTTGCAAAAGCCTGGCAGATGGAAGATTCTAAAGAAAGGAGAGCATCTGTGGTCGACCGCATCTTCCAAAACCCACACTGGACTGGAGACAAGTAACCACCCTTCTCTAAGTACCACATGAGCCGACTATTCACCATCTTTTCGAGGACCTTACAAAGGCAAGATGTCAGCGAGATAGGGCGATAATTAGTGGCCTGCAAGTGATCCTTACCCGGCTTAGGGATGGGGAGAACCACAGCAACACCCCATGAGGCTGAAAACCCACCATTGCACCAAATTCTGTTATACAGTGACAACAGAAAATGAAGGGTTGCATCAGGCAAGTGGTGTAATAAGGCATATGGGACATCATCCCAGCCTTGAGACGAGTCGCGACACTGCGACAATGCCGTCTGAAGTTCAGAAGCAGAAAAAGCAACATTATACGACTCCTCAGCAGTAGATGGAAAACTAATGCCCAAAGATTCCAGGTGCCGTCGGCGGCGTGCCGATGGGGATGACGTGTCCTTCCTAGAGACATTAGCAAAATGAGCTGCAAATATCTCGGCAACAGACGAAGAATGAGCCACCACCACACCTGCATGAGATAAAACAGGGGGAGAGGGAACGGGAAATTTCCCTGAAATCTTCCTCACCCGTTTCCACACATTCGTGAGAGGAGTCTGTGAAGAAATTGAAGAAACAAATGACGCCCAAAACTTCCTCCTAGCCTCCTTCATAACCCGCCGGGCATGAGCTCGGGCCCTCCTATATGCCGCTAAGTAACCAGGGTCACCTCGGTGACGACGAACTCAGGAGAAAGCAGCACATTTAGCCCGAACAGCAGAAGCACACTTATCAGTCCACCAGGGAACTGGACGACAAGGAAGTGACCAGCTGTTCTCGGAATACTCAGCAGTGCCGCCGAGTGAAGTAAGTCTGTGAAATACTCAACAGCAGCATCAGTGCTGACAAAATCCTCCACACATCGGCTCGGGGAACACAGCTCCTCAAAAACCGGCCAGACTGCCCTATCCAAGCGTCAGCGGGGAAGACGACGCCGAGGCTCACTCTGTGTCGATCTTAATTAAATAGGGAAGTGGTCACTGCCATGTAAGTCTGGTAACACAGCCCATGTAAAATTCAGGGCTACCCCTGCAGAGCACAGAGACAAATCAATAGAAGTAAAAATACCGGGTTGACTATGGAAGTAAGTAACTTCACCAGAATTTAAAATGTACAGATCCACATCCTCCACAATGGAGGCTAACATAGTACCTCTAGCATCAGCTGTGGAGCCACCCCACAGGGGATGATGACTGTTCATGTCGGCCAGCAAGAAATAGGGTGAGGGAAGTGCATGAATAAGATTTTCAAGATCAACCCTCTCAATAGTGACACTAGGAGGGAGGTACAAAGAGCACACAGTATAACGACGGGGAAGGAAAATCTGGAGAGCAACAGCCTGCAGTGGAGTGTTGACTCACAGCAGTGAAAGGTATGTCACTGCATACTAGAATAGCCACACCCCCACCATGACCCTGTCCAGGAAGAGGATCTGAATAAAAAACCTGGTAACCAGGTGGACTGGGAGGCGCGGCATCACCAACCATTGTCTCTTGTAGGCAAACACACACAGGTGAATACTCAGCCAGAAGCCAACGGAGTTCCTCCCAGTTGGCTAATAAACCGCAGTAGTTCCATTGAATAATATTAGCCATTAAAACTATTGAAATAAAAAGGGGCAGGGGAGAGGGACAAACAGAAAACCATAAAAAAATACTAAAAATATTAAAATGGAGGAACTATATACATAAAAGAAAGGGTCACTTAGTGGAAACCACTGAGCGACCCTGGGAGACAATCTTTTTGGGAATGCGGATACGCCCACGAAGGGGCTTGTCACGGGCAGCAGCATGGCTAGAACGAGGGCCTGGGGTCTGCGAAGTGTTGGGAGACTTCACAGACACCTGTCGCTACCCAGCAGGAGAGGAAGTGCTACTCCGAACCCTGCCCGGGGCCACCAGTGAACCAAGAGGAGGAGCAGGAGGGGTTGGAGTCCTGGCCTCCAAACGTGGAGGGGGTAGGACAGGATCCTCCGAGGTATCCTGAGGAGGAGCATCCGATACCCCGGAGGAAGAGGTGCCAGACTGACCTGACACCCCAGAAGCCCCCGAAGACCCAGAAGCAGGGTCCGAGGGCTGTTGCATAGATGGACTAACTACAGAGGGTGTGGACTCCACGACCGACACCTTGCTTGGAGGATCTTCAAGACTCAAAGACTCTGAGGAACCACGATGACGTTTAACGAATGAAGAATGTGCACCATGACTAACAGTGGATACCATAGATGTAGAAGTCGAGTCTTAAACTGTAGCGGCAACCGTCTCAAGTGCAGGAGATTGTTGCACTGGCATGGAATCAACGGATGAAGGCATAGCAGCTGACACAACAGGAGGAACTCGAGTCTGCTGCTGGACAGGACGATGAGGACGGCTATGACCAGACAAAACTGACGCATAAGATTCTCCGTTACGGAAAACTGATGACATGGCTCTACTCCTGGCCTCAGAAAAGCTTATTTTATCACAATTACGGATGAGGAGGATCTCCTTCTCCAAGCAAAACTGGGCACAGTCTTTAGATGAAGCAGGATGTGCCTCCCCACAGTGCAAACAACAAACAGGTCCAGGACAGTCCTGTCCTGCATGAGTGGATTCTCCACAACTGACACACACCACTGGGAGGCCCTGTTGCAAACGACAACAGACTCGCCCAACATGCCCGTACATCTGACAGTGGTAGCAGCGTGGTGGATTTGGTACAAAGGGTTTGACCCTAAGGGATAACCAAGCCACTTTGATGGATGAAGGGAGAACAGTACAGTCGAATGTCAGCAACAAGGATGGAGTTGGGGTAAGAACACCATCAACCTTCTTCCGAAACCTCTCCACTTCAAAACCCTGTGGACCTGGAGTTCTTCAAGCAGCTTCTCTTCACTGTAGCGAAGTAAGTCTTTGGAGAAAACAACACCTCGACTGTGATTGAAAAAAGCATGAGGAACACAAGTAAATAGCGCATCCGGGTCCTTACACTGGGCAGGCAGCCGGGAACCCTCTTCAGGGGATGTAACCTCCACTAGGAGGCTACCATCCCCCTGAGGTGAAATCTTCGGCTCTCTCCCACAGATTGACATAATGCGCTGATGAACAGTAAAAATGTCCAAATTCCCAATAGGCTGACCATCCAAAGTATGAATGGTGTAGTACCTTGGGAAATCAACCCTCTCAAAGACACCCGGGAGGACCTCACGGACATGTCCACAATATGTTGTTGTCTGTTGCCGGCTCTTCTTTGTAGTGGCCACTGACCGCAAACCACTGGAACCAGGCAGGTATGGTTCCAGGGTGGCAATATGGGCCTCACCAGCCAGAGGCACAGGTGGCGCACAGAAGGGAGACTGTATAGGATGGTCAGGGACGGAACCAGGGTCGTCAGCTGCAAAAATTTTTTTAAGAAGCCATATTAAGAAATAACCACCTTCATTCCCCCACTCCTCCACCCACCATGGAGCCCAACAAGGAGAGGCCATATGCCAGGGAAAGCACCACTGGCGACCCCAGAGGTAGTGGGAAAGTATACGCAGGTAACCACCAAGGGACCCTAACAAGGGTGACTCCAGGACGATAGGAGCCACCAGGTTCCCCAGTGCCCGCTTGACCCTAAAGCCACTAGGTGACTAGCCTGGATGGCTAGCCAGTGACCAGTCGATTGACCTGGTCGGGCCCAACCAGGCCACCCGTCTAGCCAGAATAAGGGACCAAAGAGGTGTATTGCTAGCTGCAGGGCGCACCATGCAGCATAGCTCAACCTCTAGGACTCCCGTCTTCCAGCATTACGGGACGCCACGCACGGCAAACACGTGGGGAGGCAACAGTCCCGCCCTAGATGGCAAATGGGAAGGGACTGACATCACCAGTAGGCCTCCTCTACCAGTGATGTAGGGGGTGCTTGGTCCACAAGGCCGACAAATGCCAAACCCTAGAAAGGTAGGCTTGCCTCCCAAGTAGGTGGCACTGCCAACCATGCTTCAAGCCCCACCACCACGTCAAGGTGACTCCCTGCAGTGGGGTCCTGTGTCATTAAAATGGGGGCAGAAGGCGGATTATCAACCACCTCACAAGCAACAGGAGCCTCTGCAAGATCAGTCTGCAAATCACAGGAGAGAGGAGCAGTAGATGGCACAGATCGAGGCAGAGTCCTAGACACAAGATGCCGCACCGATGCACTGGAGAGGGCAGAGGCATAAGAAACTCCGGGCTGGAAATATCGAGTCTGGACTCTCCTTTTTGCCTCAGGAAAGGAAATCTTGTGATGGGTACATATAGATAAAATCTCTTTCTGAAAAGCATAACAAGGACAGTGCTGAGAGGAGGCAGCATGGGCACACCCACAATGGCAGTATTTAGTAGGCGCCTGACAGTCACCAGTATGAAAGGAGCGACCACAAGAAACACATACACCAGGAAGACCAGCTTACATATGGCATATCGAAGGAGTTCCCAGAAGTAAATGACTCCCTTACACTGGTTAAAGGTGGCGTGGGGTGCAGAAGTCAAACTGGTGCCAGATACAGAGGTCAGTGACTGTTGATGGGAGCTCTCTTCTGGGGAGGACACCTCAATAAGGAGGCTACCATCCCCTTGGGACAAGACCAAAGGTTCTCGACCACAGGTAGACACAACTGCAAGGTGAAAGTCGAAAATATCAGCATCTAACACTGAGCCAACCACAGAGGGTTTTAGCACTAGATACTTTGAATAATTTACTTGCACAGTGATTGATTGATTGATTGAAAATAATTACAATCTGGTGGCGCAACTGCCAGGGTCATATGCCACCGGATGACAAAGTAGAAGACACAGCAAAATAAAAAGTGCCTATTCAAAATAAAGTTAATATCTGTTAGTAGGAGTAAAATACTAAAAATAATAAAAGAATAATTTATACTTGCACAGTGCTTTCCAGGCCGAACCTCAGAGCCGAACCAGCCAGACGTGACTTCCCCCTTGACCCAGTTGAATGCTGAGGCAGAGGAGGAGAGTCCCTAGGGGGCTGGAAAGGCTCCAGAGTGGCAATGATGGAGCCAGATCCTGAACAGTGTCCAGGTGCAGGTGCCACGGTGTCAACAGCATTTTTAATTGAACTGGCTATATATTAAAAAATGAACTTCATTCCCCCACCCCTCCACCCACCACAGAGCCTAACCATGGGAGGTCGTATCCCAGGGACAGCACCACTGGAGACCCCAGAGGTAGCGGGAGAGTATATGCAGGTAACCACTGAGGGACCCTGGTAAGGGCGACTCCAGGACGACAGGAGCCACCATGTCCCCCAGTGCCCACTTGACCCTAGCCAACGCATGACCAGCTGATTGACCTGGTCGGGCCCAACCAGGCCGCCCGTCTAGCCAGAATAAAGGACCAAAGAGGTGTATTATTAGCTGCAGGGCACTTCGTCGCTCAAGCCCCAGGACTCCAGTCTCCCAGGATTACAGGACTCCACGCACGGCAAACACGTGGGGAGGCAGCAGTCCTACCCTAGATGGTAAATGGGCAGGGACTAACATCACCATCAGGCCTCCTCCACCAGTGATGTACGTGGTGCTTGGTCCACGAGACCGACAAATGCTCAACCTTACAAACGTAGGCATGCCTCCAAAGTAGGTGGCACTGCCAGCCATGCTTCAAGCCCCGCCACCACGTCAAGGTGAACCCTCTCAGTGGGGTCTAGGTCGGGGAACATAAGGTTTAACCTTAAGCTTCCACTACGCAGCAGTGATAACCTCCAGAAAGTAAGGCGGTCAAATGTTAAGATAAGAGTGGGCGTGGGGGTTAAAACCCCATCAACTTTCTTCATAATTCTCTGTACTGCTACAACACCTTGAGGAGCCAGCCCCTCTAAGAAGGAAGAATCAGAATATGAGATCAAGTCACGAGAATACACAACCCCTCGGGACTGATTAGGACCAAGTGACGAGAGGCAGATATAGGATAACAGGCGACCTTAGTTAGGGACTGGATACGTGAACTCTCCTCTTCATTCCTGGCTTCTAACAATAGAGAACCATCACCCTGCAAAGAGACCTTGGGTGTAAATCCACATGCTGTAACTAGACCACTGTGAATCTGAAAACAGTTCAGGTTCCGGAAGGAAGTATAATCATCCGTTTTGAGGACTATATATTTTGTATAAGAGTGTTTCACAAACACAACAGGTAAAAACTCGATACAGGGAACATCTGGATTCACAGTTTTGACAAATGACCCGGAGGGTACAGTGTCATCACCAAGAGAGTGACCAGGTGATGCCAACTCGTGCTGCTGGTCACCGACCACACGAGTGGTTAAAGAAGTTTCTGATGTATCCATATATACATTAGTGAGATAAAATGGCACTAGGAGCCAAGGGAAACCTCTTATCAGGGAGTGAGGGGACCGAGCGCGGTCTGTTGGGAGTGGGGTACCTCGTCCCCTGAGGGTGACCCAAAAAGGACACCCCATGATGCGAAAGTTCCCTCCCACCAACGCAAAGACCCCCTTCCCCAACACCCCCCAACCAACCAACTCAGGACAGCACCAAGGCGATCCTTCTGGAGGGCGGCACCTATGACCCGTACGGGTAACCTACGTTTCGGACAGCGCTTAGTCAAACCCCTCACCCACAACCCTACCCTGCCAGATGTCATTATATCCGCTGGCAGGCTTGTGGGATCACAGGGGCACGCAAGCCCCCCCACCAAGGCAAGGTGGCTGCCCACGGGGGGGGGGGATCTCTCCATCGAACAGTTTTACAAACACCTTAGTCCACGGAAAAGGAACTTATTCCGACGTCTGTACATTCAATATACCCAGCCTTACAACTAGGACATGTAAATTTGTAAACATCTGAACATAGAGGAGTAGGCCCTCTGTCTTTGTAATTGAAAAAATTCTTTTTCTTAAAGTCACTGGTAAGTATAATCCTAAAATTTACAGAAGGAAAACTGTTTCTTAATTCTTTAAGTACCAGATTGTGAAACTGATAACTAATTATTCCTAAAAGATATTTTTTTCACCCTCAGAAATGTTTTCTGATTTCTGGAAATAATTGGGTGTGTTCCCAATCACTTTTGAGCACATTTGTGGAAGTTGCATATTTTGCGATTTCGGCCAAGAATAAAATTATGCAGCCATCACTCCAGCAAAATAATTTTGACCTACCCCAAAGTGTGCTATCTCCCATAACTAGTTCACAATTGGCGCTACATTTTATTCTTGAAGTCACCGCTAAGATGAATTGAAAAAAAATAAAAAGCAAGAAAAAAGGCAATAGGTTCATCGGAAACTAAAAATCCAGTTAATCTCAACATAGCTGGCACAACAGCTCAGGTCGACGCTCAAGCAACCTGATTTTTTAGACCCATCGTGACTAATTAAGCTACGTATATTAGGATCCAAGTAATGTTTGTAAATCTCTGTACAGCTATGTATTTACATTCTCTTAAAAATAATATCTGGTAATGAATACGTACACAATTTTCTTTTACACTATTTACTGTCATTCGGAGTAATCTCATCGTGATAAACATGGATAATGATTTAACACGAACGGTCATATTGTGAAAAAATTTCATTTTCTCAAAAGTGATCAGGAGGCTCATGATGCCACTTTGAAGCCGGAGTTACCACGATAAAAACAATATCCGCTTTATCTCTAGGCTTATCACTTGTTAACACGAATCAAACAAAATTCTTTCGGCTTAAACCCCATAAATGCCAGCCTTCCTTACCTGTGAATCGGTATCATCCTGTGTGTTACCACATTTAGCCTTTTACTGATTTCCTTTCTTTTTCCGAGGCGGAATGTTTTCAACCTTAGAATATTCTCTGAAATTTAAATGCAACTGGTAGTATTTCCCAGCTAATTTAGAGGATATTTGTGGAAGTTACATATATTGTGCTTTCGCCCTCAATTATCCTTTTTTTTCTTTTTAGGATGACAAGTATAATATATTTGCAAGACTCCTAAATTGGATGATTTTATCGTAACAAAACAACTTGTACCCTTTTATTATCCTGAAGTTACTACTAAAAAGGAAATGTCACAACTGATCCTCTTCCTAAGGTAAAAGTCCAAACGATCTCCAGACGACAGTAATAGTTCTTTCAGTGTTCCCGTAACCTAGATTTTTTTTTGTAGCTGCCATGCACTATATATCTACCGAGATTTAGAATGGTATTAATTTTAATTAATTACATATCTCGGTATGGCCATAGTTCATGAGTCAAAAGTTCATCATTATTTCATGCTCAGATGTTATCACAGTTTTTGAGCGACTTTACCTAAGAAAATATAGCTTATGGTGTCACAAGAATCTTCATCATGTGGAAATTTTCTTTCTTATTTTTCTTTTCTTTTCTTTCTTTTTTTTTTTTTTTACATTCATTCAGGAGGTTCGATGTAATTTTAAAGTGCTGTTGCTTCGGATACAAAAGAATACTTATTCAACATTTCTCGCTTGTTTTGGTGACATCCACATGATTATATTGAATTGTTCTTAAACAACACAGACGCTAACAAATCAAACGCTAGCTTTCTTTACATGTCAATGGATTTCATGGTAAAAGTTTCCAAAATATGATTTTTTCGTCCCCAAAAGTGTCTTGTGAGTTTTGGAAATAATTGGGTGTGTTACCCAATCAATACTGAGTATATTCGAGGAAGCTCCATATTTTGCGATTTCCATACTATAAGAGTTTCGACGTACCCCCAGTGCGGATCCTATCAGCCATAACCAGTTCTGAATTGGCACTACTTTTCATTCTTGAAGTCATTTTTAAGTTAAAAAAAAAAAATACTCAACTGAATTTAAAAATTCAGTTAATCACAACAGTTCAGCTAAAGGAGAATGCAACCCGATTTTTTTTAGACCCATCATGAGCAATGAAACTATGCATATGGGGATCCGAGTAATGTTTTATATTGTAACTTTCAGTACTGATATCTGTATACTTTTTCCTAATAATACATGTATGATAATCAATACCTAAACAGTTTTCGTTAAATGATTTATTGCTTTTCAGAAATATTTTACCTTGGTAAATATGGAAAATGATACCACACAAACCGTCATCCAGGGAAAATATTCCGCTTTTTAAAAATCTGATCAATAGGCTAGAGACGCCACTTAAAAGCCCCAGTTATAGACATTAATAATGTCCATTTTATCTCTAAAGTACCAAGCTTTGTACACGTCTCTAATCAAACGAAACTCTTTGATCTTAAACCTCCATATGATAGAGTTCCATACCTGTGATTCGATTTCATCCTACGTGTTACTTCATTTAGCCTTGTTGCTGATTGTTTTCCCTGGCGGAATTTTTTCCTCAACAATGTTTTCTGAATTAAAGATGCAATTTGGAAATTTTTGCAGCCAATATAGAGAACATTTGTGGAAATTTCGTATATATAGTGTTTTCGCCCTCAATTATGCTGTTGTTAGGATGACAAATATAATAGTTCGTCATTACTAACACAGCGGATACTTTTACGGTAACAAAACAACCTGTTCCATTTTTTTTCCTGAAGTTCCCAATACAAACGAAAAAACACAGAAATGACCCTCTTCCTTACGTAAAAATTGAAACATTCTCCAGATGACATCCGTACCGTTCATTCATTGTTCTTTCAGCCTGCATTTTGTTTCTTTTTTTGCAGCTGTCATGTACTATACGTCGGCGGAGATGAATAAATTATATATCTCGGTACTTACTGTACATAGTGTTTATACTTTCTCGTATTAATTTTTATGAGAGTCAAAAATTCATCAATATTGTTTCTCGTGATTTATCAAAGGTTTAAGACACTTTACCTAGGAAAATGAGGCTTATGGTGTAACAAGAATCTTCATGATGTTTAAATATTTTTTTTTAAAACTCAGTCACGAGGCTCGATGTAATTTTATAATGCTTCTTTTCCAGAAAAAAAATAAAAAACTCTCATTTAAACGTTCTCGTTTTTCTCGGAGACCCTCACATAAATTGAAACATTAATCTAAAACATCTCGCTGTCAATCGATTACTTATTGTATGTGTCCTTAAAGTGCGCGTGTGTGTGTGTTTTCACCCTCAGAAATATCTTCTGAGTTCTGGAAATCACTGGGTGTATTTCCCAATCACTTTTGAGTACATTTGTGGAAGTTGGATATTTAGCGATTTTGCCCAAAAATAAGTTTATGCAGCCATCATTCCAGTAAAATAGTTTTGACCTACCCCCAAAGTGCATCCAATCACCCAAAACGAGTTCACAATTGGCACTACTTTTTATCCTTGAAGTCACGGTTAAAATGACTTATAAGAGGTGCAATAAGTTCATCGGAAATTAAAAATCCAGCTATTTTCAACAAGAATGGCCCAACAGCAGGAGGTCGACGCTCAAGCAACCTGATTTTTTTAGATCCATCATGAACAATAAAACTACGAATATGAGGATACAAATAATGTTTATAAATTTTTTATCTCTGTACGGTGTTACATAGCCTATGATTTCATCATCCTTTGTATAATTCTAACGTACAGTATGCTGCATGTTTGGTCCCGATTCGCCTCGTGGCTTCCATAGTGACCAGGCTTGCGTGTTCTACCTCACTCCCCCTTCTCCTCCTTATAGTAGAGTAAGTTGTTCTTTCTGTTGTTCAGAGCAGGATTGTCAACTCTTTGTCTCCTACGCCTTCACTTGCGCGTCCTTCTTACAAGTTGTATCAAGCTCTGCCGGCCCCTATATAATGAGCTCGGTCTCTGCATTAGTTGCCACTTAGATCTACTCCTCATTTTGTTCACATCTCTGTCCTCCCCTGTATAGTGTATTATTATTTTTGTGAGTGCTCAGGAAGTCTCCAGCCATCTAACTGCTGTATAATTTGAGTATAAGTGTTATTACCATTTTTCTTGTACTGTATAGCCTGAGGCGTTAATTCGCAGGCCTGGTAAGGTTTTTATGATTCATGTAAAGTTTTTAATGTCAGCCAGTATTAGTAATATTTTGTATCTGTAATAATATTATATCTTACTTTAACTGAGTATTATCCGGTTCTCTCATTTTATCACGGCTGACAGATAAATTTGTTCTTGCTAAATTCGTGTTAATAGAGGCTATTGCAGTTAAACATATATTTAACCTGTTTTTGTCATTACATTATCCTTATGAGCCCTGAATCTTTAGTTCTTAGATTGAACATTAAACTTTAACTTGTAATTTTACCTCTTCTGTTTTGAACCTGGAACTTTGCGGGACAGTAGTGATTTTAGTATTCTCACTTGAAGTGTTCATTATCTCTCTCTGTTCCGTAACATAAATTTGGCGACCTCTTATCAGGATATTCAGGATATTATCATAAGGATATTGCTTGATATTTTGACTATAATTTATTCATGATTTCTACTAACGCAAGAAAGCCTTGGTTTAATCACGCTTGTTCTAATGCTGTCCGCAACAAGGAGAAGGCCTACAAAAGGTACCGGAGCCAACCCACCCCTGAATCACATAATCTTTACGTTTCTGCCCGGAATCGTGCTAAGTCTGTTCTTCGCTCTACTAAAAATAATTTCATCCATACTAAATGCTCTCAACTCTCCAACTCGAATTCTTCCCGCTCTTTCTGGCACCTTGCCAAAAATCTTTCTAACAACTTTACCTCATCATCCTTCCCTCCTCTTTTCTACTCTGATGGTTCTGTAGCTATTTCTTCTACTGATAAAGCAGATCTCTTCGCACAGACTTTCTCCTCCAATTCCACCTTAGACGATTCCGGTGCTGTTCCTCCATCACTTCCCCCCTCTGACTTCCTCATGGCTGACATTAAAATTTCTTCAGTTGATGTATTTTCTGCCATTACTGGCCTCAGTACTAACAAGGCATATGGGCCTGATGGGGTCCCTCCTGTTGTTCTCAAAAACTGTGCTTCTGTGCTTACACCCTGCCTAGGCAAACTATTTCGCCTTTGTCTGTCAACTTGTACCTTTCCTTCTTGCTGGAAGTTTGCTCTCATTCAGCCAGTCCCAAAGAAGGGTGACCACTCCCAACCCTCCAACTATCGTCCAATTGCTTTAACGTCCTGTATTTCAAAAGTTTTCGAGTCAATTCTTAATAGAAAAATTTTAAGGCATCTTTCCTATCACAACCTTCTTTCCGATCGTCAGTATGGGTTCCGTCAGGGACGCTCCACTGGCGATCTTCTCACCTACCTTTCAGACTCCTGGTCATCCTCCTTTCGGGACTTTGGCGAAAGCTTTGCCATTGCACTTGACATCTCAAAGGCTTTCGATCGAGTCTGGCATAAATCTTTAATTTCCAAACTGCCCTCCTACGGTTTCTATCCTTCTGTCTGTACCTTCATCGCTAGCTTCCTTTCTGGTCGTTCTATAGCTGCTGTCGTAGACGGCCATCGTTCTTCTCCTAGATCTATCAACAGTGGTGTTCCTCAGGGCTCTGTCCTATCACCAACTCTCTTCCTTTTATTCATCAATGATCTTCTAAGCTGTACATCTAACCCTATCCACTCATACGCTGATGACTCCACCCTTCACCTTTCCATTCGGTTCCCGCAACGCCCATCTCAACAGTTACTTCAAGAAACAAGGGATGAGGCTATGGCACACCTAATGTCTGACTTGGCTCATATCTCTGACTGGGGTAAAATAATATGGTTGTCTTTAATGCTTCTAAGACTCAGTTCTTACACCTATCAACCCGACAAAATCTTCCACAGGTATACCCACTAATGTTTAATAATATTCAGATTAATCCTGCATCATCCTTGAACATGCTTGGGGTTTCATTTACTCGGGACTTATCTTGGAAAGATCATATCACATCTCTTGTAAAATCTGCTTCCAAGAGATTGGGTGTGCTAAGCCGACTCCGCTCTTTCTTTACCCCTGCACAATTGTTGACTCTATACAGGGGTTTTATCCGCCCCTGTGTGGAGTACAACTCTCATGTGTGGGGAGGCTCCCCACATACAGCTCTTCTCAATAGGGTGGAGTCAAAGGCTTTTCGTCTCATTAACTCTCCTCCTCTTACTGACTCCCTTCAACCTCTGTCTCTTCGCAGCACTGTTGCATCTTTATCTCTTTTCTGTCGCTATTTTAATGGTCACTGCTCCTCTGAACTGTCTGCTTGCATTCCTCCACCTCTACGACGGGCGCGTAGCACCCGTCTGGCAGCAAACTCTCATCCCTTTTCTGTCCAACTCTCTAATGCAAGAGTTAACCGTTACTCCCAGTCTTTCATTCATGCAACAGGTCAGCTCTGGAACTGTCTCCCTCTGTCTGTATTTCCTCCTGCCTATGATCTCCAGTCTTTCAAACGCAGTGTGTCCAGGCATCTCAAAATGATCGGATCTTGAATTTGGCTCTCTATTGTATTTTGTTTTTCTCTTGGAGGGAACTGTTACTGCGGGCTCATGGCCTTTGGTTCCTTCTTCCTCGCATAAATAAAAAAAAAAAAATTTACTACTCTTGATGAAGCCAAAGATATTTTGTCAAATGTGCAAACAGTGTGTGATGTAGAAAACAGAACAAAGAATGAACTTAAGCTTGTTGCTCAACAATTGGGAATTGCTGTTCACTCTCATCATTCTAAAGATCAAATTATTGACATGATTAATAAAAGCTTGCTTAATGTAACTCCTCCAGATGAGCAAACGCAGATTGAAATAGCTAAGTTACAGCTAGCCCTGCAGGAGGCTCGTGCTAAGGAGGCTGAGTTTCAGGCTCGTGCTAAGGAGGCTGAGGTTCAGGCAAATGCTAAGGAGGCTGAGTCTCAGGCAAATGCTAAGGAGGCGGAGTCTCAGGTTTGTATTCAGGAGGCACAGGCACAGGCTCAGGCACAAATTGAACTTCCTAGGATTCAGGGAGACCATAAGTATCGCATGAAACAAGGTGGAACTGGATCATCTAGCTCTGATGATTTTGATGTGGCTAAAAATGTTAAATTTGTCCCTCCTTTTAATGAATCTGATTTAACAAAGTATTTTCAGTTGCTTGAGAGGGTAGCTACAGGTTTTAATTGGCCCAAAAAGTATTGGCCAGTACTCCTTCAAACTGTTCTCACCGGTAAAGCTCAAGTAACTTATGCATCTTTGCCTCAGGATCAATCTGATAATTATGATGTAGTTAAGAGCTTGATTCTTAAGGCCTATGAGCTTGTTCCTGAATCCTATAGAGTAATATTTAGGACAACTTATAAGCAAGATAAGTAATCCTATGTTGAGTATGCAAAAATCAAAGAAGATCTCTTAGAGCAGTGGTTAAATTCTAAGAATGTGGATTCTGATTTTGATAAATTTAAGCAGATTATTTTGCTGGAGGACTTCAAGAGGTGTATTTATAAAGATGTAAGCCTATATCTTGATGAGAAAAGAATAGATAATTTGTCTGATGCTGCAGTTTTAGCTGATGAATATGTTCTCACTCACAAGAGATATTCTATAGAAAAAAGGAAAGCTGAGAGTAAGTACGTTGCCTCTACTCAGAGTACAGGTAACAGGAAAGAGAATAAAGATGATGTTTCTCAGGAAGTAAATAGTAGCTCCACCTCTAGATTTCAGAAAAGTAAATGTACTTATTGTAGTAAGCTTGGTCATACTACGGAGAAATGTTTCAGGAGACAGCGTGATGTGAACAAAAAGGAGTCTTTAAATATTCAGTCAATTGGTCTAGTGTCCACCCTTGAGAGTTCCCAGAATTCTTTAACTGAGTTAATTGAACCTGCTTTGAGAGGTGTATTAAATTCTCATGATGAAGCTCCTCTTTTGAGCAGTAACGTGGGTGACACTCTCAAGAGTTCATGTGCTAATTTCCTGTCTGATAGTAATGACAGGAAATCAGTTAAAATATATCGTGATACAGGTGCTTGCCAATCCCTTATGCTGACCAGTGTTCTAGGCTCTAATGTAAATTCCTCTGATGAAACTGTAATCTTACAAGGTGTAGGGAATAATTACTTCTCTGTCCCTCTGTGCAGAGTGAATTTAGAGTCTGGTTTTGTTAATGGTTCCGTTATGGTTGGGTTGGTTGAGACACTCCCAATGTCAGGGGTAACTTTCTTACTTGGAAATGATATTGGTGGAAGTCAAGTGTGTCCAGCTCCTCAGTTGTCTAGTGAGCCAGTGACTGCGACCCAGGATTGTGATATCCTTGAGATGTTCTCTGCATGTGCTGTCACTAGGGCTAAGTCTAAAGTTACTGATGACTTAGAGGATAATGATGATGATGATGTTATCCTAGCTGACACATTTCTTGCTAATTTGGACCACTCACCAGATGAGGCAGTACCCCGTAGTGTTGATAATTTGTCTCTTCAAGAGTTGGTTGAGTTGCAGGTTGCTGACCCTGAGTTGAAAGGTCTAGCTAACTCTGCTTGCAGTGAGGAAGAGTCAGCTGGTGCTTCTACTTGTTATTATATAAAGTCAGGAGTACTTATGAGAAAGTGGAGACCCCCAACAGCATCAGCCGACTGTGAATGGGAGGTTGTACATCAAGTTGTCATCCCTCGTGTTTGTAGGCAGGATATCATTAGAGTGGCTCATGATTCCAGTTTGGCAGGACACCTTGGAGTAAGGAAGACTGTGGCACGCATTTTGAAACACTTCTACTGGCCAGGTATCTTCAGAGATGTTTCCTGGTATCGTAAGTCTTGTCACACCTGTCAAGTTGTGGAGAAGTGTAATCAGACCGAAGAGGTTGCACCTCTAGTTCCCATTCCTCCTTTTGAGGCGCCATTCACCCGTGTGTTGGTGGATATTGTGGGCCCTCTTCCTAAGACTTCTTCAGGATTTTCTTGTGTTGACCCTGATTGATATGGCTACTTGTTATCCTGAAGCCATTCCACTTAGAAATATCTCAGCAAAGAACGTGGTTAAGGAAATGCTAGGGTTCTTCACCAAGTTTGGTCTTCCCAAGGAGGTACAGTCAGACCGGGGAAGTAATTTCATGTCAAATGTTTTCAAGCAGTCTCTGAAAGAGTTGGGCATCACCCAGATCACGTCTTCAGCTTACCATCCCCAGACCCAAGGAGCGTTGGAGAGATATCATCAAACACTCAAATCGATGCTCAGGAAATACTGTTTGGAACATCAGTAAGACTTGATTGAGTGATTGATTGATTGATTGAAAATAATAAAAATCTGGCGGCGCAACTACCAGGGTCATATGCCGCCGGATGACAAAGTAAAAGACACAGCAAAATAAAAAGTGCCTATTCAAAATAAAGTTAATATCTGTTAGTAGGAATAAAACACTAAAAATAATAAAAATAGTTTATAAAATAACAATTATTTATAAAAGTGAAAGGAGGCCCGCCTCCTGAAGAAAACTAAATACATCAGTAAAATCATTAAAAGCCTCACCAAGCATCGAGGACAAACAGTAGGCACCATCTGCCACCCCATGCCTATGAAGGAACCTCTGACGCAGGTCCCCCAGACTCGGACACTCGACCAGCAAGTGACGAACAGTAAGGGGAACAAGGCAGTCATCACAGTACGGTTGAGTCTCACCACACATGAGGAACCCATGTGTAAGCCGAGAATGCCCAATGCGAAGCCTAGCAAGAGCCACCTCCAATCGCCGAGACATAGAGGGAAGAACCCTTGGCACAACCACTCTCTGAAAAATTTCTTTTAGTTTATTATGAGAAACACCATCCCAGTGCGTCTGCCAACACGAACGAATTGCTTACCGCAAGTAAGGTGTTATATCAGAAACAGGAAGTGGGTAGTCGGTTGGGGGCTGTTGAGAAGATGCAGCTTTAGCTAAAATATCTGCCCTCTCATTGCCCACCACACCAACATGTGCAGGAACCCAACAGAAGTCTACACGGCGGCCACGACGGCCAAGAAGAAAAAGCCATTCTAAAATTGATAAAACCAATGGATGGGATGCATTAAAAGATTCCAGTGCAGACAAAGCACTACGCGAGTCACTAAAATCAGAAAAACGGATTGGGGGAGAGTAAAAATGATTTTAACAGCATATAAAATTGCAGTCAGTTCCGCTGTATACACTGAAGTAATGCCAGGAAGGCTACCACCCCTACTAAATGAAGGGAAGACAACACCAAATCCTACTCCAGTATCAGTTTTAGACCCGTCAGTGTAGACGGGGACAGAACCCTCATGAATGGAGGCATGTTCCAAAAAGAGAGAGAGGGACACCTGAGAGGGAAGTGAGCCCTTTTTTCCAACAACGGATCTACAGAATGTCACGCGAGGGAGTAGCCAAGAACCCACCCTTGGGATCCGATGTGGACAAATTGCCAGTCTTGGGACAGAGAGGGCTAGCATAACAGACTGGACCCTGTAACCAAATGGCTTTCGGAAATTAGGACGGGTCTCAAAAACAGAAGATCGGGAATCCTGGGAGACAATGGTACATGAAATTGAGTCTGGAATGCGGTGAAGACAATACCAACACCTCATCATTAGCAACTGACGTCGCAAGTCCAAGAGGAGTACACCAGCATCTACCAACAAATTTGGAATTGGGGATGATCTGAATGCCCCGGTTGCCAGACGTACACCAGCATGATGCACAGAATTTAACAACCAGAGGCAGGCATCTGTTGCAGAGGAGTAGACCTCACACCCATATTCAAGTTTAGGAAGAATAAGAGACCTATACAAGAGGAGGAGGGTCTGACGGTCAGCACCCCAAGAGGTATGAGCTAAAACCCTCAAAAGACTCAAAGCTTTAAGACAAGCCACCTTAACAGAACAAATATGGGGAACCCAGGTTAATCTTCTGTCAAACAGAAGACCCAGAAACCGTGTCTCTTCCACGCAGGATATTCTCCTACCATAGAGATACAAGTCAGGGTGTGGGTGAAACCCTCGAAGACGACAAAAATGTATAGCCACCGTCTTTGCTGAAGAAAAATGGAAACCGCGTGTTTCTGCCCAGTCAGAAATTCTATTGAGAGCCAGCTGCAACTTCCTCTCTATCAGAGACATTCTAGACGCGGTGAAGGAAATTGAGAGGTAATCGACATACAGTGATCCTCGTACACCATCAGGAAGTACACTGATGACGCTGTTAATGGCTACAGCAAACAGCATCACTAAGGATACTCCCCTGTGGTACTCCATCTTCTAGTGGTCGGGCATTAGAAAGCACTCCTCCCACTCGCACCCTTAAAATTCGGTTAGATAAAAACTGTTGAATAAAAATAGGTAAGCGTCCTCGAAGACCAAACTCATGAAGAAAGAGTAAAATACCATGATGCCAGGCAGTGTCATATGCCTTCTCCAGGTCAAAGAAGACCGTGACCTGGTGTTGGTTAGTGGAGAAAGCCTCACAGACAGAAGATTCCAAGGACAGCAGTGCATCAGAGGTAGATCGCATTGTTCGAAAACCAAACTGGGCAGGGGATAAGAAGTCACCTTTCTCCAAAAACCACACAAGCCTAACATTGACCATCTTTTCCAGAACTTTACATATACATGATGTTAGAGAAATAGGCCGATAATTCGTTGCCTGTAGGTGGTCCTTATCTGGTTTGGGGATGGGGATAACCACAGCAACACCCCAACTAGCCGGAAACTCCCCAGAACACCAAATCTTATTAAACAAAGAAAGCAAAAACATAAGAGACTCATCAGATAGGTGACTTAAAAAGGCATAAGGAATATCATCATAACCAGGTGAGTCATGGCACTGCGACAGAGCTGCCTGGAGTTCAGAAATTGAAAATGGAACATTGTAAGGCTCTCCCCCAGGAGAGGTAAAACTGAGATCACGAGACTCTAGGCGCCGACGGTGGCAAGCTGAAGGCGTATCCGCATCCTTCTGTGACACACTGGCAAAATGATCAGCAAGCATCTCTGCAACAGCAAATGGATCAGCCACAGTTCCACCTGCTGCAGATAAAACGGGAGGCGAGGGGGCAGTAAATTTCCCTGAAATTTTCCTTACCCGGTTCCACACCTGGGAGATGGAAATCCTCGAATTGATGGAGGAAACATAACCCTTCCAGGATGATCGCCTGGCCTCCTTTAAAACCCGCCTCATATGAGCTCGTGCCCTCTGATACGCCACCAAATACTGAGGATCCCCACGGTGATGACGAAGTCGAGAGAAGGCGACTCGTTTAGCTCTCACTACGGAACTGCACTCAGAGTTCCACCAAGGAACCGGACGTTTAGGAAACTGACCTTTAGTTCTTGGAATAATTAAAAGGGCTTCTGAGTGCAACAAGTCAGTGAAATATGACACTGCCTCAGTAAGACAGCCAAACTCATTGACAGAAAGGGAAGTGGAACTTAATTCCCTGAAACGTGGCCAGTCAGCCTTACCCAGAAGCCATCGAGGAAGACGTGGCTGAGGTCCACCTGCACTAGCAGTTAAAAGTAAGGGAAAATGGTCACTGCCATATAGGTCTGGCAACAATCCCAGGTAAAATCTAAAACTGCATCAGCTGAGCATAAAGATAAATCAATGGCAGTAAAAGTTCCAGTCTGGCTATGGAAATAAGTCATTTTATTAGCATTGAAAATGCCCAACCCCTCATCTTCCACTAAAGAGGCTAGCATGACACCCCGAGGGTTGGCCTCACTGTTTCCCCACAGTGGATGGTGGCCAGTCATATCTCCTAATAACAAAAAGGGAGAAGGAAGGCCACGAATAAGGCGTTCCAGATCCGCCCTTTCAACAACAGCACTGGGAGGCAGATAAAGACTGCAAACTGTATACTGCCGATGTAAAAACATCCTGACAGCGACAGCCTGCTGGGGAGTAGAGATGTCCATATGACTGTATGGAATATCCTCGCGAAGGAAGATAGCAGCACCTCCATGACGACCTTGATCCAGCACAGGATCTGAATAAAAGGCATGGTAGCCAGAGGGACCAGAAGGAATAGCATCACCTACCATGGTCTCCTGGATGCACATGCACAGAGGAGTAAATTGAGAAACAAGATGACAAAGTTCCTCATAGTTAGCACGTAAACCTCGACAGTTCCACTGGATGATAGAACCCATAATGGAGGAATGATGACTAAGTGCGGGACTGTACACCTGACAAGTGAGAGGGTTTGGATTGATGTTTATGAAGGCCCTTCGCAGGGGCCTGCCCAACACCAAAAACCCGCACCCTCTGTCGAACATCTGTGGGCAAACGAGAGGACGAGGAAGGATGTTTTACCACACTCCTTCTTGGAGTGGGCGTACCAGCCTGCTTGGAAGGTGGCCTGGATGGAGCCCTTGGTAGTGTAGGGCGGCCAGTGGCACCACTAGAAATTCCAGATGTGGAAGTGGACTGTACAGGGTCAGAACCCTGTGAAGGTGACATCGTAAGTGTTGGATCCGAAGCACTAAGGGTCCGCCCAACATGCTCTTCGGGCTGGGACTGGTTCACAGGCGGACCATGAGCTGCAGTTTCTGCCTTGTCAGACCTCTCAGCAGCAAGCGACCGAGCTCTCTCAGGCTCTAAAGACTCTGAAGACCGAGAGGGTGATGGCTTCCTGCCCTCCCGACTCAGTGAGGGCCGGACAGCCGACGAGGAGCCCGCCCCAGAACTCACCTCTGCCGAAGCCATAGGCTTCGAAGCAGGTGGAGGAGTGGGCTCCCTAACTGTAACCTTAGGAAGAGAGGGAACAGGAGAGGTGTTAACAGAAGGGTCAACAACAGAGACCTTAGGTGGCCGGTCTTCAGAATCAGAGGACTCTGACGAGCAATGGTGACGTTTACCAGGTGCAGATGGAATCTTGGGCATAGTGGCTACGACGGGAGAAGTCCGATCAACGTGGACGTCTGCCACCACCACAGAAGTGTGCAAGTCGTCAGTCACCGAAGTGGGAGCGGAAACAGTCAGAGTAGCAGTTGGGAAAACATCATTCATACCTGCAGTACTAGCCTTGGGGACAGCATTCTGCATATCGTGAGTGGAAGTTGTGGGTACTGGAGTGGGTCGAGGTTGCCTCTGAGATACAGGGAGTCGCATTGGTGTTCTAGAAAGAGCAGAAGCATAGGTAATTCCCGACTGAAAGAAGGGTGTGTGGGCTCTCCTTTTGGCTTCAGGAAATGAAACCCTCTCACGTGTACGAATGGATAGGATCTCCTTTTCAAGGCAGAATCTTGGACAATTTTTTGATGAGACAGCATGAGGACCTCCACAGTGATAGCATTTAATAGGTCCTGTACAGTCGTTGGAATGGCTTGATCCACCACAAGAAACACAAATACCAGGAAGTCCAGCCTGTGCACGGCGGCAAAATTTGCTGACATGGCCATATCCCTGCCAGTGGAAACACTGCCTTGGGGTAGGCACATATGGCTTCACAGGAAATGACAGCCAAGCGAGCTTCACAGATGTAGGCAGTGTCAATCTGTCAAATGTTAGGAACAATGTTGGAGTCGGGGTTAAAATACCGTCGATCTTCTTCTGGAGGCGTTCAACTTTCACCACGCCTGAAGCCTGCAGTTCCTCCAACAACCTGGCCTCTGAGAATCGAAGGAGATCACGCGAAAAAATCACTCCTTTACTTTGATTAAATGTACTGTGTGGAGTGCAGGAAACCTCTGATCCAGAAGCTGAGGTCAAATTCAATAATCTTAAGCTCTCTTCAGGAGACGATACTTCTATAAGGATGCTTCCATCGCCCTGTGAGGTTATTCAGGGTTCTCTGCCACATGCTGAAATAATGTTACGGTGTAGCTCAAATATATCAGTATCCAGCACAGATCCACCTGTGGAGGATCTGAGCACCAGATACTTGGCAAAATGCTCAGGCATAGTATCATCTGAGCCGAACTCAACAGCCGAACCAACCAGACGTGGCCTCCTGCTAGTCCCAGTTGAACGCTGGGGCAAAAGAGGAAAGTCACCAGTGGCCTGGAAAGGCTGTAGAGTGGCTATGAGGGTGGAGCAGTCTGGAGAACTTCCTGGGACAGTGGCAGTGTCATCAACATTTTTTTTTTTGTCACCCATATTATTTAGCATGAACTTCATTCCCCCACCCCCCCACCCACCATGGAGCCCAACAGGTGGAGGCCATATGTCAGGGACAGAACCACTGACAACCCCAGGGGTAGCAGAGGAGTATACGCAGGTAACCACTGGGGGACCCGGACAAGGGTGACTCCAGGACAATAGGAGCCACCAGGCCCCCCAGTGCCCACTTGACCCTAGCCAACGCATGACCAGCCGCTTGACCTGGTCGGGCCCAACCAGGCCGCCCGTCTAGCCAGAATAAGGGACCAAAGAGGTGTATTGCTAGCTGCAGGATGCACCGTGCAGCATCGCTCAACCTCAAGGACTCCCGTCTCCCAGCATTACGGGATGCCACGCACGGCAAACACGTGGGGAGGCAACAGTCCCGCCCTAGATGGCAAGTGGGCAGGGACTAGCATCACCAGCAGGCCTCCTCCACCAGTGATGTAGGGGGTGCTTGGTCCACGACACTGACAAATGCCGAACCCTACAAAGGTAGGCATGCTTCCAAAGTAGGTGGCACTGCCAGCCACGCTTCAAGCCCCGCTACCACGTCAAGGTGACCCCCCTCAGTGGGGCATCAGAAAGACTGGGATAAAGGTCTTCCATTCCTTGTATTTGCTGCAAGAGAATCTCCAAATGAATCACTGAGCTTCTCACCCTTTGAACTACTGTTTGGCCATGAAGTAAGAGGACCCTCTTAAACTACTCAAGGAATGCTGGCTGTCGGAGGAAGATGACGTCAACCTGCTGGAGTATGTGATGAAGTTCAAAGAACGGCTGTCCACTGCTTTACAGCTGGCGAGAGAGAATTTAGGAGCTGCTCAGAAGATGAAGACTTGGTATGATAAGAAGTCCAGGTTACGCCACGTTCAGCCAGGAGATCAGGTTTTGATTCTGCTACCGGTGCATGGGCAACCTCTTCAAGCCAAGTTTAGTGGTTCTTATTTCGTGGAGAAGAAACTCAGTGATGTCAACTATGTCATCGCCACACTCGATCATAGAAAGAACAAGCAACTTTGTCACGTCAACATGCTAAAGTTATATCACAGGCGGGACGAAAATAACCCAGTCCGCACTGTAGCTGTTCCACCAGAGTCTACAAGTGAAGTTCTCCCATGCAGCATGAGCCTGAGTGATAGTTTGGGGAAGAATCCTAATATCATGAATGATCTCCAGACTAAGCTTTCTCATCTAGCTCCCAAGGAAAGGCAGGAGTTTTCGGCATTACTGCAGGAGTACCCGCATGTGTTCCGTGCCACTCCAGGAAGAACCACTGTGTTGATGCATGACGTCGATGTTGGAGACACAAAGCCAATTAAACTGCCTCCTTACCGTGTGAACCCAGTGAAAGTTCCTCTCATACAGAGGGAAGCTTGGCTACCTGTTGGACCATAAGATGATTGAGCCCTGTCAGAGCGAGTGGAGTTCTCCTATCACTGTAGTCCCTAAGCCAGGTGGGTCACAGCGGATTTGCATCGACTACAGACGTGTTAATCAGATAACCAAAACAGACACTTACCCTCTCCCTCGCGTGGAAGATTGCATAGACAAGATAGGAAAGGCTAGGTACATAAGTAAGTCTGATTTGTAAAAGGGATACTGGCAAGTACCTATGACTGAACGTGCTAGGGAGATCTCATGTTTTGTAACCCTAGGAAAGACTTTTGCATGTTCTGTAATGCCATGTGGTATGAAGAATGCACCAGCCACTTTTGAGAAGCTCATAAATGTTGTAACAGAGGGTTTGGCAGGGTGTGTTGTTTATATTGATGATGTATTAATCTTCAGTGACAACTGGAAAGATCACCTATGCCATGTCAGTAAATTTCTTGAGCGTTTGGTTCAGGCTAATCTTGTACCTAATTTATCAAAGTGTGAGTTTGGTCAAGCTAAAGTTCAGTACCTTGGGTACGTAATTGGTGATGGACATGTTGCACCACCAGCAGCTAAGGTTCAGGTTATAAGTGATCTTCCCAGACCTAAAAGTAAGAAAGAGCTACAAAGATTTTTGGGAATGGTAGGTTATTACAGGAGATTTGTTCTTAACTTTTCATTTCTTGTATCACCACTTACAGACCTACTGAAAAAGGGAGTTAAATTTGTCTGGACCGATAACTGTGAATCCTCTTTCAACAAACTTAAAGCTATCCTATTAAGTCAGCCAGTGCTCGCTACTCCAAATTTTGCTAAGCCTTTTAAGATGGCTGTTGACGCAAGTGATACAGGAGCTGGGGCTGTTTTGCTGCAAGAGGATGATCAGCGTATTGAACACCCTGTATCTTATTACAGTAAGAAGTTCACTTCACCTCAAAAGAACTACTCAACTATTGAGAAAGAGCTTTTGGCCTTGATTTTGGGTTTACAGCATTTTACATTTTATTTGTGTTCTGGTTTTGACCCCATAGTCATTTACACCGATCATAACCCACTGAAATTCCTTAGTAAGTTTAAAGATAAAAATCAGAGATTGACAAGATGGAGTCTACTTCTTCAGGAGTATCCATTAGACATACAACATGTCAAGGGGAAAGAAAATGTTATTGCAGATTGCTTATCTAGACTTTAGACAGATTGTTTTAGAGTAATAAGAAATTTCCTGAGTAAATTTCTTTTTCTTTGTGGGGAGGTGTTACATAGCCTATGATTTCATCATCTTTTGTATAATTCTAACGTTCAGTATGCTGCATGTTTGATCACGATTCGCCTCGTGGCTTCCATAGTGACCAAGCTTACGTGTTCTACCTCACTCTCCCTTCTCCCCCTTATAGTAGAGTAAGTTGTTCTTTCTGTTGTTCAGAGCAGGATTGTTAACTCTTTGTTCCCTACGCCTTCACTTGCGCGTCCTTCTTACAAGGTGAATCAAGCTCTGCCTGCCCCTATATAATGAGCTCATCTCTGCATTAGTTGCCACTTAGATCTACTCCTTATTTTGTTCACATCTCTGTCCTCCCCTGTATAGCGTTTTATTATTTTTGTGAGTGCTCAGGAAGTCTCCAGCCATCTAGCTGCTGTATAATTTGAGTATAAGTGTTATTACCATTTTTCTTGTACTGTATAGCCTGAGGCGTTAATTCGCAGGCCTGGTAAGGTTTTTATGATTCATGTAAAGTTTTTAATGTCAGCCAGTATTAGTAATATTTTGTATCTGTAATAATATTATATCTTACTTTAACTGAGTATTATCCGGTTCTCTCATTTTATCAGGGCTGACTTAGATAAATTTGTTCTTGCTAAATTCGTGTTAATAGAGGCTATTGCAGTTAACCATATACTTAACCTGTTTTTGCCATTACATTATCCTTATGAGTCCTGAATGTTTAGTTGTTAGTTTGAGCATTAAACTTTAACTTAAAACTTTACCTAACTCTTTTGTTTTGAACCTGGAACTTTGCGGGACAGTAGTGATTTTAGTATTCTCACTTGAAGTGTTCATTATCTCTCTCTGTTCCGTAACAACAGCTATATATTTACATTCTCCTAACAATAATATCTGATAATCAAAATGCATAAAATTTTCTTTTACACGATTTATTGCCTTTTGAGTAATTTCACCGTGGGAAATATGGATAATGATGTAACACGGGCGCTCATACTGTGAAGAAATTCCATTTTCTGAAATTTGATTAGGAGGCTCATGATGACACTTTGAAGCCCTGGTTACCCAGATAAAAATAATATCCGCTTTACTTCTAGACTTTCAAATTGTTCACACGTCTCGAATCAAACGAAATTCTTTGGGCTTAAACCCCTTAAATGCCAGCCTTCCTTACCTGTGAATCTATATCATCCTATGTGTAACCACATTTAGCCTTTTACTTATTTCCCCTTTTTCTCCGAGGAGGAATTTTTTCACCCTTAGAAATGTTTTCTTAAAATTAAAGGCGTGGGAGTTTTCCCAAGCTAATTTAGAGGATATTTGTGGAAGTTGCATACATTGTGCCTTCGCCCTCAATTATGCGGTTTCTTAGGATGACTGAAGTATAATAAATTTGCAATACTTCTAAATCGGATGATTTTACCGTAACGAAACAACTTGTACCATTTTTTTTTAACCTGATGTTACCATGGAAAAGGAAAAAAATTCACAAATGACCCTCTTCCTAACGTAAAAATCCAAACAATCTACAGACGACATTAATACAGTTGTATCAGTGTTCCTTTAACCTAGACTTTTTTTGTAGCTGCCATGCTCTACTGTATATGTCCACCGATATTTGGAATGATGTTATAAACTGTAATTAAGTATATATCTCGGTATTGCCACGGTTTTTTTTTTTTTTTTCATAATAATCATGGCGGCGCAAATGCCAGAGTCTTATGCCGCCGTATAACAAAGAAGTAAAAAGCAAAAAACAAAAAATAGAGGATAAGCCACACAATCAAAAAGGAGAAATTCTAAATATCCTTAAGAAGACTTGCCTCCTTCACAAAGGAGAGGGTTGCCCCTCCCAAGGCACAGGCATCCTCCCCAAGCACGGAGGAAAGATGATACACACCTCCATCCGTTTGGTGGTCAGAGAGGAACCGACACCGCAAATCCTAAAGACTAGGACACTCCACCAACAGGTGCCGAACAGTCAAGGGAACCAGACAGTCATCACAGAATGGAGGAGCCCTCTCCATTAAAAAACCGTGAGAGAAACGGGTGTGGCCAATGCGGAGGCCGCACAAAGAAGTCTCCCATTGACGAGGGAAGCCCTGGTAACTGAATGAGCCCACCTTCTGGCAAATCGAGCGCAACTTATTGGCACCCACAGCATCCCAATGCTCCTGCCAACAGCACCAAACCCTGAAGGCAATAAAGGAGCGTATATCTGCAGCAGGCAGACGATACAGAGGGGACTGTGCAAGAGGGGGACGAGCCGCTGCCGCCTTGGCCAGCTGATCATCTCGTTCATTCCCTGCCACTCCTACATGAGCTGGAACCCAACAGAAATCTACACGACGTCCACGACGCCCTAAAAGGAAAACCCACTCTAAAATGGATAAAACCAAAGGATGAGAGGGATTAAAAGACTCCATTGCAGAAAGAGCACTTCGTGAGTCACTAAAAACAATAAAAGCAGTGTGGGGGAGAGTGAAGAGAATCTGAAGGGCAAATAAAATAGCAGTCAGCTCAGCCATAAAAACTGAAGCAGTCACAGGGAGGCTCCCACCTCGACAGAAGGTGGGAAACACCACACCAAAGCCCACACCCGCATCAGACTTAGATCCATCAGTATAAACTGGTATGGAGTCCCCATGAGAAGAGGCATGCTCTAAAAACAGAGAAAATAAAACCTGAGAAGGAAGGGAGGCCTTACTGGATGAGAAGAAACGACAAAATGTCACCCTGGGGAGAAGCCAGTAGCCCACCCTCGGAACACGGAGGGGAGTGATCGGCACAGAAGGAATAGAGAAGCTAGACATAATCGACTGCACCCTGAAACCAAAGGGCTTTGGAAAGGATGGCCTAGTGGCAAAAATAGGTGAACGACAATCTTGAGAGACCTTGAGAAAGGGCACGGAGTCTGGGAGACGAGATAAGCGATACCAACATCTCATCAAAAGGGAAGAGCGGAGCAAGTCTAGAGGAAGGACACCAGCATCAGCCAACAAACTCGAAATCGGGGAAGATCGGAATGCCCCAGTGGCGAGACGAACACCAGCATGATGTATGGAATCGAAAATACGAAGCCGGGCTTCTGAGGCAGAGGAAAAAACTTCACATCCATAATGAAGTTTGGATAAAATCAGAGACTGATGCAAGAGGAGGAGGGTCTTGTGATCAGCTCCCCAGTATGTGTGCGCTAAAACTTTCAAGAGACCCAATGCTCTGAGACACTCAGCTTTTACGTACCTCAAGTGAGGGACCCAAGTCAACCGGCTGTCAAAAATCAGCCCTAAAAACCGGGTTTCCTTTAAACACGAAATACGACGCCCATCTAAAAAAAGGTTTGGGTCAGGGTGGACTCCACGAACGCGACAAAAATGCATGGCAACGGTCTTCTTGAAGGAAAATCGAAAACCTCGTTCATCAGCCCATCTAGAGACACGGTTGAGAGCCATCTGCATCCTCCTTTCTGCCATTGACATCCGTGAGGCAGTGACAGAGATTGATAAATCGTCAACATAGAAAGAGCCATGAACACCATCAGGGAGCACAGAAATAACGCTGTTAATTGCCACTGCGAAAAGGGTAACACTTAGTATGCTCCCTTGTGGCACACCATCCTCAAGGGGACGTGCAGTTGTCAGCTCACTCCCGACTCGGACCCGAATAAAACGATTAGATAAAAACTCACGGATAAAAGTGTGGAGTTGCCCACGGAGACCAAACTCATAAAGAGATTGCAATATACCATGACGTCAGGAAGTGTTGTACGCCATCTACAAATCAAAGAACACTGTGATATGATGCTGGTTAGTTGCAAAAACCTGGCAGATGGAAGATTGTAAAGAAAGGAGAGCATCTGTGGTCGACCGCATCTTCCGAAACCCACACTGGACTGGAGACAAGTAACCACCCTTCTCTAAGTACCACATGAGCCGACTATTCACCATCTTTTCGAGGACCTTACAAAGGCAAGATGTCAGTGAGATAGGGCGATAATTAGTGGCCTGCAAGTGATCCTTACCCGGCTTAGGGATGGGGAGAACCACAGCAACAACCCATGAGGTCGGAAACCCAACATTGCACCAAATTCTGTTATACAGTGACAACAGAAAATAAAGGGCTGCATCAGGCAAGTGGTGTAAGAAGGCATATGGGACATCATCCAAGCCTGGAGACGAGTCGCGACACTGCAACAATGCCGTCTGAAGTTCAGAAGCAGAAAAAGCAACATTATACGACTCCTCCGCAGTAGATGGAAAACTAATGCCCAAAGATTTCAGGTGCCGTCGGCGACGTGCCGACGGGGATGAGGTGTCCTTCCTAGAGACATTAGCAAAATGAGCTGCAAATATCTCGGCAACAGACGAAGAATGAGCCACCACCACACCTGCATGAGATAAAACAGGAGGAGAAGGAACAGGAAATTTCCCTGAAATGTTCCTCACCCGTTTCCACACTTTTGTGAGAGGAGTCTGTGAAGAAATTGAAGAAACAAATGATGCCCAAGACTTCCTCCTAGCCTCCTTCATAACCCGCCGGGCATGAGCTCGGGCCCTCCTATATGCCGCTAAGTAACCAGGGTAACCTCTGTGACGACAAAGTCGGGAGAAAGCAGCACGTTTAGCCCGAACAGCAGAAGCACACTCATCAGTCCACCAGGGAACTGGACGGCAAGGAAAGTGACCAGCTGTTCTCGGAATACTCTGCAGTGCCGCCGAGTGTAGTAAGTCTGTGAAATACTCAACAGCAATATCAGTGCTGACAAAATCCTCCACACATCGGTTCGGGGAACACAGCTCCTCAAAAACCGGCCAGACCGCCCTATCCAAGCGCCAGCGGGGAAGACGACGCCGAGGCGCACTCTGTGTCGATCTTAATAAAATAGGGAAGTGGTCACTGCCATGTAAGTCTGGTAACACAGCCCATGTAAAATTCAGGGCTACCCCTGCAGAGCACAGAGACAAATCAATAGAAGTAAAAATACCCGTTTGACTATGGAAGTAAGTAACTTCAGCAGAATTTAAAATGTACAGGTAAACATCCTCCACAATGGAGGCTAACATAGTACCTCTAGCATCAGCTGTGGAGCCACCCCACAGGGGATGATGACTGTTCATGTCAGCCAGCAAGAAATAGGGTGAGGGAAGTGCACGAATAAGATTTTCAAGATCAACCCTCTCAATAGTGGCACTAGGAGGGAGGTACAAAGAGCACACAGTATAACGACGGGGAAGGAAAATCTGGAGAGCAACAGCCTGCAGTGTTGTGTTAAGATTCACAGCAGTGAAAGGTGTCACTGCGTACTAGAATAGCCACACCCCCACCATGACCCTGTCCAGGAAGAGGATCTGAATAAAAAACCTGGTAACCAGGTGGACTGGGAGGCGCAGCATCACCAACCATTGTCTCTTGTAGGCAAACACACACAGGTGAATACTCAGCCAGAAGCCAACGTAGTTCCTCCCAGTTGGCTCGTAAACCACGGCAGTTCCATTGAATAATATTGGCCATTAAAACTACTGAATAAAAAGGGGCAGGGGAGAGGGACAAACAGAAAACCATAAAAAAATACTAAAAATATTAAAATGGAGGAACTATATACACAAAAGAAAGGGTCACTTAGTGGAAACCACTGAGCGACCCTGGGAGACAATCTTCTTGGGAATGCGGATACGCCCACTAAGGGGCTTGCCACGGGCAGCAGCATGCCTAGAACGAGGGCCTGGGGTCTGCGAAGCGTTGGGAGACTTCACAGACACCCGTCGCTGCCCAGCAGGAGAGGAAGAGCTACTCCGAACCCTGCCCGGGGCCCCCAGTGAACCAAGAGGTCGAGCAGGAGGGATCGGGGTCCTGGCCTCCAAACGTGGAGGGGGCAGGACAGGATCCTCAGAGGTAACTGGAGGAGGAACATCCGATTCCCCGGAGGAAGAGGTGCCAGACTGACCTGACACCCCAGAAGCCCCCGAAGACCCAGAAGCAGGGTCCGAGGGCTGTTGCACAGATGGACTAACTACAGAGGATGTGGACTCCATGACCGACACCTTGCTTGGAGGATCTTCAAGACTCAAAGACTCTGAGGAACCACGATGACGTTTAGCAAATGAAGAATGTGCACCATGACTACTAGGGGATACCATAGATGTAGAGGTCGAGTCTTGAACTGTAGCGGCAACCGTCGCAAGTGCGGGAGATTGTTGCACTGGCATGGTATCAACAGATGAAGGCATAGGAGTTGACACAACAGGAGGAACTCGAGTCTGCTGCTGGACAGGACGATGAGGACGGCTATGACCGGACAAAACTGACGCATAAGACACTCCGTTACGGAAAACAAATGACATGGCTCTACTCCTGGCCTCAGAAAAGCTTATTTTATCACGATTACGGATGAGGAAGATCTCCTTCTCCAAGCAAAACCGGGCACAGTCTTTAAATGAAGCAGGATGTGCCTCGCCACAGTGCAAACAACAAACAGGTCCAGGACAGTCCTGTCCTGCATGAGTGGATTCTCCACAACTGACACACACCACTGGGAGGCCCTGTTGCAAACGACGACAGACTCGCCCAACATGCCCGTACATCTGACAGTGGTAGCAGCGTCGTGGGTTTGGTACAAAGGGTTTGACCCTAAGGGACAACCAAGCCACTTTGATGGATGAAGGGAGAACATTACAGTCGAATGTCAGCAACAAGGATGGAGTTGGGGTAAGTACACCATCAACCTTCTTCCGAAACCTCTCCACTTTAACCACCCTGTGGACCTGGAGTTCTTCAAGGAGCTTCTCTTTACTGTAACGCAATAAGTCTTTTGAGAAAACAACACCTCGACTCTGATTGAAAAAAGCATGAGGGACACAAGTAAATAGCGCATCCGGGTCCTTACACTGGGCAGCCAGCCGGGAACCCTCTTCAGGGGATGTAACCTCCACTAGTAGGCTACCATCCCCCTGAGGTGAAATCTTCGGCTCTCTCCCACAGATTGACATAATGCGCCGATGAACCGTAAAAATATCCAAATTCCCAATAGGCTGACCATCCAAAGTACGAATGGTGTAGTACCTTGGGAAATCAACCCTCTCATAGACACCTGGCAGGACCTCACGGGCAAGTCCACAAGATGTTGTTGTCTGTTGCCGGCTCTTCTTCTTTGTAGTGGCCACTGACCGCAAACCACTGGAACCAGGCAGGTATGGTTCCAAGGTGGCAATGTGGGCCTCACCAGCCAGAGGCACATGAGGCGCACAGGAGGGAGACTCTGAAGGATGGTCAGGGACGGAACCAGGGTCGTCAGCTGCAAAAATATTAAGAGAAGCCATATCAAAAAATATCCACCTTCATTCCCCCACCCCTCCACCCACCATGGAGCCCAACAAGGGGAGGCCATATGCCAGGGAAAGCACCACTGGCGACCCCAGAGGTAGTGGGAAAGTATACGCAGGTAACCACCAAGGGACCCTGACAAGGGTGACTCCAGGACGATAGGAGCCACCAGGTCCCCCAGTGCCCGCTTGACCCTAAAGCCACTAGGTGACTAGCCTGGATGGCTAGCCAGTGACCAGCCGATTGACCTGGTCGGGCCCAACCAGGCCATCCGTCTAGCCAGAATAAGGGACGAAAGAAGTGTATTGCTAGCTGCAGGGCGCACCATGCAGCATCGCTCAACCTCCAGGACTCCCGTCTCCCAGCATTACGGGACGCCACGCACGGCAAACACGTGGGGAGGCGATAGTCCCGCCCTAGATGGCAAATGGGCATGGACTGACATCACCAGTAGGCCACCTCTACCAGTGATGAAGGGGGTGCTTGGTCCACAAGGCCGACAAATGCCAAACCCTACAAAGGTAGGCTTGCCTCCCAAGTAGGTGGCACTGCCAACCATGCTTCAAGCCCCACCACCACGTCAAGGTGACCCCCTACAGTGGGGTATTGCCACGGTTTATACTTTTCTGTTCTAATCTCAATGTGAGAATCAAAAGTTCATCACTATTCATGATCAGATGTTATCACAGTTTTTGAGCGACTTTACCTTAGAAAATGTGGCTTATGGTGTAACAAAAACCATCATGATGTGAAAATGTTCCTTTTTTTTTTTTTAAATTCATTCAGGAGGTTCATTGTAATTTTAAAGTGCTTTCGCTTCACATACAAAAGACTACTCATACTGGATTACTCGCTTGTTTCGGTGAGATTCACATGAATTATAACTAATTGTTCTTAGAGATCTCATACGCCAACTCTTTTTACGTGTCAATCGATTTCTTGATCAATGTCTCAAAAATGTGATTTTTTTTCTTGCGATTTGAAAAAAATTGGGTGTTTCTCCCTATCAATTCTGAGTACATTTGAGAAAGCTTCATATTAGTGATTTAGCAAGAAAATAAGTTAATACAGCCATCACCACAGTAGAAGAGTTTTGATCTACCTGAAAAGCGGATCCTATCAGCCGTAACAAGTTTACAATTGGCACTACTTTTTATTCATGTAGGGAAATTAAGGTAAAAAAAAAAAAAAAAAAAAAAAAAAAAAAAAAAAAGCTAATAGGCTGATCGGAAATTAAAATTCAGCTAATATCAACACCCCTGAAACACCAGTTCATGTAGAGGATAATGTATCCTGATTTTTTTAGATCCGTCATAAACAATTAGACAATGTGTATGAGGACCCAAGTAATGTTTTTAAATTGTATCATTCAGTATTTCTATGTAATTACTTTTTCCAGATAATACATAACTAACAATCAATACCTAAACAGTTTTCTGACAATCAGCACCTAAACAGTTTTCTATTAAACAACATTGTTTTTCTTAATGATTTTAGCTTGGTATATATATATATATATATATATATATATTGTTACATAGCCTATGATTTCATCATCCTTTGTGTAATTCTAACGTACAGTAAGCTGCATGTTTGATCACGAGCGTGTTCTACCTCACTCCTCCCGTCCTCCCTTATAGTAAAGTCGTTCTTTCTGTTGTTCAGAGCAGGATTGTCAACTCTTTGTCCACATGGCTTCATTTGCGCATCCTTCTTACAAGTTGTATCAAGCTCTGCCGGCCCCTATATAATGAGCTCAGTCTCTACATTAATTGCCACTTAGATCTACTCTTCATTTTGTTCACATCTCTGTTCTCCCCTGTACAGTTGTTATTATTGTGAGTGCTCAGGATGTCTCCAATCATCTAGCAGCTGTGTAATTTGAGTATAACTGTTATTGCATTTTTTCTTGTGCTGTGTGGCGTCAGGTGTTGATTCTTAAGCCTAGTAAGGTTTTTGTGATTCATGTGTTTTGGGTATCAGCCCTTATTAATAATATTTCGTATCTGTAATATTATATCTTGCATTCACTGACTATTATCTGGTATTTTCATTTTAGCAGGGCTGACTTAGATAAATTTACTCTTGCTAATTTCGTGTTAATAGAGGCTATTGCAGTTAACCATATATTTAACCTGTTTTTTGCCATTACATTATCCTTATGAGTCCTGAATGTTTTGTTGTTAGTTTGAGCATTAAATTTTAACTTGTAATTTTACCTAACTCTTTTGTTTTGAACCTGGAACTTTACGGGACAGTAGTGATTTTTAGTATTCTCATTTTGGAGTGTACATTATCTTTCTCTGTTCCAGAACAATATATATATATATATATATATATATATATATATATATATATATATATATATATATATATATATATATATATATATATATATATATATATATATATATATATGTATGTATATATATATATATATATATATATATATATATATATATATATATATATATATATATATATATATATATATATATATATATATAGATGGACAATGGTATCACACAATCGTTAGCCTGGTAAAATATTGCACTTTTTAAAAATCTGATCAGTAGGCTAAAGATGCCACTTGAAAGCCTTAGTTATGTAGGCATAATATAACACAATACTATATGTAGCTACTTTATCTAGCCATTGGTAACAATATGTAGAATAGGTAGTTATGTGTGAGTCCTCGATGAAGTGTTAAAGAATACATCCCCTTTCCCAGGACTAAGCAAGAATGCTAAACACCTCTGATCATGTGTCGGAAACGTGACAAACATAATTATACACGCACAAACGTACGCACACATACGGCCACACTCTTTAGCCGGAAGCTAGAGGGAGATATAAGTCCGATTTCACATGTAGGAAGTTTAGAAGATAGGAGAATACAGAGCGAGAAAGAGTAGGACAGGAGAGAACAAGAGTTAGACAAGGAGAGAGCGATAGGGAGCAGGAGAGTAAAGTAGGAGGACAGCAGCTAGCACAAACTGCTACTGCTGAGATGTGGGCACCATCCAGCCCTCTTAAGCTACCAAAAGAGGCTGGATGACTCCGTGTCTGATGCCTGTCCAGGATGCAACACAGCACCCCATACTATTAAGCACACTATGGAAGACTGCATTGCACACAATCACATACGTCAACAACACAATATACACTCTTTGAGAGCTCTGTGGGAAAGCCCGGTCTCGGCCATGGCCTTCCTAAGGGACTCGGGGCTGTTCGGCCAGACTGCCTAGGGAACAACAACAACAACTACTACTACTACTACTACTGCTAGTAACCATTGGCTACAAGGGTCACGCCAAGCTCTTAACTTTTATTCAAGTAACTGTCTCACAATAAACTCCGGCGACCCAATTCTGCCTGTTTCATCATCCACTTAAAATACGAAGAGAATAACGGAGAAGAGAAGGCCTACATTGATTATCTCCTACACGCCTCACCATTACTCTCTCCAAGCGACTCTCCCATTGGCGATTCAACCAAATAACGTTCTCTATAGATTTACACCCCTCGGCTACATCTGCCTACACTCCCAACGACACCGAGTGCTGACTCTGTCATACCAGGACCTAACCTACCTCAACCAAACCCTGAGTGACGTGTGTGACGTCTGACCTCCACCACCAGGAAGAGGAGAGCGAGTGTCTTGACCCTAGATGTAATAACATTAAACAAACACCAAGACTGTATCTCCACTGCTATTCTAATGAACTGATTTATTCTAACCAAGGTTGTATTACTTAAAACTTCACTAATTACATAACTATCCATAAAATACTATCACTTAGTTAACGAACCAAGCAATATATATATTTTCATCATCATAAATATTACAAACTACAGAGTGAGAGACAATTACACGATTTACACTTACAGATGAGTTTTATAATTTTAATTTTATAAGCAATCAAGAGAAAAGTAAAATATGATTCATTGTGTAATCCCATTATGCTAAGTAAAGTTCCATAATTTGTGCCCAAAGGATCGACATTAACAGTGACAAATACCCTGACACAAACACCAGAAAACGATCAACAAAATATAAATTCCAAAACACCATCAGAAACACAAGTACGAGCGGAAAACCAGACTCAGGAAACAAAACATACTAGATAAAGAACAGCAAACAGATGCAATTTACGCTGAAATAAATGATGATGACACTTGGTCAGAAATGTCAAATGTAGATAGTGAATTTTATAAAAATTTACCTCCATTTTACTAAAACTTAGACCATAGAGTATTAAAATCAGGAAAAAAAAAAATAAATTGCCTGTAAATGACGATTGCAAGAAAAACACGGTAAAGATGGCTAATGTAGATGAAGCAAGTACTACTGCAGTACCTTCTCCACAAAATCCCAGCAAAACTCCATTTCCAGTGTATATTTGTCATGAAGACAATGAACTACCAAAATTCTCTGGTACGGAAAAAGATAAGATTGACGTAAACACACTTACTGAACAGTGTCAGCAGTATTTCAGTAGGAGACACATTACAGATGAGAAAGGAAAATGATTATTATTATTTTTTTTTTAACTAGAATAAATCAGGAACGACGCCCAGCAGGAAATATGTTACGGTCCGACAAGCTGTTGAGAGCTTCAACATTTGAGCAGTTTAAGACAGAATTCCTCAGGAAATTCTCTGGAGGGAAGAATTTTCTTGGTGGTATAATCCCAGCATTACACAAAATTGTAGACCTATTTAGGCAAACACACTCAGGCTTAGACCTAGGGAAGATTACAGCACATATTTCCACCATTAAAAAGACCCTTTTATTTAGCCTAGAAAACTCAGACTGGGTCACATAGGATGGTAATATATCACCAGTGCATGTCGTTGACATCACTGGCTACATAGCAGCTCTATGCCAATTTCCTGACAGGATATTAAAAATGTCAAAAACCGTACCATATCATCCAGGGATGAGTTTACTTGACTCCATTTATGAGGTGGAATTAAACTGCAGTAAAGCTGGTGTGACTGACACATCACAGGCAAAGAGGACAGGGATCAAAGAGCCAGAAATCGTTGCAGGGATAAATAAGTCAAGTCCTGGCAAGAACCAGAGACAATCTCGACCACTTCAGAAACAAGCACACAGTCAGGTTAGCTCAAGGACTCGTTCCCACACACCAGGTAACAGGGCGTTACAAAAGACTGGCCGAAGTCCCAGTAGACATCGATCGGCACAAAGAGAAGCAAATGGAAGATCACCATAGGTCGAACTCAAATAACACTCTGTTATTATTGTGCAATGACTGGTCACACAAAATCGGAGTGTTACATTAAAACGAAAGAAGATAGGCAAAAGGCAAAAGGTTTCGAGGCATTTTGCAGATATCATAGGTCCACCGGACATTGGACCTCAGATTGTAGAACGATAGAAAAAATGTTATCCATCTATAGATTGGGGGAAGATCGTACCAGCACAAAAGACGACGACACATAAATCACCCCAAAAAACAGTCAACATATGAAGTCTCTTTGGAAATGAATGCATTTTGGTCTCTGCTTTATGTGTGGAGGAAGAGATTTCATTATTTTTGGATTCTGGCTCACTAGTGAATTTAATAACGCAAGATGAGTTAGCAAGAAGTTTTAGGAATAGAAGAAAAGTGACGTTTTTGGAAAACTCAGACATAAATTTATACACAGTGGACGGTAAAGAAATACCAGTTATTGGTATGATTGAGTTAAACATGAATTTCACAGAGATCACAAAATCATTTACTAATTATCAATTAGTGGAGAAATGCTGCTTGGTCTTAACACAATAACACAAAATATAATATTATATTGATGTCACATTTCAATGGAATTCATTATGACTGCGAATTCATAGAGGAAATTTCATCTCCTGATAATACAGCCAGCAATTATAGGAAATCTAGCGTCACAAGAACGATTACACACAAAACCAAAATGGGGGAGTCCGACGTACAACTTCTCAAAGAAAATGGGCGCGTAGACCAGCTGCCACAGCCCAACCCCCACTCCTCACTCACACAGTGCAAACGTGACTCATCCTTTTTTTTTTATGCGAGGAAGAAGGAACCAAAGGCCATAAGCCAGCAATAAATGTTCCCTCCAAGATAAAACCAAAATACGAGAGCAAGCCAAATTCAAGATCCATTCATTTCAAGATGCCTGGACACACTGCGTTTAAAAGACTGGAGATCATAGGAAGCAGGAAGTACAGACAGAGGGAGATAGTTCCAGAGTTGACCTGTTGCATAAATGAAGGACTCGGAGTAACGGTTAACTCTTGCATTAGAGAGCTGGACAGAAAAGGGATGAGAGTTTGCTGCTACGCGCCCGTCGTAGAGGTGGAGGAATGCATGCAGACAGTTCAGAGGAGCAGTGACCATTAAAACAGCGATAGAAAAGAGATAAAGATGCAACAGTGCGGCGAAGAGACAGAGGTTGAAGGGAATCATTAAGAGGAGGAGAGTTAATGAGACGAAAAGCCTTTGACTCCACCCTATTGAGAAGAGCTGTATGTGGGGAGCTTCCCCACACATGAGAGTTGTACTCCACACAATAGCGGATAAAACCTCTGTATAGAGTCAACAATTGTGCAGGGGTAAAGAAAGAACGGAGTCGGCTTAGCATACCCAATCACTTGGAAGCAGATTTTACAAGAGATGTAATATGATCTTTCCAAGATAAGTCCCGAGTAAACGCAAGGAGGATGCAGGATTAAACATTGGTGGGTACACCTGTGGAAGATTTTGACGGGTTGATAGGTGTAAGAACTGAGTCTTAGATGCATTAAAAACAACAAGATTATTTTTACCCCAGTCAGAGATACGAGCCAAGTCAGACATTAGGTGTGCCATAGCCTCATCCCTTGTTTGTTGAAGTAACTGCTGAGATGGGCGTTGCGGGAACCGAATGGAAAGGTGAAGGGTGGAGTCATCAGCGTATGAGTGGATAGAGTAGATGTACAACTTAGAAGGTCACTGATGAATAAAAGGAAGAGAGTTGGCGATATGACAGAGCCCTGAGGAACAACACTGTTGATAGATTTAGAAGAAAAACGATGGCCATCTACAACAGCGGCTATAGAACGCACAAACTTACCCAGCCAGCATTAATTATGATATAATTTTTTTTTTTCCTAATAATCATAGCGGCGCAACTGCCAGGGTCATATGCCGCCGTATAACAAAAAATGTAAAAAGTAAAAACAAAAAACAGAGGATAAACCACACAATCAAAAAGGAGAAATTCTAAATATCCTTAAAAAGTCCTGCCTCTTTCACAAACGAGAGGGTTGCCCCTCCCAAGACACAGGCATCCTTCCCAAGCACGGAGGAAAGATGATACACACCACCATCCGTTTGGTGGTCAGAGAGGAACCGACGACGCAAATCCTGAAGACTAGGGCACTCCACCAACAGGTGCCGAACAGTCAAGGGAACCAGACAGTCATCACAGAATGGAGGAGGAGCCCTCTCAATTAAAAAACCGTGAGAGAAACGGGTGTGGCCAATGCGGAGGCGGCACAAAGCAGTCTCCCATTGACGAGGGAAGCCCTGGTAACTGAATGAGCCCACCTTCTGGCAAATCGAGCGCAACTTATTGGCACCTACAGCATCCCAATACTCCTGCCAACAGCACCAAACTCTGAAGGCAATAAAAGAGTGCATATCTGCAGCAGGCACACGATACAGAGGGGACTGTGCAAGAGGGGGACGAGCCGCTGCTGCCTTGACCAGCAGATCATCTCGTTCATTCCCTGCCACTCCTACATGAGCTGGAACCCAACAGAAATCTACACGACGTCCACGACGCCCTAAAAGGAAAACCCACTCTAAAATGGATAAAACCAAAGGATGAGAGGGATTAAAAGACTCCATTGCAGAAAGAGCACTTCGTGAGTCACTAAAAACAATAAAAGCAGTGTGGGGGAGAGTGAAGAGAATCTGAAGGGCAAATAAAATAGCAGTCAGCTCAGCCATAAAAACAGAAGCAGTCACAGGGAGGCTCCCACCTCGACAGAATGTGGGAAACACCACACCAAAGCCCACACCCACATCAGACTTAGGTCCATCAGTATAAACTGGTATGGAGTCCCCATGAGAAGAGGCATGCTCTAAAAACAGAGAAAATAAAACCTGAGAAGGAAGGGAGGCCTTACTGGATGAGAAGAAACGACAAAATGTCACCCTAGGGAGAAGCCAGTAGCCCACCCTCGGGACACGGTGGGGAGTGATCGGCACAGAAGGAACAGAGAAGGTAGACATAACTGACTGCACCCTGAAACCAAAGGGCTTTGGAAAGGATGGTCGAGTGGCAAAAATAGGTGACCGAGAATCTTGAGAGACCTTGACAAAGGGCACAGAGTCTGGGAGACGAGATAAGTGATACCAACATCGCATCAAAAGGGAAGAGCGGAGCAAGTCTAGAGGAAGGACACCAGCATCAGCCAACAAACTCGAAATCGGGGAAGATCGGAATGCCCCAGTGGCGAGACGAACACCAGCATGATGTATGGAATCTAAACTACGAAGCCGGGCTTCTGAGGCAGAAGAATAAACTTCACATCCATTATGAAGTTTGGATAAAATCAGAGACTGATGCAAGAGGAGGAGGGTCTTGCGATCAGCTCCCCAGTATGTGTGCGCTAAAACTTTCAAGAGAGCCAATGCTCTGAGACACTCAGCTTTTACGTACCTCAAGTGAGGGACCCAAGTCAACCGGCTGTCAAAAATCAGCCCTAAGAACCGGGTTTCCTTTAAACACGAAATATGACGCCCGTCTAAAAAAAGGTTTGGGTCAGGGTGGACTCCACGAATGCGGCAAAAATGCATGGCAACGGTCTTCTTGAAGGAAAATCGAAAACCTCGGTCATCAGCCCATCTAGAGACACGGTTGAGAGCCATCTGCATCTTCCTTTCTGCCATTGACATCCGTGAGGCAGTGACAGAGATTGATAAATCGTCAACATAGAGAGAGCCACGAACACCATCAGGGAGCACAGAAATAACGCTGTTAATTGCCACTGCGAAAAGGGTAACACTTAGTATGCTCCCTTGTGGCACACCATCCTCAAGGGGACGTGCAGTAGACAGCTCACTCTCAACTCGGACCCGAATAATACGATTAGATAAAAACTCCCGGATAAAAGTGGGTAGTCGCCCACGGAGACCAAACTCATAAAATGATTGTAATATACCATGACGCCAGGAAGTGTCGTACGCCTTCTCCAAATCAAAGAACACTGTGATATGATGCTGGTTAGTTGCAAAAGCCTGGCAGATGGAAGATTCTAAAGAAAGGAGAGCATCTGTCGTCGACCGCATCTTCCGAAACCCACACTGGACTGGAGACAAGTAACCACCCTTCTCTAAGTACCACATGAGCCGACTGTTCACCATTTTTTCGAGGACCTTACAAAGGCAAGATGTCAGCGAGATAGGGCGATAATTAGTGGCCTGCAAGTGATCCTTACCCGGCTTAGGGATGGGGAGAACCACAGCAACACCCCATGAGGCTGGAAACCCACCAGTGCACCAAATTCTGTTATACAGTGACAACAGAAAATGAAGGGCTGCATCAGGCAAGTGGTGTAAGAAGGCATATGGGATATCATCCAAGCCTGGAGACGAGTCGCGACACTGCGACAATGCCGTCTGAAGTTCAGAACCAGAAAAAGGAACATTATACGACTCCTCAGCAGTAGATGGAAAACTAATGCCCAAAGATTCCAGGTCTCGAATCAAACGAAATTCTTTGGGCTTAAACCCCTTAAATGCCAGCTTTCCTTACCTGTGAATCTATATCATCCTATGTGTAACCACATTTAGCCTTTTATTTATTTCCCCTTTTTCTCCGAGGAGGAATTTTTTCACCCTTAGAATGGTTTTCTCAAAATTAAAGGCAAGTGGGAGTTTTCCCAAGCTAATTTAGAGGATATTTGTGGAAGTTGCATACATTGTGCCTTCGCCCTCAATTATGCGGTTTCTTAGGATGACTGAAGTATAATAAATTTGCAATACTCCTAATTCGGATGATTTTACCGTAACGAAACAACTTGTACCATTTTTTTTAACCTGATGTTACCATAGAAAAGGAAAAAAATTCACAAATGACCCTCTTCCTAACGTAAAAATCCAAACAATCTCCAGACGACAATAATACAGTTGTATCAGTGTTCCTTTAACCTAGACTTTTTTTTTGTAGCTGCCATGCTCTACTGTATATGTCCACCGATATTTGGAATGATATTATAAACTGTAATTAAGTATATATCTCCGTATTGCCACGGTTTATACTTTTCTGTTCTAATCTCAATGTGAGAGTCAAAAGTTCATCACTATTCATGATCAGATGTTATCACAGTTTTTGAGCGACTTTACCTTAGAAAATGTGGCTTATGGTGTAACAAAAGCCATCATGATGTGAAAATGTTCCTTTTTTTTTTTTTAATTCATTCAGGAGGTTCATTGTAATTTTAAAATGCTTTCGCTTCACATACAAAAGACTACTCATACTAGATTACTCGCTTGTTTCGGTGAGATTCACATGAATTATAACTAATTGTTCTTAGAGATCTCATACGCCAACTCTTTTTACGTGTCAATCGATTTCTTGATCAATGTCTCAAAAATGTGATTTTTTTTCTTGCGATTTGAAAAAAATTGGGTGTGTCTCCCTATCAATTCTGAATACATTTGAGAAAGCTTCATATTAGTGATTTAGCAAGAAAATAAGTTAATACAGCCATCACCACAGTAGAAGAGTTTTGATCTACCTGAAAAGCGGATCCTATCAGTCGGAACAAGTTCACAATTGGCACTACTTTTTATTCATGTAGGGAAATTAAAGGTAAAAAAAAAAAAAAAAAAAAGCTAATAGGCTGATCGGAAATTAAAATTCAGTTAATATCAGCACCCCTGAAACACCAGTTCATGTAGAGGATAATGTATCCTGATATTTTTAGATCCGTCATAAACAATTAGACTATGTGTATGAGGACCCAAGTAATGTTTTTAAATTGTATCATTCAGTATTTCTATGTAATTACTTTTTCCAGATAATACATAACTAACAATCAATACCTAAACAGTTTTCTTTTAAACGACATTGCCTTTCTTAATGATTTTAGCTTGATATATATATATATATATATATATATATATATATATATATATATATATATATATATATATATATATATTGTTACGGAACAGCGAAAGATAATGTACACTTCAAGTGAGAACACTAAAAATCACTACTGTCCCGCAAAGTTCCAGGTTCAAAACAAAAGAGTTAGATAAAATTACAAGTTAAAGTTTAATGCTCAAACTAACAACAAAACATTCAGGACTCATAAGGATAATGTAATGGCAAAAAACAGGCTAAATATATGGTTAACTGCAACAGCCTCTCTCAACACGAAATCAGCAGAGCAAATTTACCTAAGTCAGCCCTGATAAAATGAAAATACACTGGGTAATGCTCAGTTAATGCAAGATAAATTATTACAGATTCAAAATATTATTAAAAATGATGGCTGACAACAAGAACCCCCACATAAACTACAAAAACCTTACTAGGCCTAAAGAATTAACACCTTATGCTACACAGTACAAGAAAAAATGCAACGACAGTTATACTCAAATTACACACAGCTGCTAGATGGTTGGAGACTACCTGAGAAACTCACAATAATAATAACTGTACAGGGGAGGACAGAGATGTGAACAAAATGAGGAGTAGATCTAAGTGGCCATGATGCAGAGACTGAGCTCATTATATAGGGGCCAGCAGAGCTTGATACAACTTAAAATGCCTGCCGAGCCCGCCACAGGACCTCCCACCTCACCACCCCCCACACCACCGCCGAGCCGCCACCCCACCACCACCCCAGGAGGACACACCGGTGAGGTTAGTGACCTCGGGCAAGAGGGTCATCGGGGCATCCCGACCCTGAGCCCCTATTCCCCGCAAGTGCCCCAACCCCAGGCGTTCAGACAACCTGAACTACTGTGCGGGAGGGGTAGTGATCGTCAGACCAGGGGTGGGACTGAAAAGAGGTCAGTCCCAGGTAACACCGTCTTGACGGTCTTGTTACACCCTCTAGGGCAGGAAGAGGCCCAAGGGCAGGAAGAGGCCCAAGGCTACGGCCATAAGAGAGAAATAGACACAGGCTACGGCCTGACAGAGTGTGTAAAGGGGAAGGTGACCCCAGGCTCCGGCCTTAACACGCTGAGGAGAGAGAGTTGCCTGTGTGCATCCCTCTCCAGTTGTACTTTGGCTACGGCCAGAATACGGTCCAGGGTAGAGAGACCCTGTTACCGTACGTGTAGCGCTACCCAATTACGGAAGCGGCGACTCGGGGCCGGCCTCTCGCCAGAGCAGATGGGTGATCCCGTTTCTCCATTAGTCGTTTCCCGTACAGGCAGACACTCGGCTATGGCCGGGGCACGTACCAGGGTGGAGAATTCCCTGACGGTAGGATCTGTCCATATTGGAGAGAGTGCGGCTCTTGAGCCCCTCACTCCGGCTTGTCTCCTACTGCGGGAGGAACACCACGTTGACAGCCTCTTGCCTCGGCGAAAGGGCGACCTCGATCACCCTATAGGTGTCCCTCGCACGCCGGGCAAGTTCACAGCTCCAGCCAAAGTCCACACTAGGGGAAGTAGAGCCCCAACTCAGCCCTATGAACACACTCAGGGAACCACGAAGAGCGTGAGTCTCCCTCTAGCCTCTTTCCCTTCGGGGAGCCCTTCGTCGCCATGCAGGCTTCTTGGCCAAGCGGAGGCGTTAGAGTGGTGGCAAGGCCCGATAGCGGATTTACCGCCCACACCCGGACGCTCCTTAGCACTGTCGGAGCCCTACAGGAGACGCTGCCGCAGCCCAGCCCTGACGGCGCCTCTCCCCCTGAGCACCTGCAGTCCCCGGACGCCCAGGCCTTCCACAGCGGTCCCCGACGACGGAGACCCAGGCTCCCTCACGCCCCGGCAGCAGAGGAAGCAGGCCCGAATCCTCCGACTGTTCGGTCCTAGTCCCGAGGGCCCCCGATCAGGTCGAGGCCCCCAGACCACAGGGCCTCCCTGCACCCCACCAGCGCGGCCCTAGGAAGGAGCCGCCCCTCAGGTCGAGGCCCTAAACAAGGGAGCCTCCCTGACAGTAAGTACCAGTAACTTAACCACCCAAGAAACAAGGGTAAAACAGTGACAGTGACAGTGACCCCGAATACAGTGACAGTGATCCAATGCACAGTGGCAGTGTCTAATAAAAGTTATATTGAATGGTGGTATCATAGTAAGTCGTGCGTAAACGTTAAACAGTTCAGTCCCCCTCTATAGGAAGGAAGCGGGGAGTTTTCTGTGGAACTAGAGGTAGGTGCGTGAGTGAGCCGAAAGGCAAGTGAAGTGCTCCCCCGCGACTAGGTGACAGTGTCGGATGTCGCCATATGCACCCTACCTCTATTATAGTAATATCTCCCCCACAGACTCCCGATCACAGTGAACCAAAGTGAGACTCCCCCGTTTATTATTATCCACCAGTGGCACGACAATTAATCCCAACTGACAACCGCAGTGAAGTGATATCTCCTCTAAGTAACAGTAACACATATCCATGACTGCCCTGTGCCCTGTGTTAATGTATATTGGATCAAGTTATGTATGTAAACGAGTGTATTATTGTATCTCTGTTCTATTATGTGTCAAATATTGTTGTATGTACACTGTAAGGAGTAGAACTTAAGCAATAGATGTGATTCGGTGTACTGTCTCTTTTTATGCCCTGTTCCTTTGTTAGTGCATTACATCCGGTCTAGTAAAAGGACCCCGTTCCAGTGCTCGTGTTTTTACGACGAGAAGTCGCCTTAAAAACACAGCATTACACAACTTGTAAGAAGGATGCGCAAATGAAGCCATAGGGGACAAAGAGCTGACAATCCCGCTCTGAGCAAAAGAAAGGACGACTAACTCAACTATAAAGGTAGAAGGGGGGGACTGAGGCAGAACACGCTCGTGATCAAACATGCAGCACACTGTGCGTTAAAAATTACACAAAGGATGATGAAATCATAGGCTATGTAACACCTCCCCACAAAGAAAAAGAAATTTACAAAGGAAATTTCTTATTACTCTAAAACAATCTGTCTAAAGTCTAGATAAGCAATCTGCAATAACATTTTCTTTCCCCTTGACATGTTCTATGTCTAATGAATACTCCTGAAGAAGTAGACTCCATCTTGTCAATCTCTGATTTTTATCTTTAAACTTACTAAGGAATTTCAGTGGGTTATGATCGGTATAAATGACTATGGGGTCAAAACCAGAACACAAATAAAATGAAAAATGCTGTAAACCCAAAATCAAGGCCAAAAGCTCTTTCTCAATAGTTGAGTAGTTCTTTTGAGGTGGAGTGAACTTCTTACTGTAATAAGATACAGGATGTTAAATACCCTGATCATCCTCTTGCAGCAAAACAGCCCCAGCTCCTGTATCACTTGCATCAACAGCCATCTTAAAAGGCTTAGCAAAATTTGGAGTAGCGAGCACTGGCTGACTTAATAGGATAGCTTTAAGTTTGTTGAAAGAGGATTCACAGTTATCGGTCCAGACAAATTTAACTCCCTTTTTCAGAAGGTCTGTAAGTGGTGATACAAGAATTGAAAAGTTAAGAACAAATCTCCTGTAATAACCTACCATTCCCAAAAAATCTTTGTAGCTCTTTCCTACTTTTAGGTCTGGGAAGATCACTTATAACCTGAACCTTAGCTGCTGGTGGTGCAACATGTCCATCACCAATTACGTACCCAAGGTACTGAACTTTAGCTTGACCAAACTCACACTTTGATAAATTAGCTACAAGATTAGCCTGAACTAAACGCTCAAGAAATTTACTGACATGGCATAGGTGATCTTTCCAGTTGTCACTGAAGATTAATACATCATCAATATAAACAACACACCCTGCCAAACCCTCTGTTACAACATTCATGAGCTTCTGAAATGTGGCTGGTGCATTCTTCATACCATATGGCGTTACCGAACATCCAAAAGTCTTTCCTAGTGTTACAAAACATGAGATCTCCCTAGCACGTTCAGTCATAGGTACTTGCCAGTATCCCTTTAACAAATCAAACTTACTTATGTACCTAGCCTTTCCGATCTTGTCTATGCAGTCTTCCACACGAGGGAGAGGGTAAGTGTCTGTTTTGGTTATCTGATTAACACGTCTGTAGTCAATGCAAAGCCGCTGTGACCCACCTGGCTTAGGAACTAGAGTGACAGGAGAACTCCACTCGCTCTGACAGGGCTCAATCATCTTGTGGTCCAACAGGTAGCCAAGCTCCTTCTGGATGAGAGGAACTTTCACTGGGTTCACACGGTAAGGAGGCAGTTTAATTGGCTTTGCGTCTCCAACATGGACATCATGCATCAACACAGTGGTTCTTCCTGGAGTAGCACGGAACACTTGCGGGTACTCCTGCAGTAATGCCGAAAACTCCTGCCTTTCCTCGGGAGGTAGATGAGAAAGCTTAGTCTGGAGATCATTCATGATATCAGGATTCTTCCCCGAACTATCACTCAGGCTCATACTGCATGGGAGAGCTTCACTTGCAGACTCGGGTGGAACAGCTACACTGCAGACTGGATTATTTTCGTCCCGCCTGTGATATAACTTAAGCATGTTGATGTGACAAAGTTGCTTGTTCTTTCTACGATCTGGTGTGGCGATGACATAGTTGACATCACTGAGTTTCTTCTCCACGAAATAAGGACCACTAAACTTGGCTTGAAGAGGTTGCCCATGCACCGGTAGCAGAATCAAAACCTGATCTCCTGGCTGAAAGTGGCGTAACCTGGACTTCTTATCATACCAAGTCTTCATCTTCTCCTGAGCAGCTCCTAAATTCTCTCTCGCCAGCTGTAAAGCAGTGGACAGCTGTTCTTTGAACTTCATCACATACTCCAGCAGGTTGACGTAATCTTCCTCCAACAGCCAGCATTCCTTGAGTAGCTTAAGGGGTCCTCTTACTTCATGGACAAACAGTAGTTCAAAAGGTGAGAAGCCCAGTGATTCATTTGGAGATTCTCCTGCAGCAAACACAACAAATGGAAGACCTTTATCCCAGTCTTTCTGATGTTCGAAACAGTATTTCTTGAGCATCGATTTGAGTGTTTGATGATATCTCTCCAACGCTCCTTGGGTCTGGGGATGGAAAGCTGAAGACGTGATCTGGGTGATGCCCAACTCTTTCAGAGACTGCTTGAAAACATTTGACATGAAATTACTTCCCCGGTCTGACTGTACCTCCTTGGGCAGACCAAACTTTGTGAAGAACCTTAGCATTTCCTTAACCACGTTCTTTGCTGAGATATTTCTAAGTGGAATGGCTTCAGGATAACGAGTAGTCATATCAATCAGGGTCAACACATAAGAAAATCCTGAAGAAGTCTGAGGAAGAGGGCCCACAATATCCACATACACACAGGGTGAATGGCGACTCAAAAGGAGGAATGGGAACTAGAGGTGCAACCCTTTCGGTCTGATTACACTTCTCCACAACTTGACAGGTGTGACAAGACTTACAATACCAGGAAACATCCCTGAAGATACCTGGCCAGTAGAAGTGTTTCAAAATGCGTGCCACAGTCTTCCTCACTCCAAGGTGTCCTGCCAAACTGGAATCATGAGCCACTCTAATGATATCCTGCCTACAAACACGAGGGATGACAACTTGATGTACAACCTCCCACTCACAGTCGGCTGATGCTGTTGGGGGTCTCCACTTCCTCATAAGTACTCCTGACTTTATATAATAACAAGTAGAAGCACCAGCTGTCTCTTCCTCACTGCAAGTAGAGTTAGCTAGACCTTTCAACTCAGGGTCAGCAACCTGCAACTCAACCAACTCTTGAGACAAATTATCAACACTACGGGGTACTGCCTCATCTGGTGAGTGGTCCAAATTAGCAAGAAAAGTGTCAGCTAGGATAACATCATCATCATCATTATCCTCTAAATCACCAGTAACTTTAGACTTAGCCCTAGTGACAGCACATGCAGGGAACACATCAGGGACATCACAATCCTGGGCCGCAGCCACTGGCTCACTAGACAACTGAGGAGCTGGACACACTTGACTTCCACCAATATCATTTCCAAGTAAGAAAGTTACACCTGACATTGGAAGTGTCTCAACCAACCCAACCATAACGGAACCATTAACAAAACCAGACTCTAAATTCACTCTGCACAGAGGGACAGAGAAGTAATTATTCCCTACACTTTGTAAGATTGCAGTTTCATCAGAGGAATTAACATTAGAGCCTAGAACATTGGTCAGCATAAGGGACTGGCAAGCACCTGTATCACGATATATTTTAACTGATTTCCTGTCATCACTGTCCAGAGGACTGACAAAACCATCAGACAGAAAATTAGCACATGAACTCTTGAGAGTGTCACCCACGTTACTGCTCAAAAGAGGAGCTCCATCATGAGAATTTAAGTTACCTCTTAAAGCAGGTTCAGTTAACTCAGTTAAAGAATTCTGGGAACTCTCAAGAGTGGACACTAGACCAATTGACTGAATATTTAAAGACTCCTTTTTGTTCACATCACGCTGTCTCCTGAAACATTTCTCCGTAGTATGACCAAGCTTACTACAATAAGTACATTTACTTTTCTGAAATCTAGAGGTGAAGCTGGTATTTACTTCCTGAGAAACATCATCTTTATTCTCTTTCCTGTTACCTGTACTCTGAGTAGAGGCAACGTACTTACTCTCAGCTTTCCTTTTTTTCATTAGAATATCTCTTGTGAGTGAGAACATATTCATCAGCTAAAACTGCAGCATCAGACAAATTATCTATTCTTCTCTCATCAAGATATAGGCTTACATCTTTATAAATACACCTCTTGAAGTCCTCCAGCAAAATCATCTGCTTAAATTTACCAAAATCAGAATCCACATTCTTAGAATTTAACCACTGCTCTAACAGATCTTCTTTGATTTTTGCATACTCAACATGGGATTGCTTATCTTGCTTATAAGATGTCCTAAATTTTACTCTATAGGCTTCAGGAACAAGTTCATAGGCCTTAAGAATCAAGCTCTTAACTACATCATAATTATCAGATTGATCCTGAGGCAAAGATGCATAAGTTACTTGAGCTTTACCGGTGAGAACAGTTTGAAGGAGTACTGGCCAATACTTTTTGGGCCAATTAAAACCTGTAGCTACCCTCTCAATCAACTGAAAATACTTTGTTAAATCAGATTAATTAAAAGGAGGGACAAGTTTAACATTTTTAGCCACATCAAAATCATCAGAGCTCGATGATCCAGTTCCACCTTGTTTCATGCGATACTCATGGTCTGCCTGAATCCTGGCAAGTTCAATTTGTGCGTGTATCTGTGCCTACTGAATACAAGCCTGAGACTCCGCCTCCTTAGCATTTGCCTGAAATTCAGCCTCCTTAACACAAGCCTCCTTAGACTGAGACTCAGCCTCCTTAGCACGTGCTTGAAATTCAGCTTCCTTCACACGAGCCTCCTGCAGGGCTAGCTGTAACTTAGCTATTTCAATCTGCGTTTGCTCATTTGGAGGAGTTACATTAAACAAGCTTTCATTAATCATGTCAACAATTTGATCTTTAGAATGATGAGAGCGAACAGCAATTCCCAATTGTTGAGCAACAAGCTTAAGTTCTTTCTTTGTTCTGTTTTCTACATCACACACTGTTTGCACATTTGACAAAAAATCTTTGGCTTCATCAAGTGTAGTAATAGTAGACATCATGAATAAGTAACAGTCACAAAATATCGAGCAATATCCTTATGATAATATCCTGAATATCCTGATAAGAGGTCGCCAAATTTTTGTTACGGAACAGCGAAAGATAATACACACTTCAAGTGAGAACACTAAAAATCACTACTGTCCCGCAAAGTTCTAGGTTCAAAACAAAAGAGTTAAATAAAATTACAAGTTAAAGTTTAATGCTCAAACTAACATAAAAACATTCAGGACTCATAAGGATAATGTAATGGCAAAAAACAGGCTAAATGTATGGTTAACTGCAACAGCCTCTATCAACACGAAATCAGCAAGAGCAAATTTACCTAAGTCAGCCCTGATAAAATGAAAATACACTGGGTAATGCTCAGTTAATGCAAGATAAATTATTACAGATACAAAATATTATTAAAAATGATGGCTGACAACAAGAACCCCTACATAAACTACAAAAACCTTACTAGGCCTAAAGAATTAACACCTTATGCTACGCAGTACAAGAAAAAATGCAACGACAGTTATACTCAAATTACACACAGCTGCTAGATGGTTGGAGACTTCCTGAGAAACTCACAATAATAATAACTGTACAGGGGAGGACAGAGATGTGAACAAAATGAGGAGTAGATCTAAGTGGCCATGATGCAGAGACTGAGCTCATTATATAGAGGCCAGCAGAGCTTGATACAACTTGTAAGAAGGACCCGCAAATGAAGCCATAGGGGACAAAGAGCTGACAATCCTGCTCTGAGCAACCGAAAAGAACGACTTACTCTACTATAACGGTAGAAAGGGGGGACTGAGGCAGAACACGCTCGTGATCAAACATGCAGCACACTGTGCGTTAAAAATTACACAAAGGATGATGAAATCATAGGCTATGTAACAATATATATATATATATATATATATATATATATATATATATATATATATATATATATATATATATATATATATATATATATATTGTTACGGAACAGAGAAAGATAATGTACACATTAAGTGAGAATACTAAGAGTCACTACTCTCTCGTAAAGTTCCAGGTTCAAAACAAAAGAGTTAGGTAAAATTACAAGTTAAAGTTTAATGCTCAAACTAACAACAAAACATTCAGGACTCATAAGGATAATGTAATGGCAAAAAACAGGTTAAATATATGGTTAACTGCAATAGCCTCTATTAACACGAAATTAGCATGAGTAAATTTATCTAAGTCAGCGCTGTTAAAATGAGATACCAGATAATACTCAGTGAATGCCAGATATATTATTACAGATACGAAATATTATGAACAATGGCTGACATGAAACATTACACCAATCACAAAAACCTTACTAGACCTAAAAATCAACACCCCATGCTACACAGCACAAGAAAAAATGCAATAACACTTATACTCAAATTACACACAGCTGTTAGATGGTTGGAGACTTCCTGAGCACTCACAATAATAACAACTGTACAGGGGAGGACAGAGATGTGAACAAAATGAGGAGTAGATCTAAGTGGCAATAATGCAGAGACTGATTTCTTTATATAGGGGCCAGCAGAGTTTGATACAACTTGTAAGAAGGACGCGCAAATGAAGCCATAGGGGACAAAGAGCTGACAATCCTACTCTGAACAACAGAAGGACGAGTTACTCTACTATAACGGTAGAAGGGGGGACTGAGGCAGAACACGCTCGTGATCAAACATGCACCATACTGTACGTTAGAATTACACAAAGGATGATGAAATCATAGGCTATGTAACACCTCCCCACAAAGAAAAAGAAATTTACAAAGGAAATTTCTTATTACTCTAAAACAATCTGTCTAAAGTCTAGATAAGCAATCTGCAATAACATGTTCTTTCCCCTTGACATGTTGTATGTCTAATGAATACTCCTGAAGAAGTAGACTCCATCTTGTCAATCTCTGATTTTTATCTTCAAACTTACTAAGGAATTTCAGTGGGTTATGATCGGTATAAATGACTATGGGGTCAAAACCAGAACACAAATAAAATGAAAAATGCTGTAAACCCAAAATCAAGGCCAAAAGCTCTTTCTCAATAGTGGAGTAGTTCTTTTGAGGTGGAGTAAACTTCTTACTGTAGTAAGATACAGGGTGTTCAATACCCTGATCATCCTCTTGCAGCAAAACAGCCCCAGCTCCTGTATCACTTGCATCAACAGCCATCTTAAAAGGCTTAGCAAAATTTGGAGTAGCGAGCACTGGCTGACTTAATAGGATAGCTTTAAGTTTACTGAAAGAGGATTCACAGTTATCGGTCCAGACAAATTTAACTCCCTTTTTCAGTAGGTCTGTAAGTGGTGATACAAGAATTGAAAAGTTAAGAACAAATCTCCTGTAATAACCTACCATTCCGAAAAATCTTTGTAGCTCTTTCCTACTTTTAGGTCTGGGAAGATCACTTATAACCTGAACCTTAGCTGCTGGTGGTGCAACATGTCCATCACCAATTACATACCCAAGGTACTGAACTTTAGCTTGACCAAACTCACACTTTGATAAATTAGCTACAAGATTAGCATGAACCAAACGCTCAAGAAATTTACTGACATGGCACAGGTGATCTTTCCAGTTGTCACTGAAGATTAATACATCATCAATATAAACAACACACCCTGCCAAACCCTCTGTTACAACATTCATGAGCTTCTGAAATGTGGCTGGTGCATTCTTCATACCATATGGCATTACCGAACATGCAAAAATCTTTCCTAGTGTTACAAAACATGAGATCTCCCTAGCACGTTCAGTCATAGGTACTTGCCAGTATCCTTTTAACAAATCAAACTTACTTATGTACCTAGCCTTTCCGATCTTGTCTATGCAATCTTCCACACGAGAGAGAGGGTAAGTGTCTGGTTTGGTTATCTGATTAACACGTCTGTAGTCGATGCAAAGCCGCTGTGACCCACCTGGCTTAGGAACTAGAGTGACAGGAGAACTCCACCCGCTCTGACAGGGCTCAATCATCTTGTGGTTCAACAGGTAGCCAAGCTCCTTCTGGATGAGAGGAACTTTCACTAGGTTCACACGGTAAGGAGGCAGTTTAATTGGCTTTGCGTCTCCAACATGGACATCATGCATCAACACAGTGGTTCTTCCTGGAGTAGCACGGAACACTTGCGGGTACTCCTGCAGTAATGCCGAAAACTCCTGCCTTTCCTCGGGAGGTAGATGAGAAAGCTTAGTCTGGAGATCATTCATGATATCAGGATTCTTCCCCAAACTATCACTCAGGCTCATGCTGCATGGGAGAGCTTCACTTGCAGACTCGGGTGGAACAGCTACAGTGTAGACTGGATTATTTTCGTCCTGCCTGTGATATAACTTTATCATGTTGATGTGACATAGTTGCTTGTTCTTTCTACGATCTGGTGTGGCGATGACATAGTTGACATCACTGAGTTTCTTCTCCACGAAATAAGGACCACTAAACTTGGCTTGAAGAGGTTGCCCATGAACCGGTAGCAGAATCAAAACCTTATCTCCTGGCTGAAAGTGGTGTAACCTGGACTTCTTATCATACCAAGTTTTCATCTTCTCCTGAGCAGCTCCTAAATTCTCTCTCGCCAGTTGTAAAGCAGTGGACAGCCGTTCTTTGAACTTCATCACATACTCCAGCAGGTTGACGTCGTCTTCCTCCGACAGCCAGCATTCCTTGAGTAACTTAAGGGGTCCTCTTACTTCATGGTCAAACAGTAGTTCAAAAGGTGAGAAGCCCAGTGATTCATTTGGAGATTCTCTTGCAGCAAACACAACAAATGGAAGACCTTTATCCCAGTCTTTCTGATGTTCCAAACAGAATTTCTTGAGCATCGATTTGAGTGTTTGATGATATCTCTCCAACGCTCCTTGGGTCTGGGGATGGTAAGCTGAAGATGTGATCTGGGTGATGCCCAACTCTTTCAGAGACTGCTTGAAAACATTTGACATGAAATTACTTCCCCGGTCTGACTGTGCCTCCTTGGGCAGACCAAACTTTGTGAAGAACCCTAGCATTTCCTTAACCACGTTCTTTGCTGAGATATTTCTAAGTGGAATGGCTTCAGGATAACGAGTAGCCATATCAATCAGGGTCAACACATAAGAAAATCCTGAAGAAGTCTTAGGAAGAGGGCCCACAATATCCACCAACACACGGGTGAATGGCGCCTCAAAAGGAAGAATGGGAACTAGAGGTGCAACCTTTTCGGTCTGATTACACTTCCCCACAACTTGACAGGTGTGACAAGACTTACAATACCAGGAAACATCCCTGAAGATACCTGGCCAGTAGAAGTGTTTCAAAATGCGTGCCACAGTCTTCCTCACTTCAAGGTGTCCTGCCAAACTGGAATCATAAGCCACTCTAATGATATCCTGCCTACAAACATGAGGGATGACAACTTGATGTACAACCTCCCATTCACAGTCGGCTGATGCTGTTGGGGGTCTCCACTTCCTCATAAGTACTCCTGACTTTATATAATAACAAGTAGAAGCACCAGCTGACTCTTCCTCACTGCAAGCAGAGTTAGCTAGACCTTTCAACTCAGGGTCAGCAACCTGCAACTCAACCAACTCTTGACGAGACAAATTATCAACACTACAGGTACTGCCTCATTTGGTGAGTGGTCCAAATTAGCAAGAAAAGTGTCAGCTAGGATAACATCATCATCATCATTATCCTCTAAATCACCAGTAAATTTAGACTTAGCCCTAGTGACAGCACATGCAGAGAACAAATCAGGGACATCACAATCCTGGGTCGCAGCCACTGGTTCACTAGACAACTGAGGAGCTGGACACACTTGACTTCCACCAATATCATTTCCAAGTAAGAAAGTTACCCCTGACATTGGGAGTGTCTCAACCAACCCAACCATAACGGAACCATTAACAAAACCAGACTCTAAATTCACTCTGCACAGAGGGACAGAGAAGTAATTATTCCCTACACCTTGTAAGATTACAGTTTCATCAGAGGAATTAACATTAGAGCCTAGAACACTGGTCAGCATAAGGGATTGGCAAGCACCTGTATCACGATATATTTTAACTGATATCCTGTCATTACTGTCCAGAGGACTGACAAAACCATCAGACAGGAAATTAGCACATGAACTCTTGAGAGTGTCACCCACGTTACTGCTCAAAAGAGGAGCTCCATCATGAGAATTTAATTTACCCCTCAAAGCAGGTTCAGTTAACTCAGTTAAAGAATTCTGGGAACTCTCAAGGGTGGACACTAGACCAATTGACTGAATATTTTAAGACTCCTTTTTGTTCACCTCACGCTGTCTCCTGAAACATCTCTCCGTAGTATGACCAAGCTTACTACAATAAGTAGATTTACATTTCTGAAATCTAGAGGTGAAGCTGGTATTTACTTCCTGAGAAACATCATCTTTCTTCTCTTTCCTGTTACCTGTACTCTGAGTAGAGGCAACGTACTTACTCTCAGCTTTCCTTTTTTCTCTAGAATATCTCTTGTGAGTGAGAACATATTCATCGGCTAAAACTGCAGCATCAGACAAATTATCTATGCTTCTCTCATCAAGATATAGGCTTACATCTTTATAAATACACCTCTTGAAGTCCTCCAGCAAAATCATCTGCTTAAATTTACCAAAATTAGAATCCACATTGTTAGAATTTAACCACTGCTCTAACAGATTTTCTTTAATTTTTGCATACTCAACATGGGATTGCTTATCTTGCTTATAGGTTGTCCTAAATTTTACTCTATAGGCTTCAGGAACAAGTTCATAGGCCTTAAGAATCAAGCTCTTAACTACATCATAATTATCAGATTGATCCTGAGGCAAAGATGCATAAGTTACTTGAGCTTTACCGGTGAGAACAGTTTGAAGGAGTACTGGCCAATACTTTTTGGGCCAATTAAAACTTGTAGCTACCCTCTCAAACAACTGAAAATACTTTGTTAAATCAGATTAATTAAAAGAAGGGGCAAGTTTAACATTTTTAGCCACATCAAAATCATCAGAGCTAGATGATCCAGTTCCACCTTGTTTCATGCGATACTCATGGTCTGCCTGAATCCTAGCTAGTTCAATTTGTGCCTGAGCCTGTATCTGTGCCTCCTGAATCCGAGCCTGAGATTCAGCCTCCTTAGCATTTGCTTGAAATTCAGCCTCCTTAACACGAGCCTCCTGCAGGGCTAGCTGTAACTTAGCTATTTCAATCTGCATTTGCTCATTTGGAGGAGTTACATTAAACAAGCTCTTATTAATCATGCCAACAATTTGATCTTTAGAATGATGAGAGTGAACTGCAATTCCCAATTGTTGAGCAACAAGCTTAAGTTCATTCTTTGTTCTGTTTTCTACATCACACACTGTTTGCACATTTGACAAAAAACCTTTGGCTTCATCAAGCGTAGTAATAGTAGACATCATGAATAAATCACAGTCACAAAATATTAAGCAATATCTTTATGATAATATCCTGAATATCCTGATATGAGGTCGCCAAATTTATGTTACGGAACAGAGAAAGATAATGTACAGATTAAGTGAGAATACTAAGAGTCACTACTGTCCCGTAAAGTTCCAGGTTCAAAACAAAAGAGTTAGGTAAAATTACAAGTTAAAGTTTAATGCTCAAACTAACAATAAAACATTCAGGACTCATAAGGATAATGTAATGGTAAAAAACAGGTTAAATATATGGTTTACTGTAATAGCCTCTATTAACACGAAATTAGCATGAGTAAATTTATCTAAGTCAGCCCTGTTAAAATGAGATAGCAGATAATACTCAGTGAATGCCAGATATATTATTGCAGATACGAAATATTATGAACAATGGCTGACATGAAACTTTACACCAATCACCCCGCTGAGGGGGGTCACCTTGACGTGGTGGCGGGGCTTGAAGCGTGGCTGGCAGTGCCACCTACTTTGGAGGCATGCCTACCTTTGTAGGGTTCGGCATTTGTCAGTGTCGTGGACCAAGCACCCCCTACATCACTGGTAGAGGAGGCCTACTGGTGATGTCAGTACCTGCCCATTTGTCATCTAGGGCGGGACTGTTGCCTCCCCACGTGTTTGCCGTGCGTGGCATCCCGTAATGCTGGGAGACGGGAGTCCTGGAGGTTGAGTGATGCTGCATGGTGCGCCCTGCAGCTAGCAATACACCTCTTTGGTCCCTTATTCTGGCTAGACGGGTTGCCTGGTTGGGCCCGACCAGGTCAATCGGCTGATCACTGGCTAGCCATCAAGGCTAGTCACCTAGTGGCTTTAGGGTCAAGCGGGCACTGGGGGACCTGGTGGCTCCTATCGTCCTGGAGTCACCCTTGTCAGGGTCCCTTGGTGGTTACCTGCGTATACTTTCCCACTACCTCTGGGGTCGCCAGTGGTGCTTTCCCTGGCATATGGCCTCCCCTTGTTGGGCTCCATGGTGGGTGGAGGGGTGGGGGAATGAAGGTAGTTATTTTTGATTATGGCTAGTAAAATTTCATCAGCTGACGACCCTGGTTCCGTCCATGACCATCCTTCAGAGTCTCCCTCCCGTGCGCCTCATGTGCCTCTGGATGGTGAGGCCCATATTGCCACCCTGGAACCATACCTGCCTGGTTCCAGTGGTTTACGTTCAGTGGCCACTACAAAGAGGAGCCGGCAACAGACAATAACATATAGTGGACATGCCCGTGAGGTCCTGCCGGGTGTCTTTGAGAGGGTTGATTTTGCAAGGTACTACACCATTCGTACTTTGGATGGTCAGCCTATTTGGAATTTGGATATTTTTACGGTTCATCGGCGCATTATGTCAATCTGTGGGAGAGAGCCGAAGATTTCACCTCAGGGGGATGGTAGCCTACTAGTGGAGGTTACATCCCCTGAAGAGGGTTCCCGGCTGGCTGCCCAGTGTAAGGACCCGGATGCGCTATTTACTTGTGTCCCTCATGCTTTTTTCAATCAGAGTCGAGGTGTTGTTTTCTCAAAAGACTTACTCCGCTACAGTGAAGAGAAGCTCCTTGAAGAACTCCAGGTCCACAGGGTGGTTAAAGTGGAGAGGTTTCGGAAGAAGGTTGATGGTGTACTTACCCCAACTCCATCCTTGTTGCTGACATTCGACTGTAATGTTCTACCTTCATCCATCAAGGTGGCTTGGTTGTCCCTTAGGGTCAAACCTTTTGTACCAAACCCACGACGTTGCTACCACTGTCAGATGTACGGGCATGTTGGGCGAGTCTGTCGTCGTTTGCAACAGGGCCTCCCAGTGGTGTGTGTCAGTTGTGGAGAATCCACTCATGCAGGACAGGACTGTCCTGGACCTGTTTGTTGTTTGCACTGTGGCGAGGCACATCCTGCTTCATCTAAAGACTGTGCCCGGTTTTGCTTGGAGAAGGAGATCCTTCTCATCCGTAATCGTGATAAAATAAGCTTTTCTGAGGCCAGGAGTAGAGCCATGTCATTTGTTTTCCGTAACGGAGTGTCTTATGCGTCAGTTTTGTCCGGTCATAGCCGTCCTCATCGTCCTGTCCAGCAGCAGACTCGAGTTCCTCCTGTTGTGTCAGCTCCTATGCCTTCATCTGTTGATACCATGCCAGTGCAACAATCTCCCGTACTTGCGACGGTTGCCGCTACAGTTCAAGACTCGACCTCTACATCTATGGTATCCCCTAGTAGTCATGGTGCACATTCTTCATTTGCTAAGCGTCATCGTGGTTCCTCAGAGTCTTTGAGTCTTGAAGATCCTCCAAGCAAGGTGTCAGTCGTGGAGTCCACATCCTCTGTAGTTAGTCCATCTGTGCAACAGCCCTCGGACCCTGCTTCTGGGTCTTCGGGGGCTTCTGGGGTGTCAGGTCAGTCTGGCACCTCTTCCTCCGGAGAATCGGATGTTCCTCCTCCGGTTACCTCTGAGGATCCTGTCCTGCCCCCTCCACGTTTGGAGGCCAGGACCCCAATCCCTCCTGCTCGACCTCTTGGTTCACTGGGGGCCCCGGGCAGGGTTCGGAGTAGCTCTTCCTCTCCTGCTGGGCAGCGACGGGTGTCTGTGAAGTCTCCCAACACTTCACAGACCCCAGGCCCTCGTTCTAGCCATGCTGCTGCCCGTGGCAAGCCCCTTACTGGGCGTATCCGCATTCCCAAGAAGATTGTCTCCCAGGGTCGCTCAGTGGTTTCCACTAAGTGACCCTTTCTTTTGTGTATATAGTTCCTCCATTTTAATATTTTTAGTATTTTTTTATGGTTTTCTGTTTGTCCCTCTCCCCTGCCCCTTTTTATTTCCGTAGTTTTAATGGCTAATATTATTCAATGGAACTGCCGTGGTTTACGAGCCAACTGGGAGGAACTCCGTTGGCTTCTGGCTGAGTATTCACCTGTGTGTGTTTGCCTACAAGAGACAATGGTTGGTGATGCTGGGCCTCCCAGCCCACCTGGTTACCAGGTTTTTTATTCAGATCCTCTTCCTGGACGAGGTCATGGTGGGGGTGTGGCTATTCTAGTACGCAGTGACATACCTTTCACTGTTGTGAATCTTAACACTCCACTGCAGGCTGTTGCTCTCCAGATTTTCCTTCCCCGTCGTTATACTGTGTGCTCTTTGTACCTCCCTCCTAGTGCCACTATTGAGAGGGTTGATCTTGAAAATCTTATTCGTGCACTTCCCTCACCCTATTTCTTGCTGGCTGACATGAACAGGCATCATCCCCTGTGGGGTGGCTCCACAGCTGATGCTAGAGGTACTATGTTAGCCTCCATTGTGGAGGATGTGGACCTGTACATTTTAAATTCTGGTGAAGTTACTTACTTCCATAGTCAAACGGGTATTTTTACTTCTATTGATTTGTCTCTGTGCTCTGCAGGGGTAGCCCTGAATTTTACATGGGCTGTGGTACCAGACTTAAATGGCAGTGACCACTTCCCTATTTTATTAAGATCGACACAGAGTGCGCCTCGGCGTCGTCTTCCCCGCTGGCGCTTGGATAGGGCGGTCTGGCCGGTTTTTGAGGAGCTGTGTTCCCCGAACTGATGTGTGGAGGATTTTGTCAGCACTGATGCTGCTGTTGAGTATTTCACAGACTTACTACACTCGGCGGCACTGCAGAGTATTCCGAGAACAGCTGGTCACTTTCCTTGCCGTCCAGTTCCCTGGTGGACTGATGAGTGTGCTTCTGCTGTTAGGGCTAAACGTGCTGCTTTCTCCCGACTTCGTCGTCACCGAGGTGACCCTGGTTACTTAGCGGCATATAGGAGAGCCCGAGCTCATGCCCGGCGGGTTATGAAGGAGGCTAGGAGGAAGTCTTGGGCATCATTTGTTTCTTCAATTTCTTCACAGACTCCTCTCACAAAAGTGTGGAAACGGGTGAGGAAGATTTCAGGGAAATTTCCTGTTCCCTCTCCTCCTGTTTTATCTCATGCAGGTGTGGTGGTGGCTCATTCTTCGTCTGTTGCCGAGATATTTGCAGCTCATTTTGCTAATGTCTCTAGGAAGGACACCTCATCCCCGTCGGCACGCCGCCGACGGCACCTGGAATCTTTGGGCATTAGTTTTCCATCTACTGCGGAGGAGTCGTATAATGTTGCTTTTTCTGCTTCTGAACTTCAGATGGCATTGTCGCAGTGTCGTGACTCGTCTCCAGGCTTGGATGATGTCCCATATGCCTTCTTACACCACTTGCCTGATGCAGCCCTTCATTTTCTGTTGTCACTGTATAACAGAATTTGGTGCAATGGTGGGTTTCCGACCTCATGGGGTGTTGCTGTGGTTCTCCCCATCCCTAAGCCGGGTAAGGATCACTTGCAGGCCACTAATTATCGCCCTATCTCGCTGACATCTTGCCTTTGTAAGGTCCTCGAAAAGATGGTGAATAGTCGGCTCATGTGGTACTTAGAGAAGGGTGGTTACTTGTCTCCAGTCCAGTGTGGGTTTCGGAAGATGCGGTCGACCACAGATGCTCTCCTTTCTTTAGAATCTTCCATCTGCCAGGCTTTTGCAACTAACCAGCATCATATCACAGTGTTCTTTGATTTGGAGATGGCGTACGACACTTCCTGGCGTCATGGTATATTGCAATCTCTTTATGAGTTTGGTCTCCGTGGACAACTCCCCACTTTTATCCGGGAGTTTTTATCTAATCGTTTTATTCGGGTCCGAGTCGGGAGTGAGCTGTCTACTGCACGTCCCCTTGAGGATGGTGTGCCACAAGGGAGCATACTAAGTGTTACCCTTTTCGCAGTGGCAATTAACAGCGTTATTTCTGTGCTCCCTGATGGTGTTCGTGGCTCTCTCTATGTTGACGATTTATCAATCTCTGTCACTGCCTCACGGATGTCAATGGCAGAAAGGAGGATGCAGATGGCTCTCAACCGTGTCTCTAGATGGGCTGATGAACGAGGTTTTCGATTTTCCTTCAAGAAGACCGTTGCCATGCATTTCTGTCGCATTCGTGGAGTCCACCCTGACCCAAACCTTTTTTTAGATGGGCGTCGTATTTCGTGTTTAAAAGAAACCCGGTTTTTAGGGCTGATTTTTGACAGCCGGTTGACTTGGGTCCCTCACTTGAGGTACGTAAAAGCTGAGTGTCTCAGAGCATTGGGTCTCTTGAAAGTTTTAGCGCACACATACTGGGGAGCTGATCGCAAGACCCTCCTCCTCTTGCATCAGTCTCTGATTTTATCCAAACTTCATTATGGATGTGAAGTTTATTCCTCTGCCTCAGAAGCCCGGCTTCGTAGTTTAGATTCCATACATCATGCTGGTGTTCGTCTCGCCACTGGGGCATTCCGATCTTCCCCTATTTGGAGTCTGTTGGCTGATGCTGTTGTCCTTCATCTAGACTTGCTCCGCTCTTCCCTTTTGATGAGATGTTGGTATCGCTTATCTCGTCTCCCAGACTCCGTGCCCTTTCTCAAGGCCTCTCAAGATTCTCGGTCACCTATTTTTGCCACTCGGCCATCCTTTCCAAAGCCCTTTGGTTTCAGGGTGCAGTCGATTATGTCTAGCTTCTCTGTTCCTTCTGTGCCGATCACTCCCCACCGTGTCCCGAGGGTGGGCTACTGGCTTCTCCCCAGGGTGACATTTTGTCGTTTCTTCTCATCCAGTAAGGCCTCCCTTCCTTCTCAGGTTTTATTTTCTCTGTTTTTAGAGCATGCCTCTTCTCATGGGGACTCCATACCAGTTTATACTGATGGATCTAAGTCTGATGCGGGTGTGGGCTTTGGTGTGGTGTTTCCCACCTTCTGTCGAGGTGGGAGCCTCCCTGTGACTGCTTCTGTTTTTATGGCTGAGCTGACTGCTATTTTATTTGCCCTTCAGATTCTCTTCACTCTCCCTCACACTGCTTTTACTGTTTTTAGTGACTCACGAAGTGCTCTTTCTGCAATGGAGTCTTTTAATCCCTCTCATCCTTTGGTTTTATCCATTTTAGAGTGGCTTTTCCTTTTAGGGCGTCGTGGACGTCGTGTAGATTTCTGTTGGGTTCCAGCTCATGTAGGAGTGGCAGGGAATGAACGAGCTGATCAGCTGGCCAAGGCGGCAGCGGCTCGTCCCCCTCTTGCACAGTCCCCTCTGTATCGTCTGCCTGCTGCAGATATGCGCTCCTTTATTGCCTTCAGGGTTTGGGGCTGTTGGCAGGAGCATTGGGATGCTGTGGGTGCCAATAAGTTGCGCTCGATTTGCCAGAAGGTGGGCTTATTCAGTTACCAGGGCTTCCCTCATCAATGGGAGACTGCTTTGTGCCGCCTCCGCATTGGCCACACCCGTTTCTCTCACGGTTTTTTAATGGAGAGGGCTCCTCCTCCATTCTGTGATGACTGTCTGGTTCCCTTGACTGTTCGGCACCTGTTGGTGGAGTGTCCTAGTCTTGAGGATTTGCGGCGTCGGTTCCTCTCTGACCACCAAACGGATGGAGGTGTGTATCATCTTTCCTCCGTGCTTGGGGAGGATGCCTGTGCCTTGGGAGGGGAACCCTCTCCTTTGTGAAGGAGGCAGGACTTCTTAAAGATATTTAGAATTTCTCCTTTTTTTATTGTGTGGCTTATCCTCTATTTTTAGTTTTTTGCTTTTTACTTCTTTGTTATACGGCGGCATATGACCCTGGCAGTTGCGCCGCCATGATTATTATGAAAAAAAAAAAAAAAAAATACACCAATCACAAAAACCTTACTAGGCCTAAGAATCAACACCCCATGCTACACAGCACAAGAAAAAATGCAGTAACACTTATACTCAAATTACACACAGCTGTTAGATGGTTGGAGACTTCCTGAGCACTCACAATAATAACAACTGTACTGGGGAGGACAGAGATGTGAACAAAATGAGGAGTAGATCTAAGTGGCAATAATGCAGAGACTGAGCTCATTATATAGGGGCCAGCAGAGCTTGATACAACTTGTAAGAAGGACGCGCAATTGAAGCCATAGGGAACAAAGAGCTGACAATCCTACTCTGAACAATAGAAAGGACGACTTACTCTACTATAACGGTAGAAGGGGGGACTGAGGCAGAACACGCTCGTGATCAAACATGCAGAATACTGTGCGTTAAATTACACAAAGGATGATGAAATCATAGGCTATGTAACAATATATATATATATATATATATATATATATATATATATATATATATATATATATATATATATATATATATATATATATAATATATATATATATTTATATATTTATATATATATATATATATATATATATATATATATATGTATATATATATATATATATATATATATATATATATATATATATATATATATATATATATATATATATATATATATATAATATATATATATATTTATATATATATATATATATATATATATATATATATATATATATATATATATATATATATATATATATATATATTGTTACATAGCCTATGATTTCATCATCCTTTGTGTAATTCTAACGTACAGTATGCTGCATGTTTGATCACGAGCGTGTTCTACCTCACTCCCCCCCTCCTCCCTTATGGTAGAGTGAGTCGTTCTTTCTGTTGTTCAGAGCAGGATTGTCAACTCTTTGTCCCCTATGGCTTCATTTGCGCGTCCTTCTTACAAGTTGTATCAAGCTCTGCCGGCCCCAATATAATGAGCTCAGTCTCTGCATTATTGCCACTTAGATCTACTCCTCATTTTGTTCACATCTCTGTCCTCCCCTGTACAGTTGTTATTATTGTGAGTGCTCAGGAAGTCTCCAACCATCTAGCAGCTGTGTAATTTGAGTATAAGTGTTCTTGCATTTTTTCTTGTACTGTGTAGCGTAAGGTGTTAATTCTTAGGCCTAGTAGGGTTTTTGTGATTCATGTGTTTTGGGTGTCAGCCTTTATTAATAATATTTTGTATCTGTAATAATATATCTTGCATTCACTGAGTATTATCTGGTATTGTCATTTTATCAGGGCTGACTTAGGTAAATTTACTCATGCTAATTTCGTGTTAATAGAGGCTATTGCAGTTAACCATATCTTTAACCTGTTTTTTGCCATTACATTATCCTTATGAGTCCTGAATGTTTAGTTGTTAGTTTGAGCATTAAACTTTAACTTGTAAATTTATCTAACTCTTTTGTTTTGAACCTGGAACTTTACGGGACAGTAGTGATTTTTAGTATTCTCACTTAAAGCGTACATTATCTCTCTCTGTTCCGTAACATAAATTTAGCGACCTCTTATCAGGATATTCAGGATATTTTCATAAGGATATTGCTTGATATTTTGCGACTGTGATTTATTCATGATGTCTACTATTACTAAGCTTGATGAAGCCAAAGATTTTTTGTCAAATGTGCAAACAGTGTGTGATGTAGAAAACAGAACAAAGAATGAACTTAAGCTTGTTGCTCAACAATTGGAAATTGCTGTTCGCTCTCATCATTCTAAAGATCAAATTGTTGACATGATTAATGAAAGCTTGTTTAATGTAACTCCTCCAAATGAGCAAACGCAGATTGAATTAGCTAAGTTACAGCTAGCCCTGCAGGTGGCTCGTGCTAATGAGGCTGAGGCACAAGTTGAACTTGCTAGGATTCAGGCACACCAGGAGTATCGCATGAAACAAGGTGGAACTGGATCATCTAGCTCTGATGATTTTGATGTGGCTAAAAATGTTAAACTTGTCCCTCCTTTTAATGAATCTGATTTAATAAAGTCTTTTCAGTTGTATGAGAGGGTAGCTACAGCTTTTAATTGGCCCAAAAGGTATTGGCCAGTACTCTTTCAAACTGTTCTCACCGGTAAAGCTCAAGTAACTTATGCATCTTTGCCTCAGGATCAATCTGATAATTATGATGTAGTTAAGAGCTTGATTCTTAAGGCCTACGAGCTTGTTCCTGAAGCCTATAGAGTAAAATTTAGGACAACCTATAAGCAAGATAAGCAATCCCATGTTGAGTATGCAAAATTCAAAGAAGATCTCTTAGAGCAGTGGTTAAATTCTAAGAATGTGGATTCTGATTTTGACAAATTTAAGCAGATGATTTTGCTGGAGGACTTTAAAAGGTGTATTAATAAAGATGTAAGCCTATATCTTGATGAGAAAAGAATAGATAATTTGTCTGATGCTGCAGTTTTAGCTGATGAATATGTTCTCACTCACAAGAGATATTCTAAAGAAAAAAGGAAAGCTGAAAGTAAGTACGTTGCCTCTACTCAGAGTACAGGTAACAGGAAAGAGAAGAAAGATGATGTTTCTCAGGAAGTAAATACCAGGTTCACCTCTAGATTTCAGAAATGTAAATCTACTTATTGTAGTAAGCTTGGTCATACTACGTAGAAATGTTTCAGGAGACAGCGTGATGTGAACAAAAAGGAGTCTTTAAATATTCAGTCAATTGGTCTAGTGTCCACCCTTGAGAGTTCCCAGAATTCTTTAACTGAGTTAACTGAACCTGCTTTGAGGGGTAAATTAAATTCTCATGATGAAGCTCCTCTTTTGAGCAGTAACGTGGGTGACACTCTCAAGAGTTCATGTGCTAATTTCCTGTCTGATGGTTTTGTCAGTCCTCTGGACAGTAATGACAGGAAATCAGTTAAAATATATCGTGATACAGGTGCTTGCCAATCCCTTATGCTGACCAGTGTTCTAGGCTCTAATGTTAATTCCTCTGATGAAACTATAATCTTACAAGGTGTAGGGAATAATTACTTCTCTGTCCCTCTGTGCAGAGTGAATTTAGAGTTTGGTTTTGTTAATGGTTCCGTTATGGTTGGGTTGGTTGAGACACTCCCAATGTCAGGGGTAACTTTCTTACTTGGAAATGATATTGGTGGAAGTCAAGTGTGTCCAGCTCCTCAGTTGTCTAGTGAGCCAGTGGCTGCGGCCCAGGATTGTGATGTCCCTGATGTGTTCTCTGCATATGCTGTCACTAGGGCTAAGTCTAAAGTTACTGGTGATTTAGAGGATAATGATGATGATGATGTTATCCTAGCTGACACTTTTCTTGCTAATTTGGACCACTCACCAGATGAGGCAGTACCCCGTAGTGTTGATAATTTGTCTCGTCAAGAGTTGGTTGAGTTGCAGGTTGCTGACCCTGAGTTGAAAGGTCTAGCTAACTCTGCTTGCAGTGAGGAAGAGTCAGCTGGTGCTTCTACTTGTTATTATATAAAGTCAGGAGTACTTATGAGGAAGTGGAGACCCCAAACAGCATCAGCCGACTGTGAATGGGAGGTTGTACATCAAGTTGTCATCCCTCGCGTTTGTAGGCAGGATATCATTAGAGTGGCTCATGATTCCAGTTTGGCAGGACACCTTGGAGTGAGGAAGACTGTGGCACGCATTTTGAAACACTTCTACTGGCTAGGTATCTTCAGGGATGTTTCCTGGTATTGTAAGTCTTGTCACACCTGTCAAGTTGTGGGGAAGTGTAATCAGACCGAAAAGGTTGCACCTCTAGTTCCCATTCCTCCTTTTGAAGTGCCTTTCACCCGTGTGTTGGTGGATATTGTGGGCCCTCTTCCTAAGACTTCTTCAGGATTTTCTTATGTGTTGACCCTGATTGATATGGCTACTCGTTATCCTGAAGCCATTCCACTTAGAAATATCTCAGCAAAGAACGTGGTTAAGGAAATGCTAGGGTTCTTCACAAAGTTTGGTCTGCCGAAGAAGGTACAGTCAAACCGGGGAAGTAATGTCATGTCAAATGTTTTCAAGCAGTCTCTGAAAGAGTTGGGCATCACCCAGATCACGTCTTCAGCTTACCATCCCCAGACCCAAGGAGCGTTGGAGAGATATCATCAAACACTCAAATCGATGCTCAAGAAATACTGTTTGGAACATCAGAAAGACTGGGATAAAGGTCTTCCATTTGTTGTATTTGCCGCAAGAAAATTTCCAAATGAATCACTGGGCTTCTAACCTTTTGAACTACTGTTTGACCATGAAGTAAGAGGACACCTTAAGCTACTCAAGGAATGCTGGCTGTCGGAGGAAGATGACGTCAACCTGCTGGAGTATGTGATGAAGTTCAAAGAACGGCTGTCCACTGCCTTACAGCTGGCGAGAGAGAATTTAGGAGCTGCTCAGGAGATGAAGACTTGGTATGATAAGAAGTCCAGGTTACGCCACTTTCAGCCAGGAGATAAGGTTTTGATTCTGCTACCAGTGCATGGGCAACCTCTTCAAGCCAAGTTTAGTGGTCCTTATTTCGTGGAGAAGAAACTCAGTGATGTCAACTATGTCATCGCCACACCAGATCGTAGAAAGAACAAGCAACTTTGTCACATCAACATGCTAAAGTTATATCACAGGCGGGACGAAAATAACCCAGTCTGCACTGTAGCTATTCCACCCGAGTCTGCAAGTGAAGTTCTCCCATGCAGCATGAGCCTGAGTGATAGTTTGGGGAAGAATCCTGATATCATGAATGATCTCCAGACTAAGCTTTCTCATCTAGCTCCCGAGGAAAGGCAGGAGTTTTCGGCATAACTGCAGGAGTACCCGCATGTGTTCCGTGCCACTCCAGGAAGAACTACTGTCTTGATGCATGATGTCGATGTTGGAGACGCAAAGCCAATTAAACTGCCTCCTTACCGTGTGAACCCAGTGAAAGTTCCTCTCATCCAGAAGGAGCTTGGCTACCTGTTGAACCACAAGATGATTGAGCCCTGTCAGAGTGAGTGGAGTTCCCTGTCACTCTAGTCCCTAAGCCAGGTGGGTCACAGTGGCTTTGCATCGACTACAGACGTGTTAATCAGATAACCAAAACAGACACTTACCCTCTCCCTCGCGTGGAAGATTGCATAGACAAGAACGGAAAGGCTAGGTACATAAGTAAGTTTGATTTGTTAAAGGGATACTGGCAAGTACCTATGACTGAACGTGCTAGGGAGATCTCATGTTTTGTAACACTAGGAAAGACTTTTGCATGTTCTGTAATGCCATATGGTATAAAGAATGCATCAGCCACATTTCAGAAGCTCATGAATTTGTAACAGAGGGTTTGGCAGGGTGTGTTGTTTATATTGATGATGTATTAATCTTCAGTGACAACTGGAAGGATCACCTATGCCATGTCAGCAAATTTCTTGAGCGTTTGGTTCAGGCTAATCTTGTAGCTAATTTATCAAAGTGTGAGTTTGGTCAAGCTAAAGTTCAGTACCTTGGGTACGTAATTGGTGATGGACATGTTGCACCACCAGCAGCTAAGGTTCAGGTTATAAGTGATCTTCCCAGACCTAAAAGTAGGAAAGAGCTACAAAGATTTTTGGGAATGGTAGGTTATTACCGGAGATTTGTTCTTAACGTTTCAATTCTTGTATCACTGCTTACAGACCTACTGAAAAAGGGAGTTAAATTTGTCTGGACCGATAACTGTGAATCCTCTTTCAGCAAACTTAAAGCTATCCTATTAAGTCAGCCAGTGCTCGCTACTCCAAATTTTGCTGAGCCTTTAAAGATGGCTGTTGATGCAAGTGATACAGGAGCTGGGGCTGTTTTGCTGCAAGGGGATGATCAGGGTATTGAACACCCTGTATCTTTTAACAGTAAGAAATTCACTCCACCTCAAAAGAACTACTCAACTATTGAGAAAGAGCTTTTGGCCTTGATTTTGGGTTTACAGCATTTTTCATTTTTTTTGTGTTCTGGTTTTGACCCCATAGTCATTTATACCGATCATAACCCACTGAAATTCCTTAGTAAGTTTAAAGATAAAAATCAGAGATTGACAAGATGGAGTCTACTTCTTCAGGAGTATTCATTAGACATACAACATGTCAAGGGGAAAGAAAATGTTATTGCAGATTGCTTATCTAGACTTTAGACAGATTGTTTTAGAGTAATAAGAAATTTCCTTTGTAAATTTCTTTTTCTTTGTGGGGAGGTGTTACATAGCCTATGATTTCATCATCCTTTGTGTAATTCTAACGTACAGTATGGTGCATGTTTGATCACGAGCGTGTTCTACCTCACTCCCCCCCTCCTCCCTTATAGTAGAATAAGTCGTTCTTTCTGTTGTTCAGAGCAGGATTGTCAACTCTTTGTCCCCATGGCTTCATTTGCGGGTCCTTCTTGCAAGTTGTATCAAGCTCTGCCGGCCCCTATATAATGAGCTCAGTTTCTACATTAATTGCCACTTAGATCTACTCCTCATTTTGCTCACATCTCTGTCCTCCCCTGTACAGTTATTATTGTGGGTGCTCAGGATTGATTGATTTAAATAGGGCGCCGCAACAGCACAGGTCATATGGCGCCGTTAAAACAATACGGTAAAATCAGAAGCACAGAATGATAAAAATACTAAAAAGAGCCAACTAAAAGAAAAGAAAAGAAGAAGCTACAACTTACTCAACAACCCAGCCTCCTCCACAAACAGGAGGACCTCATGTCCCGGGGAGAGAGCCCTCTCTCCAAGTATCAACGACATCTCATAAGTACCATGAACACCCCGACAATGAAATAGAAATCGCTCACGCAGTTCCACCAGGCTGGGACACTCCACTAAAATGTGGCGCACAGTAAGGGGAACCAAACAGTCATCACAAAATGGCCGTGGCCCCCGGGACATGAGATAACCATGTGTGAGACGCGAGTGACCCGTACGAAGACGGGCCAGTGCAGTCTCTGAACGGCGTCCCCGCACATGGACATACGTCCACGGACGGTATGTCGTAGAGGTTACCTCCCCCATTTTGGTTGTAGCAACCAAAGCCTCCCACTGTCCCTGCCAACTAGCAAGAACTGCCACCCGAATGGAGGAGTACAGGTCACGAAAAGGAACTGGGAGGGAAGGAGCAGCCCGGGTCGATGCCTCCTTAGCCAGCCTGTCTGCCCGTTCATTTCCCAGAACACCAACATGCGCTGGGACCCAGCAAAACCCAACACTGTAACCCCTACGTTGGAGAAGATAAAACCACTCGAGGGCAGACAAAACAAGGGGATGAAGGGAAGAAGGACCAAAATGCTGAAGAGCAGAAAGAGCACTGCGAGAGTCGCTAAAAATGGTAAAAGACGAGATGGGAAGAGTAAAAATTAACTTGAAAGCTAAAATAATGGCAGACAGCTCTGCCGTAAAGACAGAGGCAACACCGGGGAGGCACCCACCTCTACAAAAGGAAGGGAAGACAACAGCATACCCAACCCCCGCACCAGACTTTGACCCATCGGTGAAAACAGGGATGGAGTCAGCATGTATGTTATAGTGTTCTAGGAACAATGCATGGGACTCCGAATCAAGTAACAAATTCCTATTTGAAACAACAGGATTACAGACAGGAACAAGCGGGAATTGCCAGTAACCAAACCTAGGTAACCGATGGGGACATACAGATAGAGATGGCAAATGGAAAGACTCCATTGCAGATGCAACCCTAAAACCAAAAGGCTTAGGGAAACTCGGGCGAGACACATAAAGATGGGAACGTGCATCATCAGACACAGACACACAAGAAGCAGACTCGGGAAGATGATGTAGGCGACACCAGCACCTCAATAAGGAGGACTGGCGACGCAAAGCCAGCGGAAGGATCTCAGCATCCACCAACAAGCTAGGAATTGGGGACGAGCGGAACGCACCAGTTGCCAAGTGAACACCAACATGGTGCACAGAGTCCAACACACGAAGCCGAGCCTCAGTAGCAGATGAGTAGACTTCGCTACTATACTCTAACTTCGAAAGAATAAGAGTCCGGTGCAAGAGGAGGAGAGTCTGTCGGTCGGCGCCCCAAGAAGTATGAGCCAAAACCCGAAGGAACGACAATGTCCTCATACAAGCCACCCTAACATGACGAAGATGAGGTACCCATGTCAGGCGGCTGTCAAATATAAGTCCCAGGAAGCGAGTCTCCTCCACACAAGAGATTCGTCTATCATAGATATACAAGTCAGGATCAGGGTGAACACCACGGAGGCGGCAAAAGTGAACAGCCACAGTCTTGGAAGCCGAGAAACGAAATCCCCGAGTAGAAGCCCACCGAGAGATCCTATTAATCGCCAGCTGCAGCTTCCTCACAATCAATGGCATCCGCCCCGCAGAAAAGGAGATTGATAAGTCATCAACATAAAGACTACCCCGAACTCCTGCAGGAAGTACACTAATAACACTGTTTATAGCCACTGCAAAAAGTGTTACGCTGAGTATACTCCCCTGCGGCACACCATCCTCCAGGGGACGAGCATCTGACAGAGCACCCCCAATCCGGACACGTAAAAAACGACGGGACAAAAATTTCTGCACAAAAGTGGGGAGTTGGCCACGGAGACCAAATTCAAACAGACTAAGCAAAATGCCATGACACCAAGCCGTGTCATAAGCCTTCTCCAAATCAAAAAAGACAGTGACATGGTGGTGCTTATTCGCAAATGCTTTACAAATAGAGGACTCCAAAGACAATAGAGCATCAGTTGTAGAACGCAGTTTCCGGAAACCATACTGAACCGGAGACAAGTAATTGCCCCTCTCCAAGTACCACACGAGCCTGACATTTACCATCTTCTCCAGTAACTTACAGATACATGAAGTCAGTGAAATGGGACGGAAGTTGGTCGCCAACTGATGGTCCTTCCCAGGCTTTGGAATGGGGAGGACTATAGCCACACCCCAAGAAAAGGGAAAATCACCAGTACTCCAAATAAGATTAAAAACCTCTAATAAAAAGGAACAAGCCTCATCAGACATGTGGCGTAAAAAGGCATAAGGGATATCGTCAAGGCCTGGAGACGAGTCACCACATTGGGATAAAGCCAGCTTTAGCTCAGAGAGAGAGAAGGGGACATTATATGGCTCTGCCTCATTGGAAGCAAAGTCCACCCCTTGCGACTCCACACAGCGCCGATGCTGCGCCATGGGCGAATTAGGATCCTTCCTGGAAACACTCGCAAAATGATCCGCAAAGACACTAGCGACCTCCTGTGGATCAGCCACCATCCTACCAGCATGAGACAAAACAGGAGGGGAAGGAGGCGAAAACTTACCAGAAATCTTGCGAACTCTGTTCCACACCTGGGTAAGCGGGGTCTGAGCATTAACTGAGGACACAAAGCGTTTCCACGACATTCGCCGAGCATTCTTAAAAACCCACCTAGCCCGAGCCCGGGCCCGTCGGAAGGCATCCATACACTGGGGATCACCACGATGCCGACGAAGACGAGAGAAGGCGGCACACTTCATTCTCACTGCAGCAGAACAATCATCATTCCACCAAGGGACTGGACGTTTGGAAAAATGGCCAGACGTCCTCGGGACGGACTGGAGGGCAGCAGAATGCAATAAATCAGTAAAATATGTCGCAGCTGCATCTGAGCCACCAAACTCAGCTAAGGGACAAACAGAAGAAGTAAGGTCTGTAAACAGCCGCCAATCAGCCTTATCAAGGCGCCACCGGGGAAGACGGGACCGAGGTTCAGACACCGTAGATTCTAAAACTATTGGAAAGTGATCACTCCCATGCAAATCTGGTAAGACCTGCCAACTAAAATCCAAGAGAGCACTAGGAGACACGAGGGAAATATCAATGGCAGAAAACGTACCAGTCTGAGCATGAAAGTGTGTCGCATCCCCAGAATTTAAAACATCCAACTCCACATCCTCAATAATACCAGCCAATAAAACACCTCTAGGGTTGACTGTGCAGTCACCCCAGAGAGGGTGGCGACAATTAAAATCTCCCAAAAGAAGAAAAGGAGAGGGTAGACCATGCACGAGGCAGTCGAGATCACCCCGCTCAAGGGCAGCAGCAGGCGGAAGATAGATACTGCAGAGAGTATACCACCTGTTCAGAAATAACTTGACTGCAACAGCCTGCAGTGGAGATTGCAGGTTGACGTCGTAGTATGGTACATCCTTGCGGATTAGAACTGCAGAGCCACCACGACGACCTTGCCCCAAAATAGGGGTGGAATAAAATGCATAATAACCGGAAGGAGCGGGAGGAACAGAGTCTCCCACCATTGTCTCCTGGAGACACACACACACTGGGGAGAAACGAGAGAGGAGGAGACTCAGCTCCTCCCAGGATGCACACAAACCACGACAATTCCACTGAAGGACCTTGAATACTGCTAACTTGAGAGGGGTTTCAGGGGAGCCTCAGAAGGAGGCTTCCCCTTGCCGACCTGACTAGAAATTGCTTTCAAGCGGCGAGGCTTATCGGTGCCCACCATGCCTGTAGGCTCAGGAATCTGAGACTGAGAAACCCGCTCACGAGTCCCTGAAACACCTGAGACAACCGAAGGAGGAGGAATCCTCGATACAGACAGACCAGCACTGTCCCTGGAGGAGGACAGTTTGGGAAGACGCAAATGAGTAACAGTCGACTCAGAGTCAGAAGACGTTCCCAAAGAGACCTTCCTGGGGGGGACACCCACCGAGTCAAGGGACTCAACAGATCCCCTGTGACGCTTCAGGATGGACTGAGAAAAATCCTTGGAGGAGCCAGTTGCAGGAGACTGTCTCAGCCTAACCCTGGGAGGCCTCTGCGGCTTAGCCCTGGGAGGCATCCGAGACTTAACCCTGGGAGGCGTCCGTGGCTGAGAATCCATGGGAGCATGAACCTCGACAGCATGAACACCCATACAAGGAGCCTGCGTCGAAGCTGGAGAAGAGACAACAGAGGGCCCTGCCGAAGATGTAGTGGAGAGCACTACCGTAGATACCGAAGATGGTTCACCTGTGGAACTTTCCAGAACCGAAAACTTGTTGCTAAAAGTCACTGATGGAGCAATAGTCTCACAAGAGTGGGAAGAAACAACTACAGGTTGGGAAGAGCAGGAAGGCGCCACAACACAAGAACCCAAAACAGAGGCAGAGGAGCCAGAGCGGAGGGAGGAGGCGTACACCATCGCCCCACCACCCTTTTGTCTAAAAAGAAGCTCCCTCCTGGCACTACCGAGACCAATGAACTGGGAATTAGCCAGTTGAAGGATATCTTGCTCAAGACAGTATTTCTGACACTTACGAAAACGTGGTGGGTGAGCCCCCCTGCAGTGGAAGCAGAAAGGCTCAGAGTCGCAATCGGGAGTAGGGTGTGAGTCGAGGGCAGAGCAGCGACCACACCGCGGACGGTTAGTACAATTCTTCCTACTATGGCCAAACTCATAACACGAGTAACATTGCAATGGACGATCAACAAAAGCCCTCACTGGGAGAGAAAGAGGACCAATCTCAACACGCTCAGGGAGGAAAGAACCATAAAATGTTAGCATGATTAAATTACTGTTCCCTCCAATCTTTGCCACTTGGTGAACGGAATCAGGGCAAAACCTAAGGCTCTCATCATCCGAAAATTCATACAGGTCCGAATTATAAATACGACCCTTGCTATAATTAAATGAGTGATGAGGCTTGATAGAATCAAAGATACCATCAGAAGGGCAAGGCAGATGGAGGAGCATTATTGCTTGCGTCAGATCTTTAGCATGGATCAAAACACCCTTACCATACTTCTTGATGTTACCCGCTGGGAGCACACCAATTTCCCTTTCCAGGTACCTGGCAGCATTTAGAAAGTTTCCACGCCCATCCTTATAATGGGCAACAAACCAGTAAGGGGTAGGGGCCTTACGAACCTTGGTAGCCTGTTCCTCTGCATCTTCAAAAACGTTGGGACAATAGTCGCTCTCACTATCTTGGACATTACGAGACCGAATAAGCTCTGCAACTAAGTCACTGGCACCAAGATGCAAGGAACCTAGTGCCTCAAGAGCAGCTTGAGCAGCAACACCAGATGTAAATGTTACATAGCACCTATTGGCGAGGCAGTCAGCTTCATATTTGAGACGGATACGGAGAACCGTCCCAAAAGGTCTCAATGCAGCGTGAATAGCACGGAATGACAGGGTCACAAAAATATTTCGCAGGAACAGTGTGTCGAGACCAGTCCCAACAGCCGATCCCTGGGATCTCTCAACAGGAGCAGCAGCGGCAGGGGGAGTACAAGCCTCACCCCGCACAAAACCATCACGACCAGAGGGTGACGTCTCGAGGGCTTGGCCGACCGCACCTCGAGGACCAGAACAAATATTTTCAGTATCCATAAACTGATCTTGAAAGTAAATGGCCCCAGGGGCCAAGGGTAACCGCCTACCGGGACTACGAAAGGAGAGAGCGCCAACAACCGCGAACGGGGTACCTCGTCCCCATGGTGGCCACTCGTTTTAAAAAGTAACCCCGCATGATCCGAAAGTTTGTCCACGACGGAGCAAGACCTCTCCCCATAACGCATCCCAGCCCAGACACCCAACCATCCAACACAGGACGACCTCAACAGGCGGCCCCTCTGGCGGGCGGCACCGTTAGCCCGTACTGGCAGCCTAAAACCTCGAGAACCATTTAGTCTGGCCCCTCACTGGCGACCTTACTAGCTTGGGAAGCCCTCTCTCCCCCCAAAACAGGGGCAGAGCAGGGGTCGAAACCCCCTCTAGTCTAGCTCGCCAGGTCCTCAGGGCACACAAGCCCCCCCACCACGACAAGGCGGTTCTCACTAGGGGGGTGGGTGCTCAGGAAGTCTCCAGCCATCTAGCAGCTGTGTAATTGGAGTATAAGTGTTACTGCATTTTTTCTTGTACTGTGTAGCATAAGCTGTTAATTCTTAGGCCTAGTAAGGTTTTTGTGATTAATGTAAAGTTTCATGTCAGCCATTGTTCATAATATTTCGTATCTGTAATAATATATCTTGCATTCACTGAGTATTATCTGGTATTTTCATTTTATCAGGGCTGACTTAGATAAATTTACTCATACTAATTTTGTGTTAATAGAGGCTATTGCAGTTAACCATATATTTAACCTGTTTTTTGCCATTACATTATCCTCATGAGTCCTGAATGTTTTGTTGTTAGTTTGAGCATTAAACTTTAACTTGTAATTTTACCTAACTCTTTTGTTTTGAACCTGGAACTTTACGGGACAGTAGTGATTTTTAGTATTCTCGCTTAAAGTGTACATTATCTTTCTCTGTTCCGTAACAATATATATATATATATATATATATATATATATATATATATATATATATTATTGTTACATAGCCTATGATTTCATCATCCTTTGTGTAATTCTAACGTACAGTATGCTGCATGTTTGATCACGAGCGTGTTCTACCTCACTCCCCCCGTCCTCCCTTATAGTAGAGTAAGTCGTTCTTTCTGTTGTTCAGAGCAGGATTGTCAACTCTTTGTCCCCTCTGGCTTCATTTGCGCGTCCTTCTTACAAGTTGTATCAAGCTCTGGCGGCCCCTATATAATGAGCTCAGTCTCTACATTAATTGCCACTTAGATCTACTCATTTTGCTAACATCTCTGTCCTCCCCTGTACAGTTGTTATTATTGTGAGTGCTCCGGAAGTCTCGAGCCATCTAATTGCTGTGTAATTTGAGTATGAGTGTTATTACATTTTGTTCTTGTACTGTATAGCATAAGCTGTTAATTTGTAGGCCTAGTGAGGTTTTTGTGATTAATGTAAAGTTTGGATGTCAGTCATTATTAATAACATTTTGTACCTGTAATAATATATCTTGCATTCACTGAGTATTATCTGGTATTTTCATTTTATCAGGGCTGACTTAGATAAATTTACTCTTGCTAATTTCGTGTTAATAGAGGCTATTGCAGTTAACCATATTTTAACCTGTTTTTTGCCATTACATTATCCTTATGAGTCCTGAATGTTTTGTTGTTAGTTTGAGCATTAAACTTTAACTTGTAATTTTACCTAACTCTTTTGTTTTGAACCTGGAACTTTACGGGACAGTAGTGATTTTTAGTATTCTCACTTAAAGTGTACATTATCTTTGTTCCGTAACAATATATATATATATATATATATATATATATATATATATATATATATATATATATATATATATATATATATAGAGAGAGAGAGAGAGAGAGAGAGAGAGAGAGAGAGAGAGAAAGAGAGAGAGAGAGAGAGAGAGAGAGAGAGAGAGATGGAAAATGGTATCACACAATCGTTAGCCTGGGAAAATATTGCACTTTTTAAAAATCTGATCAGTAGGCTAAAGATGCCACTTGTAAGCCTTAGTTATGTAGGCATAATATAACACAATACTATATGTAACTACTCTATCTAGCCATTGGTAACAATATGTAGAACAGGTAGTTATGTGCGAGTCCTCCATGAAGAGTTAAAGAATACATCCCCTTACCCAGGACTAAGCAAGAATGCTAAACACCTCTGATCATGTGTCGGAAACGTGACAAACATAATTATACACGCACAAACGCACGCACACATACGGCCACACTCTTTAGCCGGAAGCTAGAGGGAGATATAAGTCCGATTTCACATGTAGGAAGTTTAGAAGATAGGAGAATACAGAGCGAGAAAGAGTAGGACAGGAGAGAACAAGAGTTAGACAAGGAGAGAGCGATAGGGAGCAGGAGAGTAAAGTAGGAGGACAGCAGCTAGCACAAACTGCTACTGCTGAGATGTGGGCACCATCCAGCCCTCTTAAGCTACCAAAAGAGGCTGGATGACTCCGTGTCTGATGCCTGTCCAGGATGCAACATCACCCCATACTATTAAGCACATTATGGAAGACTGCATTGCACACAATCACATACGTCAACAACACAACATACACTCTTTGAGAGCTCTGTGGGAAAGCCCGGTCTCGGCCATGGCCTTCCTAAGGGACTCGGGGCTGTTCGGCCAGACTGCCTAGGGAACAACAACAACTACTACTACTACTACTACTACTACTGCTAGTAACCATTGGCTACAAGGGTCACGCCAAGCTCTTAACTTTTATTCAAGTAACTGTCTCACAATAAACTCCGTCGACCCAATTCTGCCTGTTTCATCATCCACTTAAAATACGAAGAGAATAACGGAGAAGAGAAGACCTACATTGATTATCTCCTACACGCCTCACCATTACTCTCTCCAAGCGACTCTCCCATTGGCGATTCAACCAAATAACCTTCTCTATAGATTTACACCCCTCGGCTACATCTACCTACACTCCCAACGACACCGAGTGCTGACTCTGTCATACCAGGACCTAACCTACCTTAACCAAACCCTGAGTGACGTGTGTGACGTCTGACCTCCACCACCAGGAAGAGGAGAGCGAGTGTCTTGACCCTAGATGTAATAACATTAAACAAACACCAAGACTGTATCTCCACTGCTATTCTAATGAACTGATTTATTCTAACCAAGGTTGTATTAGTTAAAACTTCACCAATTACATGACTATCCATAAAATACTATCACATAGTTAACGAACCAAGCAATATATATATTTTCATCATCATAAATATTACAAACTACAGAGTGAGAGACAATTACACGATTTACACTTACAGATGTGTTTTATAATTTTAATTTTATAAGCAATCAAGAGAAAAGTAAAATATGATTCATTGTGTAATCCCATTATGCTAAGTAAAGTTCCATAATTAGTGCCCAAAAGATCAACATTAACAGTGACAAATACCCTGACACAAACACCAGAAAACGATCAACAAAATATAAATTCCAAAACACCATCAGAAACACAAGTACGAGCGGAAAACCAGACTCAGGAAACAAAACATACTAGATAAAGAACAGCAAACAGATGCAATTTACGCTGAAATAAATGATGATGACACTTGGTCAGAAATGTCAAATGAAGATAGTGAATTTTATAAAAATTTGCCTCCATTTTACTATAACTTAGACCATAGAGTATTAAGATCAGGAAAAAAAAAAAATATAAATTGCCTGTAAATGGCGATTGCAAGAAAAACACGGTAAAGATGGCTAATGTAGATGAAGCAAGTACTACTGCAGTACCTTCTCCACAAAATCCCAGCAAAACTCCATTTCCAGTGTATATTTGTCATGAAGACAATGAACTACCAAAATTCTCCGGTACGGAAAAAGATAAGATTGACGTAAACACACTTACTGAACAGTGTCAGCAGTATTTCAGTAGGAGACACATTACAGATGAGAAAGGAAAATGATTATTATTATTTTTTTTTTTAACTAGAATAAATCAGGAACGACGCCCAGCAGGAAATTTGTTACGGTCAGACAAGGTGTTGAGAGCTTCAACATTTGAGCAGTTTAAGACAGAATTCCTCAGGAAATTCTCTGGAGGGAAGAATTTTCTTGGTGGTATAATCCCAGCATTACACAAAATTGTAGACCTACTTAGGCAAACACACTCAGCTTTAGACCTAGGGAAGATTACAGCACATATTTCCACCATTAAAAAGACCCTTTTATCTAGCCTAGAAAACTCAGACTGGGTCACATAGGATGGTAATATATCACCAGTGCATGTCGTTGATATCATTGGCTACATAGCAGCTCTATGCCAATTTCCTGACAGGATATTAAAAATGTCAAAAACCATACCATATTATCCAGGGATGAGTTTACTTGACTCCATTTATGAGGTGGAATTAAACTGCAGTAAAGCTGGTGTGACTGACACATCAGAGGCAAAGAGGACAGGGATCAAAGAGCCAGAAATCGTTGCAGGGATAAATAAGTCAAGTCCTGGCAAGAACCAGAGACAATCTCGACCACTTCAGAAACAAGCACACAGTCAGGTTAGCTCAAGGACTCGTTCCCACACACATGGTAACAGGGCGTTACAAAAGACTGGCCGAAGTCCCAGTAGACATCGATCGGCACAAAGAGAAGCAAATGGAAGATCACCATAGGTCGAACTCAAATAACACTCTGTTATTATTGTGCAATGACTGGTCACACAAAATCGGAGTGTTACATTAAAACGAAAGAAGATAGGCAAAAGGCAAAAGGTTTCGAGGCATTTTGCAGATATCATAGTTCCACCGGACATTGGACCTCAGATTGTAGAACGATAGAAAAAATGTTATCCATCTATAGATTGGGGGAAGATCGTACCAGCACAAAAGACGACGACACATAAAACACCCCAAAAAACAGTTAACATATGAAGTCTCTTTGGAAATGAATGCATTTTGGTCTCTGCTTTATGTGTAGAGGAAGAGATTTCATTATTTTTGGATTCTGGCTCACTAGTGAATTTAATAACGCAAGATGAGTTAGCAAGAAGTTTTAGGAATAGAAGAAAAGTGACGTTTTTGGAAAACTGAGACATAAATTTATACACAGTGGACGGTAAAGAAATACCAGTTATTGGTATGATCGAGTTAAACATGAATTTCACAGAGATCACAAAATCATTTACTAATTATCAATTAGCGGAGAAATGCTGCTTGGACTTAACACAATAACACAAAATATAATATTATATTGATGCCACATTTCAATGGAATTCATTATGACTGCGAATTCATAGAGGAAATTTCATCTCCTGATAATACAGCCAGCAATTATAGGAAATCTAGCGTCACAAGAACGATTACACACAAAACCAAAATGGGGGAGTCCGACGTACAACTTCTCAAAGAAAATGGGCGCGTAGACCAGCTGCCACAGCCCAACCCCCACTCCTCACTCACACAGTGCAAACGTGACTCATCCATTCTTTTTTATGCGAGGAAGAAGGAACCAAAGGCCATAAGCCAGCAATAAATGTTCCCTCCAAGATAAAACCAAAATACGAGAGCAAGCCAAATTCAAGATCCATTCATTTCGAGATGCCTGGACACACTGCGTTCAAAAGACTGGAGATCATAGGAAGCAGGAAGTACAGACAGAGGGAGATAGTTCCAGAGTTGACCTGTTGCATAAATGAAGGACTCGGAGTAACGGTTAACTCTTGCATTAGAGAGCTGGACAGAAAAGGGATGAGAGTTTGCTGCTACGCGCCCGTCGTAGAGGTGGAGGAATGCATGCAGACAGTTCAGAGGAGCAGTGACCATTAAAACAGCGATAGAAAAGAGATAAAGATGCAACAGTGCGGCGAAGAGACAGAGGTTGAAGGGAGTCATTAAGAGGAGGAGAGTTAATGAGACGAAAAGCCTTTGACTCCACCCTATTGAGAAGAGCTGTATGTGGGGAGCTTCCCCACACATGAGAGTTGTACTCCACACAATAGCGGATAAAACCTCTGTATAGAGTCAACAATTGTGCAGGGGTAAAGAAAGAACGGAGTCGGCTTAGCACACCCAATCTCTTGGAAGCAGATTTTACAAGAGATGTAATATGATCTTTCCAAGATAAGTCCCGAGTAAACGCAAGGAGGATGCAGGATTAAACATTGGTTGGTACACCTGTGGAAGATTTTGACGGGTTGATAGGTGTAAGAACTGAGTCTTAGATGCATTAAAAACAACAAGATTATTTTTACCCCAGTCAGAGATACGAGCCAAGTCAGACATTAGGTGTGCCATAGCCTCATCCCATGTTTGTTGAAGTAACTGCTGAGATGGGCGTTGCGGAAACCGAATGGAAAGGTGAAGGGTGGAGTCATCAGCATATGACTGGATAGGGTAGATGTACAGCTTAGAAGGTCACTGATGAATAAAAGGAAGAGAGTTGGCGATATGACAGAGCCCTGAGGAACACCACTGTTGATAGAAGAAGAACGATGGCCATCTAGAACAGCGGCTATAGAACGCACAAACTTACCCAGCCAGCATTAATTATGATATAATTTTTTTTTTTCCTAATAATCATGGCAGCGCAACTGCCAGGGTCATTTGCCGCCGTATAACAAAAAATGTAAAAAGTAAAAACAAAAAACAAAGGATAAACCACACAATCAAAAAGGAGAAATTCTAAATATCCTTAAAAAGTCCTGCCTCCTTCACAAACGAGAGGGTTGCCCCTCCCAAGACACAGGCATCCTTCCCAAGCACGGAGGAAAGATGATACACACCACCATCCATTTGGTGGTCAGAGAGGAACCGACGACGCAAATCCTGAAGACTAGGGCACTCCACCAACAGGTGCCGAACAGTCAAGGGAATCAGACACTCATCACAGAATGGAGGAGGAGCCCTCTCCATTAAAAAACCATGAGAGAAACGGGTGTGGCCAATGCGGAGGCGGCACAAAGCAGTCTCCCATTGACGAGGGAAGCCCTGGTAACTGAATGAGCCCACCTTCTGGCAAATCGAGCGCAACTTATTGGCACCTACAGCATCCCAATACTCCTGCCAACAGCACCAAACTCTGAAGGCAATAAAAGAGTGCATATCTGCAGCAGGCAGACGATACAGAGGGGACTGTGCAAGAGGGGGACGAGCCGCTGCCGCCTTGGCCAGCAGATCAGCTCGTTCATTCCCTACTACTCCTACATGAGCTGGAACCCAACAGAAATCTACACGACGTCCACGACGCCCTAAAAGGAAAAGCCACTCTAAAATGGATAAAACAAAAGGATGAGAGGGATTAAAAGACTCCATTGCAGAAAGAGCACTTCGTGAGTCACTAAAAACAGTAAAAGCAGTGTGGGGGAGAGTGAAGAGAATCTGAAGGGCAAATAAAATAGCAGTCAGCTCAGCCATAAAAACAGAAGCAGTCACAGGGAGGCTCCCACCTCGACAGAATGTGGGAAACACCACACCAAAGCCCACACCCGCATCAGACTTAGATCCATCAGTATAAACTGGTATGGAGTCCCCATGAGAAAAGGCATGCTCTAAAAACAGAGAAAATAAAACCTGAGAAGGAAGGGAGGCCTTACTGGATGAGAAGAAATGACAAAATGTCACCCTAGGGAGAAGCCAGTAGCCCACCCTCGGGACACGGTGGGGAGTGATCGGCACAGAAGGAACAGAGAAGGTAGACACAACTGACTGCACCCTGAAACCAAAGGGCTTTGGAAAGGATGGCCGAGTGGCAAAAATAGGTGACCAAGAATCTTGAGAGACCTTGACAAAGGGCACAGAGTCTGGGAGACGAGATAAGCGATACCAACATCGCATCAAAAGGGAAGAGCGGAGCAAGTCTAGAGGAAGGACACCAGCATCAGCCAACAAACTCGAAATCGGGGAAGATCGGAATGCCCCAGTGGCGAGACGAACACCAGCATGATGTATGGAATCTAAACTACGAAGCCGGGCTTCTGAGGCAGAAGAATAAACTTCACATCCATTATGAAGTTTGGATAAAATCAGAGACTGATGCAAGAGGAGGAGGGTCTTACGATCAGCTCCCCAGTATGTGTGCGCTAAAACTTTCAAGAGACCCAATGCTTTGAGACACTCAGCTTTTACGTACGCCAAGTGAGGGACCCAAGTCAACCGGCTGTCAAAAATCAGCCCTAAGAACCGGGTTTCCTTTAAACACGAAATATGACGCCCGTCTAAAAAAAGGTTTGGGTCAGGGTGGACTCCACGAATGCGGCAAAAATGCATGGCAACGGTCTTCTTGAAGGAAAATCGAAAACCTCGGTCATCAGCCCATCTAGAGACACGGTTGAGAGCCATCTGCATCCTCCTTTCTGCCATTGACATCCGTGAGGCAGTGACAGAGATTGATAAATCGTCAACATAGAGAGAGCCACGAACACCATCAGGGAGCACAGAAATAATGCTGTTAATTGCCACTGCGAAAAGGGTAACACTTAGTATGCTCCCTTGTGGCACACCATCCTCAAGGGGACGTGCAGTAGACAGCTCACTCTCAACTCGGACCCGAATAATACGATTAGATAAAAACTCCCGGATAAAAGTGGGGAGTCGCCCACGGAGACCAAACTCATAAAGTGATTGTAATATACCATGACGCCAGGAAGTGTCGTATGCCTTCTCCAAATCAAAGAACACTGTGATATGATGCTGGTTAGCTGCAAAAGCCTGGCAGATGGAAGATTCTAAAGAAAGGAGAGCATCTGTCGTCGACCGCATCTTCCGAAACCCACTCTGGACTGGAGACAAGTAACCACCCTTCTCTAAGTACCACATGAGCCGACTATTCACCATTTTTTCGAGGACCTTACAAAGGCAAGATGTCAGCGAGATACGGCGATAATTAGTGGCCTGCAAGTGATCCTTACCCGGCTTAGGGATGGGGAGAACCACAGCAACACCCCATGAGGCTGGAAACCCACCAGTGCACCAAATTCTGTTATACAGTGACAACAGAAAATGAAGGGCTGCATCAGGCAAGTGGTGTAAGAAAGCACATGGGACATCATCCAAGCCTGGAGATGAGTCGCGACACTGCGACAATGCCGTCTGAAGTTCAGAAGCAGAAAAAGCAACATTATATGACTCCTCCGCAGTAGATGGAAAACTAATGCCCAAAGATTCCAGGTGCCGTCGGCGGCGTGCCAACGGGGATGAGGTGTCCTTCCTAGAGACATTAGCAAAATAAGCTGCAAATATCTCGGCAACAGACGAAGAATGAGCCACCACCACACCTGCATGAGATAAAACAGGAGGAGAGGGAACGGGAAATTTCCCTGAAATCTTCCTCACCCGTTTCCACACTTTCGTGAGAGGAGTCTGTGAAGAAATTGAAGAAACAAATGACGCCCAAGACTTCCTCCTAGCCTCCTTCATAACCCACCGGGCATGAGCTCGGGCCCTCCTATATGCCGCTAAGTAACCAGGGTCACCTTGGTGATGACGAAGTCGGGAGAAAGCAGCACGTTTAGCTTGAACAGTAGAAGCACACTCATCGGTCCACCAGGGAACTGGACGGCAAGGAAAGTGACCAGCTGTTCTCGGAATACTCTGCAGTGCCGACGAGTGAAGTAAGTCTGTGAAATACTCAACAGCAGCATCAGTGCTGAGAAAATCCTCCACACATCGGCTCGGGGAACACAACTCCTCAAAAACCGGCCAGACTGCCCTATCCAAGCGCCAGCGGGGAAGACGACGCCAAGGCGCACTCTGTGTCGATCTTAATAAAATAGGGAAGTGGTCACTGCCATGTAAGTCCGGTAACACAGCCCATGTAAAATTCAGGGCTACCCCTGCAGAGCACAGAGACAAATCAATAGAAGTAAAAATACCCGTTTGACTATGGAAATAAGTAACTTCACCAGAATTTAAAATGTACAGATCCACATCCTTCACAATGGAGGCTAACATAGTACCTCTAGCATCAGCTGTGGAGCCACCCCACAGGGGATGATGACTGTTCATGTCGGCCAGCAAGAAATAGGGTGAGGGAAGTGCATGAATAAGATTTTCAAGATCAACCTTCTCAATAGTGGCACTAGGAGGGAGGTACAAAGAGCACACAGGATAATGACGGGGAAGGAAAATCTGGAGAGCAACAGCCTGCAGTGGAGTGTTAAGACTCACAGCAGTGAAAGGTATGTCACTGCATACTAGAATAGCCACACCCCCACCATGACCCTGTCCAGGAAGAGGATCTGAATAAAAAACCTGGGAACCAGGTGGACTGGGAGGCGCCGCATCACCAACCATTGTCTCTTGTAGGCAAACACACACAGGTGAATACTCAGCCAGAAGCCAATGGAGTTCCTCCCAGTTGGCTCGTAAACCACGGCAGTTCCATTGAATATAATTAGCCATTAAAACTATTGAAATAAAAAGGGGCAGGGGTGAGGGACAAACAGAAAACCATAAAAAAATACTAAAAATATTAAAATGAAGGAACTATGTACTCAAAAGAAAGGGTCACTTAGTGGAAACCACTGAGCGACCCTGGGAGACAATCTTCTTGGGAATGCGGATACGCCCACGAAGGGCCTTGTCACGGGCAGCAGCACGGCTAGAACGAGGGCCTGGGGTCTGCGAAGTGTTGGGAGATTTCACAGACACCCGTCGCTGCCCACCAGGAGAGGAAGTGCTACTCCGAACCCTGCCCGGGGCCCCCAGTGAACCAAGAGGTCGAGCAGGAGGGGTTGGGGTCCTGGCCTCCAAACGTGGAGGGGGTAGGACAGGATCCTCCGAGGTAACTGGAGGAGGAACATCCGATACCCCGGAGGAAGAGGTGCCAGACTGACCTGACACCCCAGAAGCCCCCGAAGACCCAGAAGCAGGGTCCGAGGGCTGTTGCACAGATGGAGTAACTACAGATGGTGTGGACTCCACGACCGACACCTTGCTTGGAGGATCTTCAAGACTCAAAGACTCTGAGGAACCACGATGACGTTTAGCGAATGAAGAATGTGCACCATGACTAACAGGGGATACCATAGATGTAGAGGTCGAGTCTTGAACTGTAGCGGCAACCGTCTCAAGTGCAGGAGATTGTTGCACTGGCATGGGATCAACAGATGAAGGCATAGGAGCTGACACAACAGGAGGAACTCGAGTCTGCTGCTGGACAGGACGATGAGGACGGCTATGACCGGACAAAACTGACACATAAGACACTCCGTTACGGAGAACAGATGACATGGCTGTACTCCTGGCCTCAGAAAAGCTTATTTTATCACGATTACGGATGAGGAGGATCTCCTTCTCCAAGCAAAACCGGGCACAGTCTTTAGATGAAGCAGGATGTGCCTCGCCACAGTGCAAACAACAAACAGGTCCAGGACAGTCCTGTCCTGCATGAGTGGATTCTCCACAACTGACACACACCACTGGGAGGCCCTGTTGCAAACGACAACAGACTCGTCCAACATGCCCGTACATCTGACAGTGGTAGCAGCGTCGTGGGTTTGGTACAAAGGGTTTGATCCTAAGGGACAATCAAGCCACCTTGATGGATGAAGGGAGAACAGTACAGTCGAACGTCAGCAACAAGGATGGAGTTGGGGTAAGTACACCATCAACCTTCTTCCGAAACCTCTCCACTTTAACAACCCTGTGGACCTGGAGTTCTTCAAGCAGCTTCTCTTCACTGTAGCGAAGTAAGTCTTTGGAGAAAACAACACCTCTACTATGATTGAAAAAAGCATGAGGGACACAAGTAAACAGTGCATCCGGGTCCTTACACTGGGCAGCCAGCCGGGAACCCTCTTCAGGGGATGTAACCTCCACTAGTAGGCTACCATCCCCCTGAGGTGAAATCTTTGGCTCTCTCCCACAGATTGACATAATGCGGCGATGAACAGTAAAAATATCCAAATTCCCAATAGGCTGACCATCCAAAGTACGAATGGTGTAGTACCTTGCGAAATCAACCCTCTCAAAGACACCCGGCAGGACCACACGGGCATGTCCACAATATGTTGTTGTCTGTTGCTGGCTCTTCTTTGTAGTGGCCACTGACTGTAAAGCACTGGAACCAGGTAGGTATGGTTCCAGGGTGGCAATATGGGCCTCACCAGCCAAAGGCACAGGAGGTGCACAGGAGGGAGACTGTAATGGATGGTCAGGGACGGAACCAGGGTCGTCAGCTGCAAAAATTTTAGAAGCCATATTCAAAAAGAACCACCTTCATTCCCCCACCCCTCCACCCACCATGGAGCCCGACAAGGGGAGGCCATATGCCAGGGAAAGCACCACTGGCGACCCCAGAGGTAGTGGGAAAGTATACGCAGGTAACCACCAAGGGACCCTGACAAGGGTGACTCCAGGACGATAGGAGCCACCAGGTCCCCCAGTGCCGGCTTGACCCTAAAGCCACTAGGTGACTAGCCTGGATGGCTAGCCAGTGACCAGCCAATTGACCTGGTCGGGCCCAACCAGGCCACCCGTCTAGCCAGAATAAGGGACCAAAGAGGTGTATTGATAGCTGCAGGGCGCAACATGCAGCATCGCTCAACCTCCAGGACTCCCGTCTCCCAGCATTACGGGACGCCACGCACGGCAAACACGTGGGGAGGCAACAGTCCCACCCTAGATGGCAAATGGGCAGGGACTGACATCACCAGTAGGCCTCCTCTACCAGTGATGCAGGGGGTGCTTGGTACACAAGGCCGACAAATGCCAAACCCTACAAAGGTAGGCTTGTATCCCAAGTAGGTGGCACTGCTAACCATGCTTCAAGCCCCACCACCACGTCAAGGTGACCCCCTACAGTGGGGAATTATGATATAAATTTACCATCAAAATCATTCATGCAAGTTACGATTAAGAGTAAATTGAGAAATTGTAATGTCATTTCATTAGAAGAGACGTTTTAATAAATGGCCTTTTGATAGAGAGCGCCCTGTGCTGGATGTATGACAAGGGTAAGACGAATGTCATTTTAGCTAACACAATGAATTGAGATGTGAATATTAAGAAAGGAGCCTGTATTTGTAGGTTAGAAATTTGCCCAGCTCCTATACGCGAAGTGACGGTAGCAGGGACGTCGAGCAGAGTAAACTCTTCAGAGTGCATAAAGGAGAATTTATTTCATTCAGTTCAATTCAACGTAGACAAAGATCTCTTTAATCTCTTAGAAAAACACAGGCAAACGGTAGCATTACCTGGAGAACAGTTAGGGTGTACTAACCTGATTACACACAAGATTAACGTACATCCGGACACACAACCTGTATATATACCAGCTTATAGGGTCGCTCATTCTCAACGTGCCATGGCAAATCAGTATGTTGAGGAAACGTGAAAACTAGGTGTTATTGACAATCTGTCTCCCCTTGGAATGCCTCATTTTTTTTCGTGGCCAAACGAAACGGAAAATTCGTGCGGTAGTAGATTACCGTAAATTAAATCAGCACACAATCCCTGACCGGTTTCCTGTGCTATTGTTAAGTGACGTCTTACAAAATATTGGACCAGAAAATAATGTATTTTCCACAATCGATTTGCTCAATGGCTATTACCAAACTAACCTCGACCAAGAATCACACAAATACACTGCTTTCTCCACGAATACAGGACACTACCAAAACAAACGAATGCCTATGGGTTCCAGAGACTGATGAATTACACATTGCCTGGAATGCTGGGAAAAGGAATATTTGTCTATCTAGATGACACTATTATAGCTACTCCAAGCATAGACGAACATCTACAGAAACTAGACCAGGTCCTAAAAGAGCTTGCTGATGCTGTCTTAAAAATTAAGCTGTCTAAATGCAAATTTTGCTTTAAGGAAATAAAATTCATAGGCCATAGATTAGATGCCCAAGGTATTCACACGTCTGAGGACAAAATACAGGCGGCAAGGAATTTCCCAGACTCTACAAATATAGATGAAATAAGACGGTTTGGGGGGCTAGCGGGTTATTACCGCTCCTTTATTAACTAATTCTCTCATATAGCACAACCGCTACTCATTCTACTAAAAAAGTATGCTGTATTTCAGTGGGAATGAATGAATGAATGAAGGAAAGAAAATGTGAAATGGCTGCGCAACAGCAGAGGTCATATGCCGTCGAACGCAAACATTAAAAAAAAGGCAAAATATATTCAAAACGATAAAAAGCAAAGAGATAAACAATGCATAAAACACATGAACAATATAAAAGAATAAAAAAATCCACCAAACCTAAAAAACGCGATGGAAAGATATGGGTTAAAATTAGACCATTACCATTAAAACACAGACTAATATACGGAAAAGTCCTACAGCTTACAGAGAAGGCCAGAACTCAACACAAAACAGAAGGTGCCTCCCCCCATAGCACAAGCCTCTTCCCAAGAACCGAGGAAAGAAGGTACGATCAGTCGGCAGCTCTGCACCCGGAAAGGTACTGCTGACGAAGGTCCCCAAGACTGGGGCATTCGATAAGGAGATGCCGCACAGTCAAAGGAACCAGACAGACATTGCAATAGGGAGGGTGGCTCCCTCTCCATTAAAAAAACATGGATCAGCCTAGTATGGCCGATCCGGAGACGAGCCAAAGCTGTTTCCCAATGTCGAGACAGTCCCACATACCCCCCATCGCCCAGGTTCCTACGAATGCTGTGGAGTTTGTTCGCCCCTGTTGCATCCCACCTCCTCTGCCAGCAGAAACGGACAGCCTCCACAGTGGCTGCACATAAATCCTCGGATGGGACATGGTACTGAGGAGAGGAAGGGTGAGAGGCAGCAGCTCTCGCCAAAGAGTCAGCACGCTCATTGCCCATGACCCCCAAATGTGCAGGGACCCAAAGTGATTGTACAGAGTATCCTTGCCTACATAAATGATTGATTGATTGCAAGTAATTAAAATCTAGTGGCGCAACTGCCAGGGTCATATGCCGCCGGACGACAAAGTAAAAGGCACAGCAAAATAAAAAGTGCATATTCAAATTAAAGTTAATATCTGTTAGTAGGAATAAAATACTGAAAATAATAAAATAATAGTTTATGAAGTATCAACCACTTATAAAAGTGGAAGGAGGCCTGCATCCTGAAGAAAACTAAAAACATCACTAAAATCGGTAAAGGCTTCACCAAGCATCGAGGACAAACAGTATGCACCATCTGCCCCTTTATGCCTATGAAGGAATCTCTGACGCAGGTCCCCCAGACTCGGACACTCGACCAGAAAGTGACGGACAGTAAGGGGAACAAGGTAGGCATCACAGTACGGTTGATTCACCATTCATCAGGAATCCATGTGTAAGCCGCGAATGCCCAATGCGAAGCCTAGCAAGAGCAACCTCCAATCGCCGAGACACAGAGGGAAGAACCCTTGGCACAATCACTCTCTGAAAGATTTCTTTTAGTTTATTGTGAGAAACAACATCTCAGTGTCTCTGCCAACACGTACGAATTGCGTACTGCAAGTAAGGTGCTACATCAGAAGCAGGAAGTGGGTAGTCGGCTGGGGGCTGTTGAGATGGATTGATTGAATGATTGTATTAGAAACTTGCGGCGCAACTGCCAGGGTCATATACCGCCGGACAACAAGCTAAAAAGCGCAGCAAATGAATAGTGCATTTTCGAAATAAAGTTAATAACTGTCTCGAGGAGAGACAGTAGGCACCATCTGCCCCTCTATGCCTATGGAGGAATCTCTGACGCAGGTCCCCCAAACTTTGACAATCGACCAGCAAGTGACAGACAGTAAGGGAACAAGGCAGTCATCAGAGTACGGTTGAGTATCACCACTCATCAGGAACCCATTTGTAAGACAAGAGTTCCCAATGCGAAGCCTAGCAAGAGCCACCTCCAATCGCCGAGGCATGGAAGGGAGAACCCTTGGCACAACCACTCTTTGAAAGACCTCTTTCAGCTTATTATGAGCGACACCATCCCAGCGTCTCTGCCAACGCACGTGAATTCTGCACCGCAAGTAAGGTGTTAGATCAGATGCAGGAAGCGAATTTTCTGTTGGGGTCTGTTGAGAAGCCAAAGCTTTGGCCAATGCATCCACCGTCTCATTGCCCACCACACCAACATGAGCAGGAACCCAGCAAAAATCCACTCTCTTCCCCCGACGACGAATGAGGAACAGTCACTCCAAAATAGCTAAAAGGAAAGGATGGGAAGAGTTAAAAGAGTCCAGGGCCAGAAGCGCCCCTCGAGAATCGCTAATAATAGTAAAATAATTGTCAGGGTGAACAAACACCATCTTCAGGGCTAAAATGATGGCTGACAACTCTGCAGTAAAAACTGAGGCAAACAAAGGAAGACTACCTCCACGGCTAAAATTGAGAAATACCACTCCAAAACCAACACCTGATGCGGATTTATAGCCATCAGTATACACAGGCACAGAACCATCATGACTAGAAGAATGTTCTAAAAGTAACTGTAAAAGACACTGAGGAGTGACAAAATCCTCTGAGCCTGCAAAGGCCTGCGGAAAGTTACCTTGGGCAATATCCAAGGTGCAACCCTCGGGATCTAAACAGGACTGACAAGTACTGCCGACAAAGCAAACTCCTCCATAATATCCTGAGCTCTATACCCAAATGGACTAGGCATGCGAGGGTGTCTACTATAACACAAAAAACAAGACAGTTTCGTCACACACTCACAGACAAGTGAGTCTGGAAAGCGACGAATCCAGATCCAGCACCGTACTACAACAGACTGACATAGAAGTTCTAAGGGAGGCACATCAGCTTCCACCAACAAGTTGGGAACTGGAGAGGTCCGAAAAGCCCCTGTTGCAAGGCGAAGGCCAGCATGATAGACAGCATCTAGAGTTTTTAGTCTGGATTCTGTGGCAGAGAAGTATACCTCATAGCCATATGACAGCTTAGAGGTTACAAAAACCTGAAACAAATGCAAGAGCGTCCTCTGATCAGCACCCCAAGAGGTATGGGACAGAACCCTCAATAAACCGAGAGCCTTCATACATGATGTTTTAAGATCTGCCAAGTGTGAGACCCATGTCAATCGACAGTCAAACGTCAGGCCCAAGAATTTCGTCTCTGTCACACAACGGAGTCTCCTGCCACAAAGCTGGAGATCAGGGTCCGGATGTACCCCTCTCATCCTACAGAAATGCATAGCCACAGTCTTAGATGGGGAAACCCGAAAACCCTTGGAAGTTGCCCAGGCAGAAATCTTGTCAACGGCAAGTGGCATATACCGCTCAATAGCAGACATGCGGGAGCCAGAAAACCATATAGCTAAGTCATCCACATAAAGGGATGAGGATACCCCAACAGGCACAGTGTCAATGATACCATTGATGGCCACCGCAAACAGCGAAACACTTAAGATACTTCCCTGTGGGACTCCTTCCTCCTGGTAGAGTGGCGCAGAGAAGGTAGAACCCACACGGACCCGAAATACACGATCAGTCAAGAAGTCTCCAAGGAACACAGGCAGATGACCATGTAAACCAAAGGCATGTTGTTGAAGAATGCCATGGTGTCAGGCAATGTCATAGGCCTTCTCAAGGTCAAAAAACACAGCCACAAGATGTTGCTTGGAGGCAAAAGCTTCACAGATCGACGCCTCGAGCCTGATAAGGTTGTCTGAAGTGCACCGTAATTTATGGAAACTACTCTGCGATGGAGAGAGAAAGTAACCCTTATACAGAAACCACATAAGCCTGACACTGACCATCTTTTCGAACAGCTTGCACACACATAATGTTAAAGTGATAGGGCGATAGTTGGACACTTGGGAATGGTCTTTTCCAGGCTTGAGAATGGGGAGGACAATACCCAACTTCCAACTCCTCGGAATAGAGCCCTAACTCCAAACCCTGTTAAAAAGGTCCAATAAAAACTGAAGTGAATCAGTCAGCAGATGATGGAGCATAGCGTATGGAATATCGTTAGGTCCAGGAAGTGTCACCACACTCTGAAAGGGCAGCACACAGCTCACGGAGGCTGAAATCTAAATTATACAGCTCTCCGCCACAAGAGTGCTGATTCCAATGAAAGGTAGCAAATGGCTGAGAAGAATCCTTTTCGAGACAACAAAAAACTGATTTCCAAAAGCAGAGGCTACCGCTTCTAGTACAGACACAAGTTCTCCGTGAAGGCACAACACAGATGGGGAGGGGGGCAAGAACCTACCAGAAATCTTGCGCACCTCTATCCACACCACAGACATTGGAGTTGAGGATGTAACTGTAGAAACATACGACCTCCACGAGGTATGACGAGCTTTCTTCATGATCCATCTATAGTGAGCACGTGCACTGCGAAACTGTATTTTTAGAAAAACAACAATACGATTGGCAAAATACCGGTGGGCAGCTGTTTCGTAAGCTCCCGTTGCAATGGAGCAATCATCATTTCACCATGGCACAGGTCTCCGGGAAAAAACACCAGAAGTCTGTGGGATGGAATGAACCCCTGCTGCGAAAATGGTCTTAGTAAAATAACGTTTGGCATCATCGATAGTTGAAAAATCAGTAACCCTGTTGACAAATACACATAGTTCCTCAAAGAGAGACCAATCAGCTCAGTCCAGACACCAGCATGGCATACGGGCTGCAGGAACAGAGTGAGTAGGCTGGACCATCACAGGATAATGGTCACTATTATGTAGATCATCTAAAAACTCCCAAGAAAAATCAAGGGCACAGTCAGAGGAGGAAAAGGTAAGGTCAATGACAGAAAACGTGCCAGTCTGAACATGAAAATGGGTTGGCCTCCCATCATTTAGGAAAACCAAATCTAAATTCCCAACCAAAGAGGCAAGATCACCCCGGGGATTTGAAAGTGAGTCACCCCATAAGGATGGTGGCCATTAAGGTCATCAAAGAGTAGGAAAGGGGGTGAAAGTTGGCTGATAAGGGTTTCTAGATCAGCACGTATTACAAGAACAGAATGTGGAAGGTACAGACAACAGATGGTATAGCACCTCCCAACGTGCATCTGTACTGCTAGAACTTGAAAGTGGGACTGAATCTCAAAAGAAATAAAGGGGACATCAGAACGGCAGAAAATTGTGCATCCACCGCTGTGACCACCAGGAGGAGATGCGTGGAAGGCCTCATACCCCCTAATAGAAGGGAACTGTCAGTCCCCCACCTTTGTCTCCTGAAGACAGACATAGTGGGTTCAGAGCAGAGAGGAATAACTGCAATTCCTCCCAATTTGCCAAGGCACCTCTACAATTCCACTGAAGACAGATTGGTACCGATTGAGCCATATTGATTAGTATTAAAAATTATGAACTGAGAAACACCAAGGCTATGTAACTAGCTCGTTGGGAAGGGGGTGAAAGCCCTTCTTCCTAGGCATGGAGCTCTACCTCACCAACTGAGAAAACAATGAAGATCTAGAGTTTCTATGGGTCAAAGTACCCTTACTCTGAGACACGTCCCGCCCATTGCCAGAATGAGCCCGAAGCACAGAAACCTTCTTGGAAGACCCACTTGCCCCGTCCTCACACCCACGTGATCGTTCAGGTGGCACCTCAGGGCCAACTGAACCCCTCCCCAACCGAATCAACCAAAGGTTGGCCACTGGGTGACGGATCAGAGGGAGCAAGCGACTGAGCTCTGAGTATCTAAAGACCCAGGCCCCACCACACCTGAGCAAGAGGCAGGGACTGGAATCCTGCAAGGGCCATCATGAACACGCACAGACTTAGATGCCACCACTGGCTGGGTTGTTGAGCGATGAGTCCCCTCAGAATCCTCATGCGGTGCAGAAGTTTGAACCTTAGAAGGAGGGGAGTCACCCAAAAACTCCTCACTCCTCACGCGTTTGAGGTTGGCAGATGCAACCTCCATCTCTGCACCAGATCTTAAAGCATTAGAAACTGTAGTGGCACACTGTAAAGAAGAGTGAACAACACTAGCAAAGAGAGCAGATGGTACAGGAGCAGCACTTGGTATGGGAGTAGCAGCCGATACAGGAGTATGAGAGAGGCTGTTTTTTTTTGGATATGTCGGGACAAGGAGAAGCATCGACATGGTCGTCTGCCACCATCACGTAAGGGTGTTGATCCTGTGTCATTAAAATGGGGGCAGAAACATTAGTTAAAGAAGGCGAGTTATCAACCACCTCACAAGCAACAGGAGCCTGTGCAACATCAGTCTTCAAATCATAGGAGAGAGGAGCAGTAGATGGCACAGATCGAGGCAGAGTCCTAGACACAAGATGCCGCACCGATGCACTGGAGAGAGCAGAGGCATAAGAAACTTCAGGCTGGAAATATCGAGTCTGGACTCTCCTTTTTGCCTCAGGAAAGGAAACCTTGTTATGGGTACATATAGATAAAATCTCTTTCTGAAAAGCATAACAAGGACAGTGCTGAGAGGAGGCAGCATGGGCACGCCCACAATGGCAGCAATTAGTAGGCGCCTGACAGTCACCAGCATGGAAGGAGTGACCACAAGAAACACATACACCAGGAAGACCAACTTGCATATGGCATATCGAAGGAGTTCCCAGGAGTAACTGACTCCCTTACACTGGTTAAAGGTGGCGTGGGGTGCAGAAGTCAAACTGGTGCCAGATGCAGAGGTCAGTGACTGTAGATGGGAGCTTTCTTCTGGGGAGGATACCTCAATAAGGAGGCTACCATCCCCTTGGGACAAGACCACATGTTCTCGACCACAGGTAGACACAATTGCAAGGTGCAAGTCGAAAATATCAGTATCTAACACTGGGCCAACCGCAGAGGGTTTTAGCCCTAGATACTTTGAATAATTTACTTGCACAGTGCTTTCCAGGCCGAACCCCAGAGCCTAACCAGCCCGACGTGACTTCCCCCTTGTCCCAGTTTAATGCTGAGGCAGAGGAGGAGAGTCCCTGGGGGCCTGGAAAGGCTCCAGAGTGGCAATGATGGAGCCAGATCCTGAAGAGTGTCCAGGGGCAGGTGCCACGGTGTCACAGCATTTTTAATTGAATTGGCCATATTAAAAAAATGAACTTCATTCCCTCACCCCTCCACTCACCACAGAGCCCAACAATGGGAGGTCGTATGCCAGGGACAACACCACTGGAGACCCCAGAGGTAGCAGGAGAGTAAACGCAGGTAACCACTGGGGGACCCTGGCAAGGGCGACTCCAGGACGACAGAAGCCACCAGGTCCCCCAGTGCCCACTTGACCCTAGCCAACGCATGACCAGCCGATTAACCTGGTTGGTCCCAACCAGGCGGCCCGTCTAGCCAGAATAAAGGACCAAAGAGGTGTATTATTAGCTGCAGGGCGCTTCGTCGCTCAAGCCCCAGGACTCCAGTCTCCCAGCTTTACGGGACTCCATGCACGGCAAACACGTGGGAAGGCAGAAGTCCTGCTCTAGATAGTAAACGGGCAGGGACTAACATCACCAGCAGGCCTCCTCCACCAGTGATGTAGGTGGTGCTTGGTCCACGAGACCGACAAATGCTGAACCTTACAAAGGTAGTCATGCCTCCAAAGTAGGTGGCACTGCCAGCCACGCTTCAAGTCCCGCCACCACGTCAAGGTGACCCCTCTCAGCGGGGTCTAGGTCGGGGAACATAATCGCCGTATTCTTAAAAATAATTCCTTCTCTAAACTTTTCCTTCCCTTTGAAGGATTTTTCTTTCCCTTCGGTGTGATTAAAGATTTCCTTGGAAGGGAAGGGAATATTTCAGGTTGGTAGCCCTGCTGACCAAACCTGAGCCTGCATCTCAATGGTGGGTATGCCGGAACTTGGGAATGTAAACAAAGTCACGCTGCCACCACTGCCTTCCACACGTGTGTAGCAGTAGCGAAGTGTGAACGCGCCTGGACCTTCCTCCGCATTATTGCTAATATTACAAATTCTGAAATGGACCACAGCAATATACCATCAAGAAGGCAGCCTCCACTCACTGGACCAGCTTTGGAGTTATTGATTTCACTAGTGGCGATGTTCCCTATAATAAATGACCGCCGCTCGGATGGGCGGGCAGTGACAAAGAAGGTGGAGGCCTGGGAGAAGGTGGCCTCCCTACTCAATTCGTCTGGTGTGGTGGGTGCTCCCCGACAAGTGAAACAACTGCGAAAGGCTTGGGATCGTTTAAAAACAAAGTAAGTAACATGGGTTTCTTCTACTGCCAAGTTATGTCACATTTTGGGTGTCACTTCCATTTGGTAACCATGCATCAGAAATGTTAATGTGGTATCGTTATGTGATAAAATACAGCTCAGTAACTCACAGTACCCAGAAGAAAGTAGAAAATCTATTGTATTGACACTTCTTTGACCCAGAGACCCTAATTTACCAGTCGACTTTTGGAATGCGTAAGAATTGTAAGTTTAGTATGGTTAGAGGATAAAAAAGACAACTCAATAACTCTCACAGTACCAAGAAGAAAGTAAAAAATCCATTGTATTGACACTTTTCTTTGCCCAGAGACCCTATCTTACCATTTTACTTCTGGGGAATGCATAAGAAATGTCAATTTGGTGTTGTTAGGTGATAAGAAATAAATCAGTAACTCTTACAGTACCAGGAAGAAAGTATAAAATCCATTGTATTGACACTTTTCTTTGAGCTGGAGGCTTCTTTACCAACTGACTTATGAATATTTTTCATGTATATCATCTATAGCTATGGTCACACTCAAAGTAACACTAATACTTCTCGTAGTTAAACCAATCATCCTCTCACACCAATGTAAATAAAAACAATTTAGAGATACTGTGTACCTTAACAGAACATATGTATTGGACCTTGTATATTGTATGAAATATGTTTCAAGAGTGATATGAAATATTACCTTAATGTTTGCTCCACAAACCGTGCAGCTACTGTTTTTCTAGTGGGAAAAAAAAAGCACTAATTTAAAAAAATAATGTGATCATACCTTTAACCAATAAAAATTGCCAGATCATAGGAAACAAATTTGAACACCTTAAGAAATACAAACTGAACATAATACTGTATTAGGAATGAAATGTTAGGTTTTGTGAAGTTATCATGCATGGACTTTGATTTTATTTGTTACTATGTTTATTTATTTATTGGTCATTTCTTGATTTTTCAAGGCAAAGGCAGAGCATGATAACTTTAAAATTGAAGTAGACTGGTGGTGGTGCTCCACCGCCTGACTATGACAACAGAACCGAGAACGTCATTGGCCTTATTAAAGCCGAGGTGGAGGATCTTGGCAATAATTTTGATTCTGATGGCCGGAGAGGTAATGCTGGTTGTCCTTTTTGTGCTACCCCAGTTTGTCTCGTTTTATCTTTGCAGTTTCATAATATTTTCCTCGACTTCCCTTGCATTCTCTACAATCATCATCAGCCTATAACATCTCATGGGAGTCCTTTTCAAAATCCATCTATGAAGCTATTTGTGTCAGTCTTGCACATTAGTTGTATACCATACGTGTCATCATATAACATCAAGAAATCCTTAGGTGAGTCATGTTGATGTGTAATTAGGGCAGATTAACTTTAATATTTAATAGCAGGCTGTTTACCCATTATTTCAATATTTGCAGCACAACAGGAAGATGGACCTGGAGAAGAGATTATCAGTTGGTTGTGGCGGCCAGTGACGTGGATATCGTCGATGATGATGAATATTATCCTTCCAAGGACAGTTCCTTTCAGAGCCAGCCACAACACACTGTGACACCACCAGTTCCTTCCACCTCTTCCACCGGGTGTATGAGGCTCAGGCAAGAGTCACAATCCCCAACACCTCGTAGAAAAAGGTACCGCATGTTGAAATTCGAAGGTGAACATCGTGAACCTTCCATGGCAAACAGAGACTTCATTGAGCAGGCGATGGCAACAGAGATGGAAACTCTTAAATGTAAACAAAATGATGCCAAAGCCAGATTAGAAAAAAGTACTATATCCAAGGATTTCGAAGCTTGGAGGGTGGAAATGGAAATGGAAATGGATTTGTTTAGAATCAGAAAGAGAAAAGAAGAAGAGGAGTTGGAGGCTGCTGTGTTAAAAAAGGAGGCTGCATTATTGGACAAGCAGGCAGCACATTATAAAAGATTATATTACATGAAGAAATATCAGGAAATTTCAGCCGATGAGGCTTGAGTAGGTGGTTAGGCCTTTTTAGTTGTTCAGTATTATTACTATAATTCTTATAATAATGTTGTGTAGTTTTTAGGCTGTGATTGTAGTGATAGGGTAACATATTATAGTCATTTATCTGTGATGTACAAAGAAATATTGTAGTGCCTTATAATAATGTTGTGTAGTGTTGAGGCTGTTATTCCAGTCTTATGGTAACATAGTATAGTCATTTATCTGTGATGTCAATAATACAGGAACATTGTAGTCCCGTAGAATAATGTTGTGTAGAGTTGAGGCTGTATTTCTAGTCTTATGGTAACATAGTATAGTCATTTATCTGTGATGTTAGGAAAAAAGGAATATCTTAGTGCCTTATAATAATGTTGTGTAGTGTTGAGCTGTGATTCTAGTGCTAGGGTAACATAGTGTAGTCATTTATCTGTGTTGTTAGTATTAAACAAATATCATAGTGCCTTATGATAATGTTGTGTAGTGTTGAGCTGTGATTCTAGTCTTATGGTAACATAGTGTAGTCATTTATCTGTGATGTTAGTAATATAGGAACATTGTAGTCTCTTAGAATAATGTTATGTAGTCTGGAGACGGTGATTCTAGTGTTATGATTGCATAGTGTAGTCATTCACCTATGAAGATATTGCTGGGTAGGAGCTGTGATAGCTGTTTTGCTGCAACATACAGTATTTTAGGCTGTGATAGTTTTATGCAAACAGACAATATTGTAGTCATCAGCCATGGGTGACAATACATTGTCTCTTGAGGCCATGGTACAAGTATTATGCGACATAATTCCAAAGCTGTGATACTATTGTGCTTTTTGTCTTGTAAGTAGGTGGTTGTGAATCTGTAGCACTCAGGTGAATTTTGGTCTGTTTGCAGCTGTATTGTTGTGTAATTCTTTATGTATTATGGTTCTGGGGGAAGATGTGCCAAAGTCCAGTGCAAAGCTGGATCATCAGCATGGTTTTGAGAGATGGCAGATTGTTGTATGTTTTTTTTTTTTTTGTAGTGTTGAGGCTTTGTTCTGGTATTGTAAAGGTGCAACACATTTGGTGTTTTTGTGTAGCCTTTCATGTATTATTATTATTTTTGGTTATGTTACGTTGTTTTTTATGAATGGAGTGTAGGCATTGTATAAGTGAGATGATGGTGCTTAAATATACAAAATTATCTGAGACACTTGTTTCCTCCCACCCCTTTTTTTTTTTTTTTTTTTATTATAAGATACTTAATTACTGGCATTTCGCTTCAGCTTATAGAATGCGTCCTCATCTCAAGTGCTGAGTTGTAAAAGAAACAGTTGATTTTAACAATGCCAGCCACCAAGCTATATCAAAAAGGTACACGTCAAGAAATCCGAGGTAAGAAAAATGTTCGGTTTACTGGGTTAGGTAAACTATGCAATGAATTATAATCCACCTTTATTTGGTTAATGAAACAAGATATTGGGTCTTGTCGTTTATCTAAGTCATTGCATAGGTAAACTATGCAATGAATTATAACCCATCTTTATTTAGTTCACGAAACAAGATACTGTATTGGGTCTTGTCTTTTATCTAAGAATATGAAACAGTTGGACTGATCTGTTGTCCCAAGAAAAACTGCTCACAACAACTGGTATGTGTATCAGAGGAAGTATGGCATGAGCCGCCAGTGATTGAAGGTCAACTCTTACTGAAAATACTCCTTATGCTCTTCCTTATGTCTCCTAAATTTACTGCTCCATGGGGAGATGAACGTTTTATTGTGAATTAATATGGAATACCTGGCTTAACTACCAGTTGTGATTAATATCAAGAAAAGTTTGTGCAAACTTGGAGGAAAGGAAATTAAGTGAGAACAACAAGGGAAAAATGAAACACGACTTAACATTTAAAGAATCTGCAAAGAGAAGCTGTGAATTTATTAATTACATCAAAATGAATGCTTCCATTACCAACAAAAACTAAAGTAAATTCACTCAAACGCAATCAAACTAATGAAATCTTTTAAAATTAGAAAATACTGGTAAATGGAGGAATATGGAGTCACGGCACTGTGACAGAGACTGGGTTGATTTGCTAATTGGTCAGCTCACAATGGTCTGTGGTACGTCCACCTCTGGGGCTGCCAGCTGGAGGGATATGGTGGTGCAGAACTGCAAAGAAGGCTGGGTAATCTCTCGGTGATCACTGCTACTTGCACACTCCATCGAATACGTCCTTTTCTCGTAGCTGCCCAGCACTAACTGACTGTGTTTCTCCCTTCTACAGACTTAAGCGTGTGAAATTTGATAGGAGGTAATAGATGTATCCTAACTCAGGCACACACTATTCACACTGTGGTGTATGTACTATCCTGCTACAGGGGGAAATCACTGTCGTCCGTGAGCGTAAAAACCTCGTATTTACGTTAATGACTGTAAGCTTGAGGGAAAAAACTCCGTGACGACAGGGAAAAATCCTGTACTCAGGTCAAACTGAGCGAAAGTTTGCTCTTGATTTTAACACAACAAATTGTTATGTAGCATGGTGTATGTAATACATGGTGTAGGTGTGACAGTTGTAGTGTATCTGTACCTACATGTAGAATGGTGTACAGTAATATAAAATAATAGAGATGACGCGGGTAGAGAAGACACGGCAAAGATCAGCTGACATACATGGCAGAACTGCAACGTCCATCACTGTACCTATGAAATAAATCAAGGTGGAGCATCAATAGTGTCAGTGGGAAAAAACATCTACAATACAATTACGCCTCCCCCCAATAGTTAACACATAGGCTAACAGTGGGCTATGGCTATCAAGACATTAACCAGAAAATGTATGCTTCTGCTTGGCTTAAAAACAGCACTGAACGGCTAGTTTCTTCCTGGCAAAACTCTACATCTCAATTAACTGGAGAACAAGCTGTTCCCTGGTTAATACATAGGCACAGTGTGGATATGAGGGGTGGAGGTCCAGAGCCTTGCCTGGTGCTTTCAAGGGAGATAGCAGTCAATCAAGCCCCAGCTCCTTCTCTCCACTGCGAGACCATGCTTCACTTCAGCTAATCCATCCCCTGCAGCATTGACCCCCGGTACGTTAAAAAGGTCCCGATGGGTGCCAACTAACTAACAGGGCCCTCAGTGACCCACAGCCCGTTACAGGTCGAAAGTGAGAGTAGTGACCATTAATTCAGGGCTATCCATGCTTATGTTCCTAGTCTATGTACTGTCCTGCGGTATTTGTTCCTCCACACTTGAACAGTCTTTTTACTCTTCACTACCTTTTATGACAAATTCACTCAGGTCAAAAGTAAGTGCGAACAAGAGCATTACGTATGGCTTGCCCTTGTATATTTCCAATTTCATTCTGAACTAGGGCATCAATATATTCTTGGAAATTATTCTGACCCACTTCCATATCTTCCAGATCTATTACCCTAGTCATTATTGCCATGTTGTGAAGGACAACTGAAGCAACAATAACTGCCTTGGTGGTGTTTAAGTTTGTCCCCATGCCCTTACCCAAACATGAGAATCTTCTCTTCAACACTCCAAATGCCTTTTCTACTGTATTTCTAATTTTTATGTGGCTTGCATTGTAGCGTTCCTCATGGTGATTCTGAGGTTCAGGGATGGGTGTTAATAAGTAAGTTTTGCACCGGTATGCACTATCCCCAAGAAGGTGACCTTGATATGTTCCTTCTTGTAGTACCTGACAAACAAGGCTATTTCGGAATATCCTACTATCGTGAACGGTTCCTGGCCAACGTGCAACAATGTTATAAAATGTCAAATCTGGTCCGCAAATACACTCATTAAGAGAAAAGAACCCCTTTTTACAACGGAAAATTTCAGAGTTATCACATGTTGGTCTTTGAATAGGTATATGGGTGCAGTCAATACAACCAATAACGCCCGGCATTCCACCGATAGTAAAAAATGCCCCCTTAGTCCTTTGGAGGCCTTGGCCTTCGGGAAACTTCACATACCGTTCCTTGAGCCCAGCAACAGCACGTGACACTTGTGCCAAGCATCGTCTCACAGTTGGTTGTGAGACACTGAAGCAGTCTCCCATGACATTCTGGTGGCTGCCAGCAGCCATGCAGCCCAGTGCAATTAGCACTTGAAGATGAGGAGGCACAGGTGAACCTGGAAAACATATCTAACACTGTGTAAATAATGTACAATTTGTGACTGTATATGTTATTTATATGAACAGCATAAAAAGTCAGACAGCAAATAATGAAAAGTTCACTGAAAAGTTACGTTAGGAAACATTAACTGGTCATTTAATACATTTTGACTCATGATGTTACTCAACAGACATTTGCCAATGACCTTCCACTATCGTATTAAGCAGTTCCATTACTAGTGTCAGGTCAGAGTAAATAAAAAAAAAAAAAAAAGAAAAGGCACCACCAAAAATTTCATGCGATTCTTTGACTAGCCTGCGGGCTTATAAATGTACCACATGTGGACCCACCTAGGCATAACATAAAAACCATCCTCCTAAGTTCACTATTAGCAACCTTGATTATTGTTTCGTTCTTTTTTTATGAGAAGTAACCTTCTAAGAATGACACTCGCAGGTGTCACACAAGTTTGAAGATGCATACGTATGGTGTACAACATGGAAGTACCTGAGTAGAAATACTCAGCCCAAGGTAACAGTAACTCCATGTGCAACCCAAAGTGATGCCATGATAGCATGACCAGTACAGTATTAACTACTGAAAGTCATTCAATCAAATGAAAATTGTTTTACAAGACAAATATGAGTGTTAGTTACCTCAGAACTACACTATGAGGTGCCATACAATGTGCTATGAATTCTTACCTCTCCTGTCACGTGCTGCTGGGAGCTGATTCTCAATTTCATGAATTAAGTCACGGACCACGTGTTTTGGCAGACGAAACCTCTCAACGAATTCCTCTGCAGACATTGCCTGGAAAGGATCCATCCTGTCCACAACAATTCTTCGGAGACGTCGCCTCCTTGGACCCGCATGAAGGAGTGCCTCCCACCGCCGGACATTATCCTCAGGAGTCTCCAAATAAGGGAGTTGAAATTCAGCAATTTCAGGAAGTTCAACCATGTTTTCTCTGCAACCGAAAACTTTCTGATTACTATGATTATCAACAAAAATATATTATACAGGTGTTTTATGAAGTATTTTGACAAGATCAGCTTTTTCGGACAGTGAGTGGGAATGAAATCAGCAGCGTCATGCCAGAAGAAACTGTCCTAACCCAAGAGTATAACTAAACCTAACCTAACCTGCCAGCTTTACCGTACCCCACAAATTAGCCAAACTTAAAGTAACTTCTGGTTTGGAAACAGGAAATGAAATCCACCTCTGAGTACACTGAATAAGTTTCTTTTATTCTGCTGAAATCAATAAGTGTTGGTACAGATGAAAGAACGTAATGACAATTTCAAGGGGGAAATTTTCTAGTGGGAAAAGGTCATTTACCACCCTGAAAGTAATAAGTACAGAAAACAAAGTGGAGGAATATTGTGCTGCTTGTGGTGAATATTTACCTAAAGGGTCTCTCATCAACAGTGAAAACAGTTTGTATAATAGCAACAGAAGCTAGCTTTATGATTAACAGCGTAAACATAACCAAGCTGGTCACATTCATAACAATATTTGACGATAAAGAAGTGGCAGGTTATTCAGAGGGGTTATGCTTTACTATGTACAATGTCCCAGAAAGTGCATCTGCCACTTTTCCTAAAAATCAGCAGTTGAACAATTTGCCTAAAATAAATACCTAGAAACCTCTTCAGCAACCAGTTTTGCTTTTCCTGTGGGCTACACTGAATGAATGGTGTTCCTACAATCATAGCCGAACAAAAGTACACATACCCAATGATACAGTAGATTTGGACGTTCACTGGATGTTGTACAGGCGGCTTGTAGTGGTCCCCGAGTAGTTACTGCGTGCAGTAGCAGATCGTTGTGGTCCCCGAGTAGTTTCGAAGTGTGCAGTAGGTATTATAAAGGGATGAAATGCGTGAACTAACCACGCCGCACCATAAGTACGTCGTCTGATGTTTAAACTGGCTAACCATATCTGCCAACACGGTTAAGACTTTTAAGGAGATACAAACAGCACTTAAAAAATCATTATATCGTTATAAAATGTTGTAATAAAATTATACAGTAGCTTCTTGCAACGTCTTATATAGAGGTAACACAATAAACAACAAAATAACGCACAAAAATTACGAAGGAAATTTTGAAGAGACGGGTCAAATAAATCCTTCAAGTTCCAATAATTTCTGCTGCCCGGAGGAAAAACCTTTCCCTTCAAGCGGCTCGGGAAGGGAAGGAATTTCTTGGGAATGCCAGTTCAGCTAAAGATTTCCTTCCAATGCCTCTAAAAGGGAAGGAAATGTTTAAGAATACGGCCGTAAGGTTTAACCTTAAGCTTCCACTACGCAGCAGTGATAACCTCCGGAAAGTAAGGCGGTCAAATGTTAAGATAAGAGTGGGCGTGGGGGTTAAAACCCCATCAACTTTCTTCATATTTCTCTGTACTGCTACAACATCCTGAGGAGCCAGCCCCTCTAAGAGGGAAGAATCAGAATATGAGATCAAGTCACGAGAATACACAACCCCTCGGGACTGTTTAGGACCAAGTGACGAGAGGCAGATATAGGATAACAGGCGACCTTAGTTAAAGACTGGATGCGTGAACTCTCCTCTTCATTAATGGCTTCTAACAATAGAGAACCATCGCCCTGCAAAGAGACCTTGGGTGTAAATCCACATGCTGTAACTAGACCACTGTGAATCTGAAAACAGTTCAGGTTCCGGAAGGAAGTACAATCATCCGTTTTGAGGACTATATATTTTGTATAAGAGTGTTTCACAAAGACACCAGGTAAAAACTCGATACAGGGAACTTCTGGATTCGCAGTTTTGGCAAATGATTCGGGGGGTACAGTGTCATCACCAAGAGAGTGACCAGGTGATGCCAACTCATGCGGCTGGTCACCGACCACACGAGTGGTTAAAGAAGTTTCTGATGTATCCATATATACAATACTGAGATAAAATGGCACAAGGAGCCAGGGGGAAACCGCCTACCAGGGAGTGAGGGGACCGAGCGCGGTCTAATGGGAGTGGGGTACCTCGTCCCCAGTGGGTGACCCAAAAAGGACACACCATAATGCGAAAGTTCCCTCCCACCAGTGCAAAGACCCCCTTCCCCAACACCCCCCAACCAACCAACTCAGGACAGCACCAAGGCGATCCCTCTGGAGGGCGACACCGATGACCCGTACGGGTAACCTACGTTTCGGACAGCGCTTAGTCAGACCCCTCACCCACAACCCTACCAGCATGGGAGACCCTGCCAGATGTCATTACATCTGCGGGCAGGCTTGTGGGATCACAGAGACACGCAAGCCCCCCCACTAAGGCAAGGTGGCTGCCCACGGGGGGGATCTCTCCATCGAGCAGTTTTACAAACACCTTAGTCCACGGAAAAGGAACTTATTCCGACGTCTGTACATCCAATATACCCAGCCTTACAACTAGGACATGTAAATTTGTAAACATCTGAACATAGAGGAGTAGGCCCTCTATCTTTGTAATTGAAAAAATTCTTTTTCTTAAAGTCACTGGTAAGTATAATCCTAAAGTTTACAGAAAGAAAACTGTTTCTTAATTCTTTAAGTACCAGATTGTGAAACTGATAACTAATTATTCCTAAAAGATGTTTTTTTCACCCTGAGAAATGTTTTCTGATTTCTGGAAATAATTGGGTGTGTTTCCCAATCACTTTTGAGCACATTTGTGGAAGTTGCATATTTTGCGATTTCGGCCAAGAATAAAATTATACAGCCATCACTCCAGCAAAATAATTTTGACCTACCCCAAAGTGTGCTATCTCCCATAACTAGTTCACAATTGGCGCTACATTTTATTCTTGAAGTCACCGCTAAGATGAATTGAAAAAAATAAAAAGCAAGAAAAAAGGCAATAGGTTCATCGGAAACTAAAAATCCAGTTAATCTGAACACACTTGGCACAGCAGCTCAGGTTAACGCTCAAGAAACCTGATTTTTTAGACCCATCGTGACTAATAAAACTATGTATATTAGGATACAAATAATGTTTATATATCTCTGGACAGGTATGTATTTACATTCTCTTAAAAATAATATCTGGTAATGAATACGTACACAATTATCTTTTACACTATTTCCTGTCATTCAGAGTAATCTCATCGTGATAAATATGGATAATGATTTAACACGAGCGGTCATACTGTGAAAAAATTTCATTTTCTCAAATTTGATCAGGAGGCTCATGATGCACTTTGAACCCCGAGTTACCACGATAAAATCAATATCCGCTTTATCTCTAGGCTTCCAACTTGTTAACACGAATCAAACGAATTTCTCTTGGGCTTAAACCCCATAAATGCCAGCCTTCCTTACCTGTGAATCGGTATCATCCTGTGTGTTACCACATTTAGCCTTTTACTGATTTTCTTTCTTTTTCCGAGGCGGAATGTTTTCCACCTTAGAATATTCTCTGAAATTTAAATGCAACTGGTATTATTTCCCAGCTAATTTAGAGGATATTTGTGGAAGTTACATATATTGTGCTTTCGTCCTCAATTATCCTTTTTTTTTTTTTTAGGATGACAAGTGTAATACATTTGCAAGACTCCTTATTTGAATGATATTATCGTAACAAAACAACTTGTACCCTTTAATTATCCTGAAGTTACCACTAAAAAGGAAATAAGTCAACTGACCCTCTTCCTAAGGTAAAAGTCCAAACGATCTCCAGACGACAGTACTAGTTCCTTCAGTGTTCCCGTAACCTAGATTTTTTTTTGTAGCTGCCATGCACTGTATGTCTACCGAGTTTTGGAATAATGCGATAAATTGTAATTAATTACATATCTCGGTATGGCCATGGTTCATACTTTCTTCTACTAAACTCTATGTGAGTCAAAAGTTCATTATTTCATGCTCAGGTGTTATCACAGTTTTTGAGCGACTTTACCTAGGAAAATATGGCTTATGGTGTCACAAGAATCTTCATCAAGTGGAATTGTTCTTTCTTATTTTTCTTTTCTTTCTTTTTTTTTCTTTTTTTTTTTTTTTTACATTTTCAGGAGGTTCGATGTAATTTTAAAGTGTTGTTGCTTCGGATACAAAAGAATACTTATTCAACATTTCTCGCTTGTTTCGGTGACATCCACATGATTACATTGAATTGTTCTTAAAGAACACAGACGCTAACAAATCAAACGCTAGCTTTCTTTACGTGTCAATGGATTTTATGGTAAAAGTTTCCAAAATATGATTTTTTCTTCTCCAGAAGTGTCTTATGAGTTTTGGAAATAATTGGGTGTGTTTCCCAATCAATATTGAGTATATTTGAGGAAGCTCCATATTTTGCTATTTCCATTGATAATTTTATACAGCCATCATCATACTATAAGAGTTTCGACATACCCCCAGTGCGGATCCTATCAGCCATAAACAGTTCACAATTGGCACTACTTTTCATTCTTGAAGACATTTTTAAGTTAAATAAAAAAAAACTATACTCATCTGAATTTAAAAATCCAGTTAATCACAACAGTTCAGCTAAAGGAAAATGCAACCTGATTTTCTTAGACCCATCATGAGCAACAAAACTATGCATATGGGGATCCAAGTAATGTTTTTATATTGTATCTTTCAGTACTGATATCTGTATACTTTTTCCTTATTATACATAAATGATAATCAATACCTAAACAGTTTTAGTTAAACGATTTATTTTCAGAAATATTTTACCTTGGTAAATATGGAAAATGATATCACACAAACCGTCATCCAGGGAAAATATTCCACTTTTTAAAAATCTGATCAATAAGCTAAAGACGCCACTTAAAAGCCCCAGTTATAGACATTAATAATATCCGTTTTATCTCTAAATTACCAAGTTTTTTACACGTCTCTAATCAAACGAAACTCTTTGATCTTAATCCTCCAAATGATAGCGTTCCATACCTGTGAATCGATTTCATCCTACGTGTTACCTCATTTAGCCTTGTTGCTGATTGTTTTCCCTGGCGGAATTTTTTCCTCAGCAATGTTTTCTGAATTAAAGATGCAATTTGGAAATTTTCGTAGCCAATATAGAGCACATTTGTGTAAATTTCGTATATATAGTGTTTTCGCCCTCAATTATGCTGTTGTTAGGATGACAAATATAATAGTTCGTCATTACTAATACAGCGGATACCTTTACGGTAACAAAACAACCTGTACCATTTTTTTTTCCTGAAGTTCCCAATACAAGCGAAAAAACACAAAAATGACCCTCTTCCTTACGTAAAAATTGAAACATTCTCCAGACGACATCCGTACCGTTCATTCATTGTTCCTTCAGCTTGCAATTTCTTTTTTTGCAGCTGTCATGTACTATACGTCGACGGAGATGAGGAATAAAGTTATTAATAGTAATTAATTATATATCTCGGTACTTACATAGTGTTTATACTTTCTCGTATTAATTTTTATGTGAGAGTCAAATGTTCATCAATACTGTTTCTCGTGATTTATCAAAGGTTTAAGACACTTTACGTAAAAAAATGAGGCTTATGGTGTAACAAGAATCTTCATGATGTTTAAGTATTTCTTTTTTAACTCAGTCACGAGGCTCGATGTAATTTTATAATGCTTCTTTTCCAAAAAAAGAAAAAAAGAAAAACAGAAAACATTTCTCATTCAAAATTTCTCGTTTTTTTCGGTGACCCCCACATAAATTGAAACATTAATCTAAAACATCTCGTTGTCCAGCTCTCTTTGTGGCAATCGATTTCTTATTGTATGTGTCCTTAAAGTGTGTGTGTGTGTGTGTGTGTGTGTGTGTGTTTTCACCCTACGAAATATCTTCTGAGTTCTGGAAATCATTGGGTGTATTTCCCAATCACTTTTGGGTACATTTGTGGAAGTTGGATATTTAGCGATTTTGCCCAAAAATAAGTTTATGCAGCCATCACTCCAGTAAAATAGTTTTGACCTACCCCAAAAGTGCATGCAATCACCCGAAACGAGTTCACAATATGCACTACTTTATATCCTTGAAGTCATGGTTACAATGACTTATAAGAAGGTGCAATAAGTTCATTGGAAAATAAAAATCCAGTTAATTTCAACACGAATGGCACAACAACTAAGGTCGACGCTCAAGCAACCTAATTTTTTTAGATCCATCATGAACAGTAAAACTACGTATATGAGGATACAAATAATGTTTATAAATTGTTTATCTCTGTACGGCCATATATTTACATTCTCCTAACAATAATATCTGATAAACAAAATGTATACAATTTTCTTTTACACGATTTATTGCCTTTCTGAGTAATTTCACTGTGGGAAATATGGATAATGATGTAACACGAGCGGTCATACTGTGAAGAAATTCCATTTTCTGAAATTTGATTAGGAGGCTCATGATGACACTTTGAAGCCCAGGTTACCTTGATAAAAATAATATCCGCTTTACTTCTAGACTTCCAAATTGTTCACACGTCTCGAATCAAACAAAATTCTTTGGGCTTAAACCCCTTAAATGCCAGCCTTCCTTACCTGTGAATCTATATCATCCTATATGTAACCACATTTAGCCTTTTACTTATTTCCCCTTTTTCTCCGAGGAGGAATTTTTTCACCCTTAGAAATGTTTTCTTAAAATTAAAGGCAAGTGGGAGTTTTTCCAAGCTAATTTAGAGGATATTTGTGGAAGTTGCATACATTGTGCCTTCGCCCTCAATTATGCGGTTTCTTAGGATGACTGGAGTATAATAAATTTGCAATACTCCTATATCGGATGATTTTACCGTAACGAAACAACTTGTACCATTTTTTTGAACCTGATGTTACCATTGAAGAGGATAAAAAATTCACAAACGATCCTCTTCCTAACGTAAAAATCCAAACAATCTCTAGACGACATTAATACAGTTGTATCAGTGTTCCTTTAACCAAGACTTTTTTTGTAGCTGCCATGCTCTACTGTATATGTCCACCGATATTTGGAATGATGTTATAAACTGTAATTAATTATATATCTCGGTATTGCCATAGTTTATACTTTTTTTTTACTAATCTCAGTGTGAGAGTCAAAAGTTCATCACTATTCATGATTAGATGTTATCACAGTTTTTGAGCAACTTCACCTTAGATAATATGGCGTATAGTGTAACGAAAACCATCATCATGTGAAAATGTTCCTCTTTTTTTTAAAATTCATTCAGGAGGTTCATTGTAATTTTAAAATGCTTTCGCTTCACATACAAAAGACTAATCATACCAGATTACTCGCTTGTTTCGGTGAGATTCACATGAATTATAACTAATTGTTCTCAGAGATCTCAGACGCCAACTCTTTACGTGTCAATCGATTTCTTGATCAATGTCTCCAAAATGTGATTTTCTTCTTCCTCAGAATGTCTTGAGAGTTTTGGAAATAATTTGGTGTGTTTTCCAATCAATTTTGAGTACAGTACATATGAGGAAGCTCCATATTTAGCGATTTAGCTTGAAAATAAGTATATACAGTACAGCCATCATCACAGTAGAAGAGCTTTGATCTATCTCAAAAGCGGATCCTATCAGCCCTAACAAGTTCACAATTGGCACTACTTTTTATTCATCTAGTCAAATTTAAGGTAAAAAAAAAAAAAAGCTACAAGACTCATCGGAAATTAAAATTAGGTTTTTATCAGCAACCCTGAAACAACAGTTCAGGTAGAGGATAGTGCAACCTAAATTTTTTAAGATCCCTCATAAACAATTAGACTATGTGTATGAGGACCCAAGTAATGTTTATAAACTGTGTCATTCAGTTATTCTATGTATTTAGTTTTTCCAGATAATACATAACTAACAATCAATACCTCAACAGTTTACTGACAACCAATACCTAAACAGTTTTCTTTTAAACGACTCATTACGTTTCTTAATGATTTTACCTTTGTGTATATGGAAAATGGTATAACACAAACAGTTATCCTCGGAAAGTATTGCACTTTTTAAAAATCTGACCAGTAGGCTAAAGATGCCCCTTGAAAGCCTTAGTTATACAGATAGATATAATATCCGTCTTATCTCTAAATTATCAAATTTTTTACGCGTCTCTAATGAAAAGAAACTCTTTTATCTTAATCCTCTCAAATGATAGCGTTGGATACCAGTGAATCGATTTAATCCTATGTGTTACCTCATTTGGCCTTGTAACTGATTTTTTTTTTTTCGGGGCTGAATTTTTCCTCAGAAACAGTTTTCTGAATTTAAAGATGCAATTATCAGAGCACATTTATGGAAGTTATGTACATATAGTGTTTTTGCCCTCAATTATGCGGCTTTTAGGATAACAATTATAAAGTTAGCATTACTAATGTAGCGGATACTTTTATCATAAAACAACGTGTACTAATTTTTTCTGAAGTTACCAGTACAAATTAAAAGAGACAAACGACCCTCTTCCTTACGTAAAAATCCATGCATTCTCCAGACTACATTAGTACAGATCATTCATTGTTCCTTCATCGTGCATTTTGCTTTTGTAGCTGTAATGCACTACACGTCGACGTGGATGAGGAATAGTTATAAATGGTAATTAATTATATATCTCATTAAATCAAGAATATTTATACTTTCTCGTATTAATTTTGTGAGAGTCAAATGTTCATCTATTTCTTTCTCTCGAGTTATCAGAGTGTTAAGACACTTTGCTTAAGGAAATTTGGCTTATTGTGTAACAAGAACCTTAATAATGTGCAAACATTTCTTTTTTACTTCAGTCCGGAGTCTCAATTTAATTTTAAAGATCCTCTTTTGCAGAAAAAGAAAACCTTTCTCATTCAAAATTTCTCGCTTTTTTTTCGATGACCCGCAAATCATTTGAAACCAGCTCTCTTTACTTGTCAATCGATTCTTATTGAATGTTTCCTAAAAGTGATTTTTTCACCGTCAGAATTATTCTTCCGAGTTCTGGAAATAATTGAGTGTGATTCCCACAATTTTTAGCACATTTGTGGAAGTTGCATATTTTGCGATTTCTCCAAAAAATAAGATTATACAGTCATCACTCCAGTAAAATAGTTTTGTCTCTAGTTCACAATTGGCATTACTATTTATCCTTCAAGTCACGGCTAAGATAAAAAAAAAAAAAAAAGGGGGGGGGGAATGGGGCAACAGGCTCATCCGAAACTAAAAATGTAGTTAATCTCAATACGGCTGACATAACAGCTGAGGTCGACGCTCAAGCAACATGATATTTTAGACCCATCATGAATAATAAAACTAAGTATATTAAGATACAGGTAATGTTTATTAATTGTTTATCTCTGTACCGCTATGTATTTACATTTTCCTAACAATAATATCTGATAATCAATACGTACACAGTTTTCTTTTACACCATCTATTGCCTTTCAGGGTAATTTCACGGTGGAAAATATGGATAATGATGTAACACGAGCGGTCAGACTGGCAAAATATTCCATTTTCTTAAATTTGATCGGGAGGCTCAAGGTGGTACTTTGAGCCATATAATGATGTAACATGAACGGTCATAGGTTGAAAATATTCCATTTTGTTAAATTTGATCAGGAGGCTCAAGATGTCACTTTGAGCTCTAGTTACCCAAATACAAATAATATCCGCTTTATCTCTAGATATATAACTTTTTTACACATCTCTTGTTACATAGCCTATGATTTCATCATCCTTTGTATAATTCTAATGTACAGTATGCTGCGTGTTTGATCACGATTCGCCACGTGGCTTCCATAGTGACCAGGCTTGCGTGTTCTGCCTCACTCCCCCCTTCTCCCCCTTATAGTAGAGTAAGTCGTTCTTTTTGTTGTTCAGAGCAGGATTGTCAACTCTTTGTTCCCTATACCTTCATTTGCGCGTCCTTCTTACAAGTTGAATCAAGCTCTGCCTGCTCCCTATATAATGAGCTCAGTCTCCGCATTAGTTGCCACTTAGATCTACTCCTCATTCTGTTCACATCTCTGTCCTCCCCTGTACAGTTATTATTATTTTTGTGAGTGCTCAGGAAGTCTCCAGCCATCTAGCTGCTGTATAATTTGAGTATAAGAGTTATTACCATTTTTCTTGTACTGTATAGCATGAGGCGTTAATTCGTGGGCCTGGTAAAGTTTTTACCGTCAGCCAGTATTAATAATAGTTTGTATCTGTAATAATATTATATCTTGCTTTAACTGAGCATTATCCGGTTTTCTCATTTTATCAGGGCTTAGATAAATTTGCTCTTGCTAAATTCGTGTTAATAGAGGCAATTGCAGTTAACCATATATGTAACCCATTTTGCCATTACATTATCCTTATGAGTCCTGAATGTTTAGTTGTTAGTTTAAGCATTAAACTTTAACTTGTAATTTTACCTAAGTCTTTTGTTTTGAACCTGGAACTTTGCGGGACAGTAGTGATTTTAGTATTCTCACTTGAAGTGTTCATTATCTCTCTGTTCCGTAACATAAATTTGGCGACCTCTTATCAGGATATTCAGGGTATTATCATAAGGATATTGTTTGATATTTTGTGATTGTGATTTATTCATGATGTCTACTATTACTACTCTTGATGAAGCCAAAGATTTTTTGTCTAATGTGCAAACAGTGTGTGATGTAGAAAAACAGAACAAAGAATGAACTTAATCTTGTTGCTCAACAATTGGGAATTGCTGTTCGCTCTCATCATTCTATTGATCAAATTATTGGCATGATTAATAAAAGCTTGTTTAATGTAACACCTTCAGATGAGCAAACGCAGATTGAAAAAGCTAAGTTACAGCTAGCCCTGCAGGAGGCTCGTGCTAAGGAGGCTGAGTTTCAGGCTCGTGCTAAGGAGGCTGAGTTTCAGGCTCGTGCTAAGGAGGCTGAGTTTCAGGCTCGTGCTAAGGAGGCTGAGTTTCAGGCTCGTGCTAAGGAGGCTGAGTTTCAGGCTCGTGCTAAGGAGGCTGAGTTTCAGGCTCGTGCTAAGGAGGCTGAGTTTCAGGCTCGTGCTAAGGAGGCTGAGTTTCAGGCTCGTGCTAAGGAGGCTGAGTTTCAGGCTCGTGCCAAGGAGGCTGAGTTTCAGGCTCGTGCCAAGGAGGCTGAGTTTCAGGCACGTGCTAAGGAGGCCGAGTCTCAGGCTCGTATTCTGGGGGCACAGGCACAGGCACAGGCACAGGCTCAGGCACAAATTGAACTTGCTAGGATTCAGGCAGACCATGAGTATCGCATGAAACAAGGTGGAACTGGATTATCTAGCTCTGATGATTTTGATGTGGCTAAAAATGTTAAACTTGTCCTTCCTTTTAATGAATCTGATTTAACAAAGTATTTTCAGTTGTTTGAGAGGGTAGCTACAGGTTTTAATTGGCCCAAAAAGTATTGGCCAGTACTCCTTCAAACTGTTCTCACCGGTAAAGCTCAAGTAACTTATGCATCTTTGCCTCAGGATCAATGTGATAATTATGATGTAGTTAAGAGCCTGATTCTTAAGGCGTATGAGCTTGTTCCTGAAGCCTGTAGAGTAATATTTAGGACAACTTATAAGCAAGATAAGCAATCCCATGTTGAGTATGCAAAATTCAAAGATCTGTTAGAGCAGTGGTTAAATTCTAAGAATGTAAATTCTGATTTTAATAAATTTAAGCAGATGATTTTGCTGGAGGACTTCAAAAGGTGTATTAATAAAGATGTAAGCCTATATCTTGATGAGAAAAGTATAGATAATTTGTCTGATGCTGCAGTTTTAGCTGATGAATATGTTCTCACTCACAAGAGATATTCTAAAGAAAAAAGGAAAGCTGAGAGTAAGTACGTTGCCTCTACTCAGAGTACAATAACAGGAAAGAGAATAAAGAAGATGTTTCTCAGGAAGTAAATACCAGCTCCACCTCTAGATTTCAGAAAAGTAAATGTACTTATTGTAGTATGCTTGGTCATACTACGTAGAAGTGTTTCAGGAGACAGCGTGATATGAACAAAAAGGAGTCTTTAAATATTCAGTTAATTGGTCTAGTGTCCACCCTTGAGAGTTCCCAGAATTCTTTAACCGAGTTAACTGAACCTGCTTTGAGGGGTAACTTAAATTCTCATGATGAAGCTCCTTTTTTGAGCAATAACGTGGGTGATACTCTCAAGAGTTCATGTACTAATTTCCTGTCTGATGGTTTTGTCAATCGTCTGGACAGTAATGACAGGAAATCAGTTAAAATATATCGTGATACAGGTGCTTGCCAATCCCTTATGCTGACCAGTGTTCTAGGCTCTAATGTTAATTCCTCTGATGAAACTGTAATCTTACAAGGTGTAGGGAATAATTACTTCTCTGTCCCTCTGTGCAGAGTGAATTTAGAGTTTGGTTTTGTTAATGGTTCCGTTATGGTTGGGTTGGTTGAGACACTCCCAATGTCAGGGGTAACTTTCTTACTTGGAAATGATATTGGTGGAAGTCAAATGTGTCCAGCTCCTCAGTTGTCTAGTGAACCAGTGACTGCAACCCAGGATTGTGATATCCCTGATGTGTTCTCTGCATGTGCTGTCACTAGGGCTAAGTCTAAAATTACTGGTGACTTAGAGCATAATGATGATGATGATGTTATCCTAGCTGACACTTTTCTTGCTAATTTGGACCACTCACCAGATGAGGCAGTACCTCGTAGTGTTGATAATTTGTCTCGTCAAGAATTGGTTGAGTTGCAGGTTGCTGACCCTGAGTTGAAAGGTCTAGCTAACTCTGCTTGCAGTGAGGAAGAGACAGCTGGTGCTTCTACTTGTTATTATATAAAGTCAGGAGTACTTATGAGGAAGTGGAGACCCCCAACAGCATCAGCCGACTGTGAATGGGAGGTTGTACATCAAGTTGTCATCCCTCGTGTTTGTAGGCAGGATATCATTAGAGTGGCTCATGATTCCAGTTTGGCAGGACACCTTGGAGTGAGGAAGACTGTGACATGCATTTTGAAACACTTCTACTGGCCAGGTATCGTCAGAGATGTTTCCTGGTATTGTAAGTCTTGTCACACCTGTCAAGTTGTGGAAAAGTGTAATCAGACTGATAAGGTTGCACGTCTAGTTCCCATTCCTCCTTTTGAGGCGCCATTCACCCGTGTGTTGGTGGATATTGTGGGTCCTCTTCCTAAGACTTCTTCAGGATTTTCTTATTTGTTGACCCTGATTGATATAACTACTCGTTATTCTGAAGCCATTCTACTTAGAAATATCTCAGGAAAGAACGTGGTTAAGGAAATGCTAGGGTTCTTCACCAAGTTTGGTCTTCCCAAGGAGGTACAGTCAGACCGGGGAAATAATTTCATGTCAAATGTTTTCAAGCAGTCTCTGAAAAAGTTGGGCATCACCCAGATCACGTCTTCAGCTTACCATCCCCAGACCCAAGGAGCGTTGGAGAGATATCATCAAACACTCAAATCAATGCTCAGGAAATACTGTTTGGAACATCAGAAAGACTGGGATAAAAGTCTTCCATTCGTTGTATTTGCTGCAAGAGAATCTCCAAATGAATCAATGGGCTTCTCACCCTTTGAACTACTGTTTGGCCATGAAGTAAGAGGACCCCTTTAGCTACTCAAGGAATGCTGGCTGTCGGAGGAAGATGACGTCAACCTGCTGGAATATGTGATGAAGTTCAAAGAAAGGCTGTCCACTGCTTTACAGCTGGCGAGAGAGAATTTAGGAGCTGCTCAGGAGAAGATGAAGACTTGGTATGATAAGAAGTCCAGGTTACGCCACTTTCAGCCAGGAGATCAGGTTTTGATTCTGCTACCGGTTCATGGGCAACCTCTTCAAGCCAAGTTTAGTGGTCCTTATTTCGTGGAGAAGAAACTCAGTGATGTCAACTATGTCATCACCACACTCGATCGTAGAAAGAACAAGCAACTTTGTCACATCAACATGATAAAGTTATATCACAGACGGGACGAAAATAACCCAGTTTGGACTGTAGCTGTTCCACCCGAGTCTGCAAGTGAAATTCTCCCATGCAGCATGAGCCTGAGTGATAGTTTAGGGAAGAATCCTGATATCATGAATGATCTCCAGACTAAGCTTTCTCATCTAGCTCCCGAGGAAAGGCAGGAGTTTTCGGCATTACTGCAGGAGTACCCGCAAGTGTTCCGTTCTACTCGAGGAAGAACCACTGTGTTGATGCATGATGTCGATGTTGGAGACGCAAAGCCAATTAAACTGTCTCCTTACCGTGTGAACCCAGTGAAAGTTCCCCTCATCCAGAAGCAGCTTGGCTACCTGTTGGACCACAAGATGATTGAGCCCTGTAAGAGCGAGTGGCGTTCTCCTGTCACTCTAGTTCCTAAGCCAGGTGGGTCACAGCGGCTTTGCATCGACTACAGACGTGTTAATCAGATAACCAAAACAGACACTTACCCTCTCCCTCGCATGGAAGATTGCATAGACAAAGTCGGAAAGGCTAGGTACATAAGTAAGTTTGATTTGTTAAAGGGATACTGGCAAGTACCTATGACTGAACGTGCTAGGGAGATCTCATGTTTTGTAACACTAGGAAAGACTTTTGCATGTTCTGTAATGCCATATGGTATGAAGAATGCACCAGCCACTTTTCAGAAGCTCATGAATGTTGTAACAGAGGGTTTGGCAGGGTGTGTTGTTTATATTGATGATGTATTAATCTTCAGTGACAACTGGAAAGATCACCTATGCCATGTCAGTAAATTTCTTGAGCGTTTGGTTCAGGCTAATCTTGTAGCTAATTTATCAAAGTGTGAGTTTGGTCAAGCTAAAGTTCAGTACCTTGGGTACATAATTGGTGATGGACATGTTGCACCACCAGGAGCTAAGGTTCAGGTTTTAAGTGATCTTCCCAGACCTAAAAGTAGAAAAGAGCTACAAAGATTTTTGGGAATGGTAGGTTATTACAGGAGATTTGTTCTTAACTTTTCAATTCTTGTATCACCGCTTACAGACCTACTGAAAAAGGGAGTTAAATTTGTCTGGACCGATAACTGAAAATCCTCTTTCAGTAAACTTAAAGCTATCCTATTAAGTCAGCCAGTGCTCGCTAATCCAAATTATGTTAAGCCTTTTAAGATGGCTGTTGACGAAAGTGATACAGGAGCTGGGGCTGTTTTGCTGCAAGAGGATGATCAGGGTATTGAACACCCTGTATCTTATTACAGTAAGAAGTTCACTCCACCTCAAAAGAACTACTCAACTATTGAGAAAGAGCTTTTGGCCTTGATTTTGGGTTTACAGCATTTTTCATTTTATTTGTGTTCTGGTTTTGACCCCATAGTCATTCATACCGATCATAACCCACTGAAATTCCTTAGTAAGTTAAAAGATAAAAATCAGAGATTGACAAGATGGAGTCTACTTCTTCAGGAGTATTCATTAGACATACAACATGTCAAGGGGAAAGAAAATGTTATTGCAGATTGCTTATCTAGACTTTAGACAGATTGTTTTAGAGTAATAAGAAATTTCCTTTGTAAATTTCTTTTTCTTTGTGGGGAGGTGTTACATAACCTATGATTTCATCATCCTTTGTATAATTCTAATGTACAGTATGCTGCATGTTTGATCACGATTCGTCACGTGGCTATCATAGTGACCAGGCTTGCGTGTTCTACCTCACTCCCCCCTTCTCCCCCTTATAGTAGAGTAAGTCGTTCTTTCTGTTGTTCAGGGCAGGATTGTCAACTCTTTCTCCCCTATACCTTCATCTCTGCTTGCCCCTTATATAATGAGCTCAGTCTCTGCATTAGTTGCCACTTAGATCTACTCCTGATTCTGTTCACATATCTGTCCTACCCTGTACAGTTATTATTATTTTTATGAGTGCTCAGGAAGTCTCCAGCCATTTAGCTGCTGTATAATTTGAGTATAAGTGTTATTACCATTTTTCTTGTACTGTATAGCATGAGCGTTAATTCGTGGGCCTGGTAAAGTTTTTACTGTCAGCCAGTATTAATAATATTTTGTATCTGTAATAATATTATATCTCGCTTTAACTGAGCATTATCCGGTTTTCTCGTTTTATCAGGTCTGACAGATAAATTTGCTCTTGCTAAATTCGTGTTAATAGAGGCTATTTCAGTTAACCATATATGTAACCTGTTTTGCCATTACATTATCCTTATGAGTCCTGAATGTTTAGTTGTTAGTTTGAGCATTAAACTTTAACTTGTAATTTTACCTAAGTCTTTTGTTTTGAACCTGAAACTTTGCGGGACAGTAGTGATTTTAGTATTCTCACTTGATGTGTTCATTATCTCTCTCTGTTCCGTAACACTCTTATCAAAGGAAACTCTGTGCTTAAACCCCTTAAATGCCAGCCTTCTTTACCTGTGAATACATTTCATTATAGTGTGTCAACATTCAGCCTTTTATTAATATCCTTTTTTCCTCGAATCGGAATTTTTTCACCCTTAGAAATGGTTTGTGAATAACACAGGCAATTGGGAGTGTTTTCAGGTTATTTTGGAGGGTATATGTGGAAGTTGCATATTATGTCCTTTTGCCCTCCATTGTGCGGTTTTTAGGATAACTGAAGTATAATAGATTTGCATTTCTCCTAAATCGTATGTTTTTATGGTAACAAAAATTGATTCCATTTTTTTTCCTAAAGTTACGACTAAAAGGCAAAAAAAGTCACAAATGACCCTCTTCTTAATGTAAATATCAAAATCTCTAGAAGACATTAATATAGTTCTTTCATCGTTCCCTTAAGCAAGATTTTTTTGTAGCTGTCATGCACTCTATGTCTAACGAGATGGGGAATGATGTTATAAATTGCAATTAATTACATATCTCGGTATTGCCATAGTTTATACTTTCTTGTACTATTCTCTATGAAAGTTAAAAGTTCATCAGTATTGCTGCTCAGGGGTTATCACAGTTTTTGAGCGAGTTTACCTAAAAAAAATATGGCTTATGGTGTAACAAGAATCTTATTCATGTGGAAATGTTTTTTCTTTTCGTTCTCTTTTTTTTTTTTTTTTTCTTTTTACATTCATTCAGGAGGTTCGATGTAATTTGAAAGTGTTTTTGCTTCGGATACAAATGAATACTTATTCAACATTTCTCTCTTGTTTCGGTGACATCCACATGATTATACTGAATTGTTCTAAAACACCTCAGACGCTAACAAATCAAACGCTAGCTTTCTTTACGTGTCGATGGATTTCATGGTAAAATTTTCCAAAATGTGATTTTTTCTTCCCCAAAAGTGCCTTGTGAGTTTTGGAAATAATTGAGTGTGTTTCCCAATCAATTTTGAGTATATCTAAGGAACCTCCATATTTAACGATTTCCCTTGAAAATAAATTTATACAGTAATCATCAGTAAAGGAGTTTCGACATACTCCCAGTGTGGATCCTATCAGCCATAACCATTTCACAATTGTCACTACTTTTTATTCTTGAAGTCAAGTTTAAGTTAAAAAAAAAAAAAAAAAGGGACCTAGGCTCATCGGAAATTAAAAATCCAGTTACTCTCAACACGCTAGAAACAACAGTTCAGGTACAGGAGAATGCTACCTGATTTTTTTAGACCCATCATGAATAATATAACTATGTATATGAGGATCCAAGTAATGTTTTTATATTGTATCTTTCAGTACTGATATCTGTATACTTTTTCCTAATAACACATAAATGATACTCAATACCTAAACAGTTTTCGTTAAACGATTTATTGGTTTTCAGAAATATTTTACCTTGGTTAATATGGGAAATGATATCACGCAAACAGTCATCCAGGGAAAATCTTCTACTTTTTAAAAATCTGATCAATAGGCTAGAGACGCCACTTAAAAGCCCTAGTTATAGACTTTAATAATATCCGTTTTATCTCTAAATTACCAAGTTTTTTACACGTCTTTAATCAAACGAAACTCTTTGATCTTAAACCTCTCAAATGATGGAGTTTTATACCTGTGAATCGATTTCATCCTACGTGTTACCTCATTTAGCCTTGTTACTGATTTTCATTCCGTGGCGGAATTTTTTCCTCAGAAATGTGTTCTGTATTAAAGATGCAAATTGAAGTTTTTCCCAGCTAATATAGATCATATTTGTGAAAGTTTCGTATCTATAGGGTTTTCGCCTTCAATTATGTGGTTTTTTGGATGACAAGTATAATAGTTCCTCATTACTAATTTAGCGGATACTTTTACGGTAACAAACCAATCATTACCATTTCCCCCCCCCCTCTACTGTTACCATTATAAACGAGAAAGACAGAAATGACCCTCTTCCTTATATACTTTTTTTTTTTTTTCCGTAATTATCATGGCGGCGCAACTGCCAGGGTCATATGCCACCGTATAACAAAGAAGTAAAAAAAAAAAAAAAAAAAAAAAACAGAGGATAAGCCACACAATCAAAAAGGAGAAATTCTAAATATCCTTAAGAAGTCTCCTTCACAAATGAGAGGGTTGCCCCTCCCAAGACACAGGCATCCTCCCCAAGCACGGAGGAAAGATGATACACACCACCATCCGTTTGGTGGTCAGAGAGGAACCGACGCCGCAAATCCTCAAGACTAGGACACTCCACCAACAGGTGCCGAACAGTCAAGGGAACCAGACAGTCATCACAGAATGGAGGAGGAGCCCTCTCCATTAAAAAACCGTGAGAGAAACGGGTGTGGCCAATGCGGAGGCGGCACAAAGCAGTCTCCCATTGACGAGGGAAGCCCTGGTAACTGAATGAGCCCACCTTCTGGCAAATCGAGCGCAACTTATTGGCACCCACAGCATCCCAATGCTCCTGCCAACAGCACCAAACCCTGAAGGCAATAAAGGAGCGCATATCTGCAGCAGGCAGACGATACAGAGGGGACTGTGCAAGAGGGGTACGAGCCGCTGCCGCCTTGGCCAGCTGATCAGCTCGTTCATTCCCTGCCACTCCTACATGAGCTGGAACCCAACAGAAATCTACACGACGTCCACGACGCCCTAAAAGGAAAAGCCACTCTAAAATGGATAAAACAAAAGGATGAGAGGGATTAAAAGACTCCATTGCAGAAAGAGCACTTCGTGAGTCACTAAAAACAGTAAAAGCAGTGTGGGGGAGAGTGAAGAGAATCTGAAGGGCAAATAAAATAGCAGTCAGCTCAGCCATAAAAACAGAAGCAGTCACAGGGAGGCTCCCACCTCGACAGAATGTGGGAAACACCACACCAAAGCCCACACCCGCATCAGACTTAGATCCATCAGTATAAACTGGTATGGAGTCCCCATGAGAAAAGGCATGCTCTAAAAACAGAGAAAATAAAACCTGAGAAGGAAGGGAGGCCTTACTGGATGAGAAGAAACGACAAAATGTCACCCTAGGGAGAAGCCAGTAGCCCACCCTCGGGACACGGTGGGGAGTGATCGGCACAGAAGGAACAGAGAAGCTAGACATAACTGACTGCACCCTGAAACCAAAGGGCTTTGGAAAGGATGGCCGAGTGGCAAAAATAGGTGACCGAGAATCTTGAGACACCTTGACAAAGGGCACAGAGTCTGGGAGACGAGATAAGCGATACCAACATCGCATCAAAAAGGAAGAGCGGAGCAAGTCTAGAGGAAGGACACCAGCATCAGCCAACAAACTCGAAATCGGGGAAGATCGGAATGCCCCAGTGGCGAGACGAACACCAGCATGATGTATGGAATCGAAAATACGAAGCCGGGCTTCTGAGGCAGAGGAAAAAACTTCACATCCATAATGAAGTTTGGATAAAATCAGAGACTGATGCAAGAGGAGGAGGGTCTTGCGATCAGCTCCCCAGTATGTGTGCGCTAAAACTTTCAAGAGACCCAATGCTCTGAGACACTCAGCTTTTACGTACCTCAAGTGAGGGACCCAAGTCAACTGGCTGTCAAAAATCAGCCCTAAAAACCGGGTTTCCTTTAAACACGAAATACGACGCCCATCTAAAAAAAGGTTTGGGTCAGGGTGGACTCCACGAACGCAGCAAAAATGCATGGCAACGGTCTTCTTGAAGGAAAATCGAAAACCTCGTTCATCAGCCCATCTACAGACACGGTTGAGAGCCATCTGCATCCTCCTTTCTGCCATTGACATCCGTGAGGCAGTGACAGAGATTGATAAATCGTCAACATAGAGAGAGCCACGAACACCATCAGGGAGCACAGAAATAACGCTGTTAATTGCCACTGCGAAAAGGGTAACACCATCCTCAAGGGGACGTGCAGTAGACAGCTCACTCCCGACTCGGACTCGAATAAAACGATTAGATAAAAACTCCCTGATAAAAGTGGGGAGTTGCCCACGGAGACCAAACTCATGAAGCGATTGCAATATACCATGACGCCAGGAAGTGTCGTACGCCTTCTCCAAATCAAAGAAAACTGTGATAAGATGCTGGTTAGTTGCAAAAGCCTGGCAGATGGAAGATTCTAAAGAAAGGAGAGGATCTGTGGTCGACTGCATCTTCCGAAACCCACACTGGACTGGAGACAAGTAACCACCCTTCTCTAAGTACCACACGAGCCGACTATTCACCATCTTTTCAAGGATCTTATAAAGGCAAGATGTCAGCGAGATAGGGCGATAATTAGTGGCCTGCAAGTGATCCTTACCCGGCTTAGGGATGGGGAGAACCACAGCAACACCCCATGAGAACGGAAACCCACCATTGCACCAAATTCTGTTATACAGTGACAACAGAAAATGAAGGGCTGCATCAGGCAAGTGGTATAAGAAGGCATATGGGACATCATCCAAGCCTGGAGACGAGTCGCGACACTGCGACAATGCCGTCTGAAGTTCAGAAGCAGAAAAAGCAACATTATACGACTCCTCCGCAGTAGATGGAAAACTAATGCCCAAAGATTCCAGGTGCCGTCGGCGGTGTGCCAACGGGGATGAGGTGTCCTTCCTAGAGACATTAGCAAAATGAGCTGCAAATATCTCGGCAACAGATGAAGAATGAGCTACCACCACACCTGCATGAGATAAAACAGGAGGAGAGGGAACGGGAAATTTCCCTGAAATCTTCCTCACCCATTTCCACACTTTTGTGAGAGGAGTCTGTGAAGAAATTGAAGAAACAAATGATGCCCAAGACTTCCTCCTAGCCTCCTCCATAACCCGCCGGGCATGAGCTCGGCCCCTCCTATATGCCGCTAAGTAACCAGGGTCACCTCGGTGATGACGAAGTCGGGAGAAAGCAGCAAGTTTAGCCCGAACAGCAGAAGCACACTCATCAGTCCACCAGGGAACTGGACGGCAAGGAAAGTGACCAGCTGTTCTCGGAATACTCTGCAGTGCCGCCGAGTGTAGTAAGTCTGTGAAATACTCAACAGCAGCATCAGTGCTGAGAAAATCCTCCACACGTCGGTTCAGGGAACACAGCTCCTCAAAAACCGGCCAGACCGCCCTATCCAAGCGCCAGCGGGGAAGACGACGCCGAGGCGCACTCTGTGTCGATCTTAACAAAATAGGGAAGTGGTCACTGCCATGTAAGTCCGGTAACACAGCCCATGTAAAATTCAGGGCTACCCCTGCAGAGCACAGAGACAAATCAATAGAATTAAAAATACCCGTTTGACTATGGAAGTAAGTAACTTCACCAGAATTTAAAATGTACAGGTCCACATCCTCCACAATGGAGGCTAACATAGTACCTCTAGCATCAGCTGTGGAGCCACCCCACAGGGGATGATGACTGTTCATGTCGGCCTGCAAGAAATAGGGTGAGGGAAGTGCACGAATAAGATTTTCAAGATCAACCCTCTCAATAGTGGCACTAGGAGGGAGGTACAAAGAGCACACTGTATAACGACAGGGATGGAAAATCTGGAGAGCAACAGCCTGCAGTGGAGTGTTAAGACTCACAGCAGTGAAAGGTATGTCACTGCGTACTAGAATAGCCACACCCCCACCATGACCATGTCCAGGAAGAGGATCTGAATAAAAAACCTGGTAACCAGGTGGACTAGGAGGTGCAGCATCACCAACCATTGTCTCTTGTAGGCAAACACACACTGGTGAATACTCAGCCAGAAGCCAGCGGAGTTCCTCCCAGTTGGCTCGTAAACCACGGCAGTTCCATTGAATAATATTAGCCATTAAAACTATTGAAATAAAAAGGGGCAGGGGAGAGGGACAAACAGAAAACCATTAAAAAAATACTAAAAATATTAAAATGGAGGAACTATATACACAAAAGAAAGGGTCACTTAGTGGAAACCACTGAGCGACCCTGGGAGACAATCTTCTTGGGAATGTGGATATGCTCACCAAGGGGCTTGTCACGGGCAGCAGCATGGCTAGAACGAGGGCCTGGGGTCTGCGAAGTGTTGGGAGACTTCACAGACACCCGTCGCTGCCCAGCAGGAAAGGAAGAGCTACTCCGAACCCTGCCCGGGGCCCCCAGTGAACCAAGAGGTCGAGCAGGAGGGATTTGGGTCCTGGGCTCCAAACGTGGAGGGGGCAGGACAGGATCCTCCGAGGTAACCTCAGGAGGAACATCCGATACCCCGGAGGAAGAGGTGCCAGACTGACCTAACACCCCAGAAGCCCCCGAAGACCCAGAAGCAGGGTCCGAGGGCTGTTGCACAGATGGACTAACTACAGAGGATGTGGACTCCATGACCGACACCTTGCTTGGAGGATCTTCAAGACTCAAAGACTCTGAGGAACCACGATGACTTTTAGCAAATGAAGAATGTGCACCATGACTACCAGGGGATACCATAGATATAGAGGCCGAGTCTTGAACTGTAGCGGCAACCGTCGCAAGTGCGGGAGATTGTTGCACCGACATGGAATCAGCAGATGAAGGCATAGGAGCTGACGCAACAGGAGGACCTCGGGTTTGCTGCTGGACAGGACGAAGAGGACGGCTATGACCGGACAAAACTGACGCATAAGACACTCTGTTACAGAAAACAGATGACATGGCTCTACTCCCGGCCTCAGGAAAGCTTATTTTATCACGATTACGGATGAGGAGGATCTCCTTCTCCAAGGAAAACCGGGCACAGTCTTTAGATGAAGCAGGATGTGCCTTGCCACAGTGCAAACAACAAACAGGTCCAGGACAGTCCTGTCCTGCATGAGTGGATTCTCCACAACTGACACACACCACTGGGAGGCCCTGTTGCAAACGACGACAGACTCGCCCAACATGCCCGTACATCTGACAGTGGTAGCAGCGTCGTGGGTTTGGTACAAAGGGTTTGACCCTAAGGGACAACCAAGCCACCTTGATGGATGAAGGGAGAACAGTACAGTCGAACGTCAGCAACAAGGATGGAGTTGGGGTAAGTATACCATCAACCTTCTTCCGAAACCTCTCCACTTTGACAACCCTGTGGACCTGTAGTTCTTCAAGAAGCTTCTCTTCACTGTAGCGAAGTAAGTCTTTGGAGAAAACAACACCTCGACACTGATTGAAAAAAGCATGAGGGACACAAGAAAACAGCGCATCCGGGTCCTTACACTGGGCAGCCAGCCGGGAACCCTCTTCAGGGGATGTAACCTCCACTAGTAGGCTACCATCCCCCTGAGGTGAAATCTTCGGCTCCCTCCCACAGATTGACATAATGACCTGATGAACAGTAAAAATATCCAAATTCCCAATAGGTTGACCGTCCAAAGTACGAATGGTGTAGTACCTTGTAAAATCAACCCTCTCAAAGACACCCGGCAGGACCTCACGGGCATGTCCACTATATGTTATTGTCTGTTGCCGGCTCCTCTTTGTAGTGGCCACTGGCCGTAAACCACTGGAACCAGGCAGGTATGGTTCCAGGGTGGCAATATGGGCCTCACCAGCCAGAGGCACAGGAGGTGCACAGGAGGGAGACTGAAAAGGATGGTCATGGACGGAATCAGGGTCGTCAGCTGATGAAATTTTGCTAGCCATAATAAAAAATAACTACCTTCATTCCCCCACGCCTCCACCCACCATGGAGCCCAACAGGGGGAGGCCATATGCCAGGGAAAGCCCCACTGGCGACCCCAGAGGTAGTGGGGAAGTATACGCAGGTAACCACCAAGGGACCCTGACAAGGGTGACTCCAGGACGATAGGAGCAACCAGGTCCCCCAGTGCCCGCTTGACCCTAAAGCCACTAAGTGACTAGCCTGGATGGCTAGCCAGTGACCAGCCGATTGACCTGGTCGGGCCCAACCAGGCCACCCGTCTAGCCAGAATAAGGGACCAAAGAGGTATATTGCTAGCTGCAGGGCGCACCATGCAGCATCGCTCAACCACCAGGACTTCCGTCTCCCAGCATTACGGGACGCCACGCACGGCAAACACGTGGGGAGGCAACAGTCCCGCCCTAGATGGCAAATGGGCAGGGACTGACATCACCAGTAGGCCTCCTCTACCAGTGATGTAGGGGGTGCTTGGTCCACAAGGCCGACAAATGCCAAACCCTACAAAGGTAGGCTTGCCTCCCAAGTAGGTGGCACTGCCAACCATGCTTCAAGCCCCACCACCACGTCAAGGTGACCCCCAACAGTGGGGCCATCTAAAAAAAGGTTTGGGTCAGGGTGGACTCCACGAACGCGACAAAAATGCATGGCAACGGTCGTCTTGAAGGAAAATCGAAAACCTCGTTCATCAGCCCATCTAGAGACACGGTTGAGAGCCATCTGCATCCTCCTTTCTGCCATTGACATCCGTGAGGCAGTGACAGAGATTGATAAATCGTCGACATAGAGAGAGCCACAAACACCATCAGGGAGCACAGAAATAACGCTGTTAATTGCCACTGCGAAAAGGGTAACACTTAGTATGCTCCCTTGTGGCACACCATCCTCAAGGGGACGTGCAGTAGACAGCTCACTCCCCACTCGGACCCGAATAAAACGATTAGATAAAAACTCCCGGATAAAAGTGGGGAGTTGCCCACGGAGACCAAACTCATAAAGAGATTGCAATATACCATGACGCCAGGAAGTGTCGTACGCCTTCTCCAAATCAAAGAACACTGTGATATGATGCTGGTTAGTTGCAAAAGCCTGGCAGATGGAAGATTCTAAAGAAAGGAGAGCATCTGTGGTCGACCGCATCTTCCGAAACCCACACTGGACTGGAGACAAGTAACCACCCTTCTCTAAGTACCACACGAGCCGACTATTCACCATCTTTTCGAGGACCTTACAAAGGCAAGATGTCAGCGAGATAGGGCGATAATTAGTGGCCTGCAAGTGATCCTTACCCGGCTTAGGGATGGGGAGAACCACAGCAACACCCCATGAGGTCGGAAACCCACCATTGCACCAAATTCTGTTATACAGTGACAACAGAAAATGAAGGGCTGCATCAGGCAAGTGGTGTAAGAAGGCATATGGGACATCATCCAAGCCTGGAGACGAGTCGCGACACTGCGACAATGCCGTCTGAAGTTCAGAAGCAGAAAAAGCAACATTATATGTCTCCTCCGCAGTAGATGGAAAACTAATGCCCAAAGATTCCAGGTGCCGTCGGCGGCGTCCCGACGGAGATGAGGTGTCCTTCCTAGAGACATTAGCAAAATAAGCTGCAAATATCTCGGCAACAGACGAAGAATGAGCCACCACCACACCTGCATGAGATAAAACAGGAGGAGAGGGAACGGGAAATTTCCCTGAAATCTTCCTCACCCGTTTCCACACTTTTGTGAGAGGAGTCTGTGAAGAAATTGAAGAAACAAATGATGCCCAAGACTTCCTCCTAGCCTCCTTCATAACCCGCCGGGCATGAGCTCGGGCCCTCCTATATGCTGCTAAGTAACCAGGGTCACCTCGGTGACGACGAAGTCGGGAGAAAGCAGCACGTTTAGCCCGAACAGCAGAAGCACACTCATCAGTCCACCAGGGAACTGGATGGCAAGGAAAGTGACCAGCTGTTCTCGGAATACTCTGCAGTGCCGCCGAGTGTAGTAAGTCTGTGAAATACTCAACAGCAGCATCAGTGCTGACAAAATCCTCCACACATCGGTTCGGGGAACACAGCTCCTCAAAAACCGGCCAGACCGCCCTATCCAAGCGCCAGCGGGGAACACGACGCCGAGACGCACTCTGTGTCGATCTTAATAAAATAGGGAAGTGGTCACTGCCATATAAGTCTGGTAACACAGTCCATGTAAAATTCAGGGCTATCCCTGCAGAGCACAGAGACAAATCAATAGAAGTAAAAATACCCGTTTGACTATGGAAATAAGTAACTTCACCAGAATTTAAAATGTACAGGTCCACATCCTCCACAATGGAGGCTAACATAGTACCTCTAGCATCAGCTGTGGAGCCACCCCACAGGGGATGATGACTGTTCATGTCAGCCAGCAAGAAATAGGGTGAGGGAAGTGCACGAATAAGATTTTCAAGATCAACCCTCTCAATAGTGGCACTAGGAGGGAGGTACAAAGAGCACACAGTATAACGACGGGGAAGGAAAATCTGGAGAGCAACAGCCTGCAGTGGAGTGTTAAGATTCACAGCAGTGAAAGGTATGTCACTGTGTACTAGAATAGCCACACCCCCACCATGACCCTGTCCAGGAAGAGGATCTGAATAAAAAACCTGGTAACCAGGTGGACTGGGAGGCGCAGCATCACAAACCATTGTCTCTTGTAGGCAAACACACACAGGTGAATACTCAGCCAGAAGCCTACGGAGTTCCTCCCAGTTGGCTCGTAAACCACGGCAGTTCCATTGAATAATATTAGCCATTAAAACTATTGAAATAAAAAGGGGCAGGGGAGAGGGAGAAACAGAAAACCATAAAAAAATACTAAAAATATTAAAATGGAGGAACTATATACACAAAGGAAAGGGTCACTTAGTGGAAACCACTGAGCGACCCTGGGAGACAATCTTCTTGGGAATGTGGATACGCCCACTAAAGGGCTTGCCACGGGCAGCAGCATGGCTAGAACGAGGGCCTGGGGTCTGCGAAGTGTTGGGAGACTTCACAGACACCCGTCGCTGCCCAGCAGGAGAGGAAGAGCTACTCCGAACCCTGCCCGGGGCCCCCAGTGAACCAAGAGGTCGAGCAGGAGGGATTGGGGTCCTGGCCTCCAAACGTGGAGGGGGCAGGACAAGATCCTGAGAGGTAACCAGAGGAGGAACATCCGATTCCCCGGAGGAAGAGGTGCCAGACTGACCTGACACCCCAGAAGCCCCCGAAGACCCAGAAGCAGGGTCCGAGGGCTGTTGCACAGATGGACTAACTACAGAGGATGTGGACTCCACGACCGACACCTTGCTTGGAGGATCTTCAAGACTCAAAGACTCTGAGGAACCACGATGACGTTTAGCAAATGAAGAATGTGCACCATGAGTACTAGGGGATACCATAGATGTAGAGGTCGAGTCTTGAACTGTAGCGGCAACTGTCGCAAGTGCGGAAGATTGTTGCACTGGCATGGGATCAACAGATGAAGGCATAGGAGCTGACACAACAGGAGGAACTCGAGTCTGCTGCTGGACAGGACGATGAGGACGGCTATGACCGGACAAAACTGACGCATAAGACACTCCGTTACGGAAAACAGATGACATGGCTCTACTCCTGGCCTCAGGAAAGCTTATTTTATCACGATTACGGATGAGGAGGATCTCTTTCTCCAAGCAAAACCGGGCTCAATCTTTAGATGAAGCAGGATGTGCCTTGCCACAGTGCAAACAACAAACAGGTCCAGGACAGTCCTGTCCTGCATGAGTGGATGCTCCACAACTGACACACACCACTGGGAGGCCCTGTTGCAAACGTCGACAGACTCGCCCAACATGCCCATACATCTGACAGTGGTAGCAGCGTCGTGGATTTGGGACAAAGGGTTTGACCCTAAGGGACAACCAAGCCACCTTGATGGATGAAGGCAGAGCAGTACAGTCGAACGTCAGCAACAAGGATGGAGTTGGGGTAAGAACACCATCAACCTTCTTCCGAAACCTTTCCACTTTAACCACCCTGTGGACCTGGAGTTCTTCAAGCAGCTTCTCTTCACTGTAATGCAATAAGTCTTTTGAGAAAACAACACCTCGACTATGATTAAAAAAGGCATGGGGAACACAAGTGAACAGTGCATCTGGGTCCTTACACTGGGCAGCCAGCCGGGAACCCTCCTCAGGGGATGTGACCTCCACTAGGAGGCTACCATCCCCCTTAGGTGAGATCTTCGGCTCTCTCCCACAGATTGACACAATGCGTCGATGAATAGTAAATATGTCCAGATTACCAATAGGCTGACCATCCAAAGTACGAATGGTGTAGTACCTTGCGAAATCAACCCTCTCAAAGACACCCGGCAGGACCTCACGGGCATGTCCACAATATGTTGTCTGTTGCCGGCTCTTCTTTGTAGTGGCCACTGATCGTAAACCACTGGAACCAGGAAGGTATGGTTCCAGGGTGGCAATATGGGCCTCACCAGCCAGAGGCACAGGAGGCACACAGGAGGGAGACTGTAATGGATGGTCAGGGACGGAACCAGGGTCGTCAGCTGCAAAAGATTTAAATGAAGCCATATTCAAAATAAACCACCTTCATTCCCCCACCCCTCCACCCACCATGGAGCCCAACAAGGGGAGGCCATATGCCAGGGAAAGCACCACTGGCGACCCCAGAGGTAGTGGGAAAGTATACGCAGGTAACCACCAAGGGACCCTGACAAGGGTGACTCCAGGACGATAGGAGCCACCAGGTCCCCCAGTGCCCGCTTGACCCTAAAGCCACTAGGTGACTAGCCTGGATGGCTAGCCAGTGACCAGCCGATTGACCTGGTCGGGCCCAATCAGGCCACCCGTCTAGCCAGAATAAGGGACCAAAGAGATGTATTGCTAGCTGCAGGGAGCACCATGCAGCATCGCTCAACCTCCAGGACTCCCGTCTCCCAGCATTACGGGACGCCACGCACGGCAAACACGTGGAGAGGCAACAGTCCCGCCCTAGATGGCAAATGGGCAGGGACTGACATCACCAGTAGGCCTCCTCTACCAGTGATGTAGGGGGTGCTTGGTCCACAAGGCCGACAAATGCCAAACCCTACAATGGTAGGCTTGCCTCCCAAGTAGGTGGCACTGCCAACCATGCTTCAAGCCCCACCACCACGTCAAGGTGACCCCCTACAGTGGGGTAGAGGTAGGGTGCGGATGGCGACACTCGACACTGTCACCAAGTCGCGGGGGCACATACACTTGCCTTTCGGCTCACTCACGCACCTACCTCTAGTTTCACAGAAAACTCCCTGGTTCATTGATGCAGGGGGGACCGAGTTATTTACCACTTTACACTTCGTACCCTGATTACACGAATTTCTGTTATGCCACTGTTTAATATATCTTCTACAAAAACACTGTCACTGTACTCTGGGTCACTGTCACTGTCACTGTCTTACCCCTGTTTCCTGGGTTATCAAATCACTGGTACTTACTGTCAGGGAGGCTCCCTTGTCTGGGGCCTCGACCTGAGGGGCAGGTCCTTTCCTAGGGCCGCGCTGGTGGGGTGCAGGGAGGCTCTGTGGTCTGGGGGCCTTGACCTGATCGGGGGGCCTCGGGGCTAGGGCCTAACAGCCGGAGTAGTCAGGCCTGCTTCCTCTGCCTCCGGGGAGTGAGGGAGCCTGGATCTCCGTCGTTGTAGACTGCGGTGGTGGGCCTGGGCGTCCTGGCACTGCGGGTGCTCGGGGGGAGAGGCGCCGTCAGGGCTGGGCTGCGGCAGTGTCTCCTGTAGGGCTCCGACAGGGCTAAAGAACTCCCGGGTGTGGGCGGTAAGTCCGTTATCGGGCCTTGCCACCACTCTAGTGCCTCCTCCTGGCCTATAAGCCTGGATGGCGACGAAGGGCTCCCTGAAGGGAAAGAGGCTAAAGGGAGACTCACGCTCTTCGTGGTTCCCTGAGTGTGTCTATAGGTCTGAGTCGGGGCTCTACTTCCCCTATTGTGCACCTTGGCTGCAGCCGTGAACTTGCCCGGTGCACGGGGGACACCTATAGGGTGATCGAGGTCGCCCTTTCGCCGTGGCAAGGTACCGCCGGCATGGTGTTCCTCCCGCAGTAGGAGACAAGCCGGAGTGAGGGGCTCAGAAGCCGCACTCTCTCCAATACGGACAGATCCTACCGTCAGGGAATTCTCCACCCTGGTACGTGCCCCAGCCGAAACCGAGTGTCTGCCCGTACGGAAAGCGACTAACGGATGAACTGGTTCACCCGTCCGTTGCGGCAAGAAACCGACCCCGGGAGGCCGCTTCCGTAATTGGGTAGCGCTACACGTACGGTAGCAGGGTCTCTCTACCCTGGACCGTATTCTGGCAGTAACCAAAGAGCAACTGGCGAGGGATGCACACAGGCAACTCTCTCTCCTCAGCATGTTAAGGCCAGAGCCTGGGGTCACCTTCCCCTTTACACACTCTGTCAGGTCGTAGCCTGTGTCTATCTCTCTTTCTCTCTTTAGGCCGTAGCCTTGGGCCTCCTGCCCTAGAGGGTGTAACAAGACCGTCAATACGGTGTTACCTGGGACTGACCTCTTTTCAGTCCCTCCCCTGGTCTGACGGTCACAGTAGTTCAGTTTGCCTGAACGCCTGGGGTTGGGGCACTTGCGGGGAATAGGGGCTCAGGGTCGGGATGCTCCGATGACCCTCTTGCCCGGGACTACTAACCTCACCGGTGTGTCCTCCTGGGGTGGTGGTGGGGTGGCGGCTCGGTGGTGGTGTGGGGGGTGGTGAGGTGGGAGGTCCTGCGGCGGGCACGGCGGGCATTTTACCACCCTCCGCGTCGTTGAAGTCACGGCCCCGTGACTGGAGGTGGTAGGTGGTAAAGGTGGCTGTCTGGTAGGCTGGGGTAAGGTGTCGGGTGAAGCTGACCCAGTGTGTGGTGAATTGGTTGGGCTCCTGGTGGGGGCTGAGCGTGAAGTGGAGGGAGGACGGCTGGTTGGTCCGGCGTAGGAGGCGTAGCAGGTGGTCGGTGCCTCTGATTCTGGTTGGTGGGTCGTTGTATGGTTGCCATCGGACTTTTGTCACCTTCATCTCGGGGAATGGTGCCTGGTGGGGAGATGAAATTTGAATGCTGGAGAGTGATGGGAGGTTTGTGCTTTTATTTGGGCTAATTTGGTGGGAGGAGCGTTGTCCTTTTGGGAATTGGGATTTGGGAAAGTTCCAACGTGCTTGGTGGAGGGGTAGGGTTATGGGGGAGGTGTTGGGGGTGGGTGGGGATGGTGGATTTTGGGGTAGGTGTGTGCTGGGTGGAGGTGTCGGGGTGTATCTTGCGGGTGGGCGTGAGAGTCGTCCTGATCTGGTGGTGGTCGTGGTTATGGTGGGTGTGGGTGGTGAGGCTGGTTGAGTGCGTGGTGGCGGTGAGGGTGTACGGTGGTGAGGGGGGGGGATGGTTGGTGGTGCGGTGTGGCGTGTATAATGGGAGTGGTCATGAGGAAGGGCGGTGGTGGATGTGGGGGTGGTGTGGCTTTCGGGGGGGGTGGGCGGCTGTGGTGACGAGGGCGGCCTGGGTGGGGTGGGTTGAGAGGTGGTGGGTGGAGGGGTGTTCGGTGGGTGAATGTCTGGTTGTGAAGTAGTGGTGGTGGTATGAGGTTGTGGTGATGGTGTATTGGGGGGTGGGCTGGTAGCTGGAGAGGTTGAGGATAGGGGTGAGAAGGAGTAGTAGTAGGAGTCTGGGGGGTGATGTTGAGGAAGGTCAGGGTGGCCAGGTGTGCGGGCCGGGGTGGAGGTAGGCTTAGTGCGGGGGTGGGTGGCGTCGGGTGGGTTGAAGGGGCGCACGTGGCGGTTTCTATATGTGCGGTGTTGCCCCTGTTGATCCACGGTGACTTGGTATGGGTTAGGTACTCGCACAATTTTGTAAGGTCCGTTGAATCGGGGGGAGGTCTTCGGTCGGGTAGGGAGGTTTGCAACCACAACAGACTGGACAGGTGTGTATGGGTTGGAGTGGGTTGTGTCAGGTGCTAGATCTTGTTTTGAGTGTAGGTGGTGGAGGCGGCGTTTGAGGTGGTGGAGAGGGTCGGTGGTGGAGGGTGGAGTGGGCGGTTGTAGGTGGTGGCGGAGTGGCAGGAGTAGGGGTGGTTCCCCGAAGACTCTCTCGTGCGGGGTTATTCCATCTTCTCTTGGGCACGTATTTAACCCCCATTGTATGATCTTGACGTGTGCAGGCCAGTCTTCATTCCCCGTTTGCATAATGCGTGTGCGGACCTGATTCATAAGGGAGCGATGGCTTCTCTCGCATATGCTGTTGCCTTGGGGCCAGTAGGGGGATGAGTGAGAGATGTTGTATCCGAATATGCTGGCTAGTTCTTCCCAGATTTTTCCTGTAAATTCTGGAGCATTATCCGAATGAAGGGCCTGTGGAATCCCAAAATAAGGGAAAACATGTCTGGTGAGGGCGTCGGCGACTGCCAGTGCGGTGTGATCCTTGGCGGGGCAGGCGATGATGAACTTAGAATATACATCCACGAAGGTAATTATGTACTTGTAGCCTGCTTTTGGTGTGAGGGGGCCGACGACGTCTAGGGAGAGTAGTTGCCACGGTTTTTGTGCTGTGACTTTTCCTGTAGGGCCTGGCGTTCGGGTGATGTCCTTCCCAAGGGCGCATGCTCGGCATGATTGTATGATCTTCTTTGCGATGGTGGATGGGTTTGGGGTCCAGTACATGTCGTTAAAGACTTGCAGCAGCTTCTTCGTTCCCAGGTGAATGCCGTTGTGGGCATGGAGGTGGAGCATGGTGTCGTGGGCCGTAGCTGGGCTGAGGACAATGTGTCCGTTCGGGTCAAAGAGATGTTCACCATGTGGGTGGAGTTTGGTGAATGTGGTCTGTGGAATCCAAGTTGGGCGTTGTTTATTATTCCACATTTGGACCAGGTCGGGTTCTGTCTTGATGGCGTTGATTGGGAGACGGGATAGGGCATCGGCGTTGGTGTGTAGCTTGCCTGGTCGGTATGCGATTTTGAAGTCATATTCTTCGAGGGTTTCTCGCCAGCGTATCAGTTGGGCATTGTTTGTGTTTGACTGCCGTAGCCATTGTAGGGATTGGTGATCCATAATGACTACTACGTGGGTGCCTGAGATGTAGGACTTGAAATATTCTAGGGACCAGATGATCCCTAGGCACTCACGCTTTGTGGCCGCGTAGTTTCGCTCTGCCGTGTTCAGGGTGCGACTGGCACAGGCGATGATGTGTTCTCTCCCATTTTGTACCTGCGCAAGGACAGCTCCTATGGTGATGAGGGACACATCATTATACAGGCGGAATGGGAGGTTGTAGTCTGGGAACGTGACTACTGGGGCGGTGGTTAATTTTGATTTGAGGGTGGTAAAGGCCGTTTTTCTTGTCTCGGTCCACACAAAAGGCTCACCTTTTTTTGTTAGTTCGTGAAGGGGTTTTGCGATGTCAGCGAATCCTTTGACGAATCGCCTGTAGTATGATGTTAACCCCAGGAAGGCTCTGACTTCATGCACGTCGCGGGGTAGTGGGATGTCTGCGATGGCTCGAAGCTTATCTGGGTCTGGTGAGATGCCTTCGGCATTAATGAGATGTCCCAGGAAAGACACTGATCTCTCCGCCAATACGCATTTCGTTGGTTTCAGTTTTAGTCCTGCTTGGCGTATGCGGTGAAACACTTGCTTGAGGCGGTGAAGGTGGTCGGTCCATGTACGACTAAAGACAATGACGTCGTCGAGGTATGCTAAGCAAGTCTCCCAAGTTAAACCACTAAGGACGGACTCCATTAAACGGGAGAATGTGGCAGGGACGTTGCAGAGCCCGAAAGGGAGGACATTGAATTCATAATGTTTGCCATTCGATGTGGAGAAGGCGGTTTTGTGTTTGTCGTCGGGATGCACAGGGACTTGCCAGTAACCTGACTGCAGGTCTAAGGTGGAGAACCATGTTGAGCCATGTAACGAGTCAAGTGAGTCGTCGATGCGTGGTAGGGGAGTGGCGTCTTTGATTGTGACATCATTGACTCGGCGGTAGTCAACACAGAAGCGCATTGTCCCGTCTTTTTTTCTTACGAGTACCACCGGAGAGGACCATGGGCTAGTAGAATTGGAGATTACGCCGGCATCTAGCATGTCCTGGACCTGCCGGTCTTCTTCTTCTCATTGCTTAGGATTTTTCCGTCGTGATGGTTGGCGAATTGGAGGTCTGGTCGTGTGTATCTCATGGCTGAGATAGGTGGTATGGCCAAGGTCGGTCGGGCCTGAGGAGAATAGGTCTTGAAAATCCAGGAGGAGTTGTCGGAGGCTGTTGGTTTGGGTCGGGGATAGGTGTGATGGTAGGGCGGGGAGAGTGGGTGGGTCCGGGGGTGGCGTTTGGCATGGTTCGGCTTCTTCAGTATCGCCGATGATGAGTCCTCTTGGTAGGGTTAGTGGTGTAGTAGCGAGGTTGGCGATACGGATTTCCTGGGCATGAGGGGGGAGGAAGGTGGGGCTTACTAGACAGGAAGAGAGTGATCCGGTGGGGATGGATGGTGAGAAGAGAACGGAGGTATGGGAAGGTTTGTTCAGTTTTACCCAAGCTTCATGGTGTGGTGGAATGGTGATAGAGGAGGCGACAGTGGCAGGAAAAGATGGGGAGGGATGCAGATGATGAGTGGTGGGTGGTGGTGATGGGGGTCTAGTGGTGTGAGGGGCTGGGTTGGGTTTAGGTGTGTCTGTGGTATGGGACAGGTGAGTGTCTGATGGTAGTGTGTGGTGGTGGGTGTTCTTGTTGTGCCTTCGGTGTTTTTCTTTTCTTCTTTCTTCTTTCTTCTTGACTGCTGGTTGGTTGGGGTGGGCTGGACTGAAGTGGAGGCGGCGTTGATGGCAGTCAATGGTGGCGTGTAATTTCTGGAGGAGGTCCAGCCCTAAATATCCATCATATTGACTGCATGTTGAGTCGAATATGATGAATGGGTGGCTAGTGGATATTTGCTGATGGGTGTGGGTCTGAAGGGCCCGAGTTTCCCCACGGATAGGCAGGGGGCCGTCCCCCGCGTCGACGAGGTTGGCTGAGGTGGGGAAGAGGGGGCCGAATGCACCCATGTGGCGGGAGTAGAAGTGGGAGTAGAGGCACGATCTGGCTGCTCCCGTATCCACTAGTAGACGTGCCTTGACCCCGTTTAGCCAAATCTTGTCGTAAACTGGGGGTCTGTAGTTCTGTGAGGTGGCCCCCGCCACCGTGGGGAGGTGTGGGGGCGGGCCTAAAAATCCATCTGTTGTGGAGTGGTGTCTTCTTGGTCATCATCGTCTGTTCCCCAGGGAGCTTGCGGTGGTGCGTCGTCTTCCTGGGCGGCGGCGTCTAAGGAGGAGACTTTCTTGCGCCCTTGTTGAAAGCTTCTGCGCCTGCTAGCTTTGAGCTGCTCCCTAATGTCGTGTAAAGGGCAGGTGCGGCTGCAAGCCGTGAATTCCCAGGGGTTAATAGTGATGAGGTTTCCTTGCTCCCTGGGGTTTGGTTGCTTCTTCTGCGGGTAAGCTCTAGGGACTGTGGGGGGCGGCTCAGTAGTTGGCTGGTGAGGCGGCAGCTTAGGTTTGGAAGGGGGGTGTTGCCTTGTAGGAAAACGTGTCACCGCGTGGAGTGGCTGTGGTGTGGGGCGGGCGGCGAGCAGACGTCGGACGAGTTGTAGGTCATTTTCCATGTCCCCTGACGGGTCGTAGATTGAGAAATGCTCCCCGACTATGCTGGGGAGGATCCTCAACACAGCATTGAATGTATGGATATCCCGGGCATTTGGTGGTGCCTCAGGATAGGCAGCGCTGACGAGGCGCCTAGCCTGGGTGAATGTGTCATCCAGGTTTCCGTCGTAGGCGAGGGCGTCGAGTTGAGAGAGAGCGACAACTCGGCCTATTGATGGCGTGAATGCCTGTCTCACTATTTGTGAGAATTGGTCCCATGACAGTTCTGGGACGATTTTTGGTGCGACACTAGTGATTATTTTACCCAGGTTAGGTAGTGTGACTGCGATCTTTTCTCTGTCTGAGTCGAACCCTATGTCCAGGAGGGGCTTGACCATGTCCAAATATACGTCTATGTCGCATTGGTCCGGGTTGAACCTCGGCAATTGGATGTGTGGTTTGGCTGCCATTGTAAGTTCCCTTTTGCGTTCCTCTGTGCGTTACTCGGATCTAGAACCACCGCTTGCCACCAGTGTAATGCTGTGTTTTTAGGGCGACTTCTCGTCGTAAAAACACGAGCACTGGAACGGGGTCCTTTTACTAGACCGGATGTAATGCACTAACAAAGGAACAGGGCATAAAAAGAGACAGTATACCGTATCACATCTATTGCTTAAGTTCTACTCATTACAGTGTACATACAACGATATTTAGTACATAGGAGAACAGAGATACAAGATTACACTCATCTGCATAGAATGATCAAATATATATTAACACTGTGGCACAGGGCAGTCGTGGATATTCTTTACTGTTACTTGAATGGAATATTACATCACTGTGGTTGTTAGTTTGAATTAATTATTATGTCACTTCAAGATAATCATAAACTGGGGAGTTTCACTTTAGATCACTGCGATTGGGAGTCTATGTCGGAGATATTACTATAATAGAGGTAGGGTGCGGATGGCGACACTCGACACTGTCACCAAGTCGCGGGGGCACATACACTTGCCTTTCGGCTCACTCACGCACCTACCTCTAGTTTCACAGAAAACTCCCTGGTTCCTTGATGCAGGGGGGACTGAGTTATTTACCACTTTACACTTCGTACCCTGATTACACGAATTTCTGTTATGCCACTGTTTAATATATCTTCTACAAAAACACTGTCACTGTACTCTGGGTCACTGTCACTGTCACTGTCTTACCCTTGTTTCCTGGGTTATCAAATCACTGGTACTTACTGTCAGGGAGGCTCCCTTGTCTGGGGCCTCGACCTGAGGGGCGGCTCCTTTCCTAGGGCCGCGCTGGTGGGGTGCAGGGAGGCTCTGTGGTCTGGGGGCCTCGACCTGATCGGGGGGCCTCGGGGCTAGGGCCGAACAGCCGGAGTAGTCGGGCCTGCTTCCTCTGCCTCCGGGGAGTGAGGGAGCCTGGATCTCCGTCGTTGTAGACTGCGGTGGTGGGCCTGGGCGTCCTGGGACTGCGGGTGCTCAGGGGGAGAGGCGCCGTCAGGGCTGGGCTGCGCGTCTCCTGTAGGGCTCCGACAGGGCTAAAGAACTCCCGGGTGTGGGCGGTAAGTCCGTTATCGGGCCTTGCCACCACTCTAGTGCCTCCTCCTGGCCTATAAGCCTAGATGGCTACGAAAGGCTCCCCGAAGGGAAAGAGGCTAAAGGGAGACTCACGCTCTTCGTGGTTCCCTGAGTGTGTCTATAGGTCTGAGTAGGGGCTCTACTTCCCCTATTGTGCACCTTGGCTGTAGCCGTGAACTTGCCCGGCGTGCGGGGGACACCTATAGGGTGATCGAGGTCGCCCTTTCACCGTGGCAAGGTACCGCCGGCGTGGTGTTCCTCCCGCAGTAGGAGACAAGCCGGAGTGAGGGGCTCAGAAGCCGCACTCTCTCCAATATGGACAGATCCTACCGTCAGGGAATTCTCCACCCTGGTACGTGCTCCGGCCGAAACCGAGTGTCTGCCCGTACGGAAAGCGACTAACGGATGAACTGGTTCACCCGTCCGTTGCGGCAAGATACCGACCCCGGGACGCCGCTTCCGTAATTGGGTAGCGCTACACGTACGGTAGCAGGGTCTCTCTACCCTGGACCGTATTCTGGCCGTAGCCAAAGAGCAACTGGCGAGGGATGCACACAGGCAACTCTCTCTCCTCAGCATGTTAAGGCCGGAGCCTGGGGTCACCTTCCCCTTTACACACTCTGTCAGGCCGTAGCCTGTGTCTATCTCTCTTTCTCTCTTTAGGCCGTAGCCTTGGGCCTCCTGCCCTAGAGGGTGTAACAAGACCGTCAATACGGTGTTACCTGGGACTGACCTCTTTTCAGTCCCACCCCTGGTCTGACGGTCACTACCCCGCCCGCACAGTAGTTCAGTTTGCCTGAACGCCTAGGCTTGGGGCACTTGCGGGGAATAGGGGCTCAGGGTCGGGATGCCCCGATGACCCTCTTGCCCGGGACTACTAACCTCACCGGTGTGTCCTCCTGGGGTGGTGGTGGGGTGGCGGCTCGGTGGTGGTGTGGGGGGTGGTGAGGTGGGAGATCCTGCGGCGGGCACGGCGGGCATTTTAGTTACTATCTGAAAATCATTGTAAGAGAAAGGATGGTCATGGGTTAATGAATGCTTTCTAATAGCTGAAAATACCATCTGATGTAAATATTGCCCTGTCCTGTAGCTCTTTCCCATATGTTCAGATATTCTTATTTTGAATGAACGACTTGTATAGTCATCGAAATAAGTTCGTTTTCTTTTCCGTGGACTAAGGCGTTTGTAACAGTGCTCGATGGAGAGATATCCCTTCCTCCTCCCTTACTCATAGTCCCACACTCCCACCCAACCCCCCCACTTTTCTCTTCGCCCCCATAACCCCACCCGGTACCCACTATACTCTTGCTCACAGCCAGCTAGCGGTTTCTGTACTTCCAAGCACCTCTCTAATTACGTGTAGTCCGAACAACTAATAAAGGAAGAGTACAGCATATATCATAAATCAAGTTAGGAAAAGGTTTACTACACTTTATGTGTGTGTGTGTGTGTGTGTGTGTGTGTGTGTGTGAGAGAGAGAGAGAGAGAGAGAGAGAGAGAGAGAGAGAGAGAGAGAGAGAGAGAGAGAGAGACAGACAGACAGACAGACAGGCGGGAAGGGAAAACTAGTGGAAAAATGAGAAATGAGAGGACAGTTAAGGAGAATATAAGAAGGGGAAAGGCAAGGAGAGAACAACGAACTAAGAAAACAGAGTGAGAAGGAGAGACAGTGAGTGGTGAAATGAGATACAAGCAGTGTGAAAGGGAAAGAGAAAAGGGAGATGTGAATAGAAAGGCCGGGAGACAGGGAAGTAGAGACAAAAGGGGAGACAGCTGAGAGTAAATGGGAATGGAGCAAACATAGAAATAGGGATAACAAAAGAAACTGGGAAAGAGAGCTACGGAACGGAATACATAGAACGATAATGAGAAAAAATTATAAAAGGAGGCAAGGTAACAGGGAGGAGGAAGAAAGTGTGTTATTCTGGCAAGGACGCAGAGAAAGAACTAAGCAGGATAAGACGAAAGCATTGAGGCTGAGTAGAACGAATGTAACATTCAAGTAAAAAGGGAGGGAGAGAAACAGAGAATTTAGAGAAATTTCCAGACAGAAAGTAGAGATTAAAGGTGGGAGGAGAATGGGTTAATTTGGGGGGAAAGAAAGAGAAGGGGGATGTTAAGAAGGGAAGACAAGGGGAAGGAGAGGTAGGGAGGGAGGGAAAGATAGTAGGAAGAGCGGAATGAAAAGATTTCGGGTGACAGGGAGAGACAGAGAGAGGAGAGCGAAAAAGAGCATGCAGTTATTACTGAGGGAAGAAAGCAGTGAAGGAAATGGATTTAGTACAAATAAAGACATACGGAGAGAGTAACGGAGGAAAAAAGGTAAGACATGTGGCGGATGAAAAAACTAGACAAAGTTGTGACACAGGGAGGGAGAAAGAAGAGTGAAGTAAGGAGGAAGTGACAGAGGGGGAGAGAGACGAAGGAAAGGATAGAAAGAGGGGGGAAGGTAGGGACTGAACAGATAGCTATAAAGAAAGGGGAAGGAGGGAAAAGGAAACTGGGGATGAGACAAAGGATCCAGAGAGAGAGAGAGTGAGAGAGGGGGGGGGGAGCAGTTCACAGACAGGCACAGACAGATAGGTCGACAAATATTCGGAGTTTTTTTTTTTTTTAATGCGAGGAAGAAGGAACCAAAGGCCATGAGCCCGCAATAACAGTTCCCTCCAAGAGAAACACAAATTACAAGAGAGAGCAAAATTCAAGATCCATTCATTTCGAGATGCCTGGACACACTGCGTTTGAAAGACTGGAGATCATAGGCAGCAGGTAATACAGAGGAAGACAGTTCCAGAGTTGACTCGTTGCATAAATGAAGGACTGGGAGTAACGGTTAACTCTTGGATTAGAAAGTTGGACGGAAAAGGGATGAGAGTTTGCTGCTAGACGGGTGTTATGTGCCCGTCGTAGAGGTGGAGGAATGCATGCAGACAGTTCAGAGGAGCAGTGACCATTAAAGTAGCTATAGAATAGAGACAAAGATTCAACAGTACGGCAAAGACATAGAGGTTGAAGGGAGTCAGTAAGAGGAGGAGAGTTAATGAGACGAAAAGCCTTTGACTCCACCCTATTGAGAAGAGCTGTATGTGGGGAGCCTCCCCACACATGAGAGTTGTACTCCACACAGGGGCGGATAAAATCCCTGTATAGAGTCAACAATTGTGCAGGGGCAAAGAAAGAACGTAATCGGCTTGCACACCCAATCTCTTGGAAGCAGATTTTACAAGAGATATAATATGATCTTTCCAAGATAAGTCCCGATTAAATGAAACCCCAAGCATGTTCAAGGATGATGCAGGATTAAGCTGAATATCATTAAACATTAGTGGGTATACCTGTGGAAGATTTTTACGGGTTGATAGGTGTAAGAACTGAGTCTTAGATGCATTAAAAACAACAAGATTATTTTTACCCCAGTCATCCCTTGTTTGTTGAAGTAACTGCTGGGATGGGCGTTGCGGGAACCGAATGGAAAGGTGATGGGTGGAGTCATAAGCGTATGAGTGGATAGGGTTAGATGTACAGCTTAGAAGGTCATTGATGAATAAAAGGAAGAGAGTTGGTGATAGGACAGAGCCCTGAGGAACACCACTGTTGACAGATTTAGGAAAAGAACGATGGCCGTCTACAACAGCGGTTATAGAACGACCAGAAAGGAAGCTAGCAAAGAAGGCAAAGATAGAAGGATAGAAACCGTAAGAGGGCAGTTTGGAAATTAAAGATTTATGCCAGTCTCGATCGAAGGCCTTTGAGATGTCAAATGCAATGGCAAAGCTTTCGCCAAAGTCCCGAAAGGAGGATGACCAGGAGTCTGAAAGATAGGTGAGAAGATCGCCAGTAGAGCATCCCTGACGGAACCCGTACTGACGATCAGAAAGAAGGTTGTGATAGGAAAGATGCCTTAAAATTTTTCTATTGAGAATTGACCCTAAAACTTTTGAAATACAGGATGTTAAAGCAATTGGACGATAGTTGGAGGGTTGGGAGTGGTCACCCTTCTTTGGGACTGGTTGAATGAGAGCAAACTTCCAGCACGAAGGAAAGGTACAAGTTGACAGACAAAGGCAAAGGAGTTTGCCTAGGCAGGGTGTAAGCACAGAAACACAGGTCTTCAGAACAACAGGAGGGACTCCATCAGGCCCATAAGCTTTGTTAGTATTGAGGCCAGTGATTGCAGAAAATACATCAACTGAAGAAATTTTAATGTCAGCCATGAGGAAGTCAGAGGCGGGAAGTGATGGAGGAACAGCACCGGAATCGTCTAAGTTGGAATTGGAGGAGAAAGTCTGTGCGAAGAGATCTGCTTTATCTGTAGAAGAAATAGCTACAGAACCATCAGAGTAGAAAAGAGGAGGGAAGGATGATGAGGTAAAGTTGTTAGAAAGGTTTTTGGCAAGGTGCCATAAGGAGCGGGAAGAATTCGAGTTGGAGAGTTGAGAGCATTTAGTACAGATGAAATTATTTTTAGCAGAGCGAAGAACAGACTTAGCACGATTCCGGGCAGAAACGTATAAAAGATGTGATTCAAGGGTGGGTTGGTTCCGGTACCCTTTGTAGGCCCTCTCCTTGTTGCGGACAGCATTAGAACAAGCGTGATTAAACAAAGGCTTTCTTGCGCTAGTCAAAGGATATGAGAAAGGAATGTGTGTGTGTGTGTGTGTGTGTGTGTGTGTGTGTGTGTGTGTGTGTGTGTGTGTGTGTGTGTGTGTGTGTGTGTGTGTGTGTGTGCGCGCGCGCGCTTCCGTCCCTCTGTCACTCCTATAACATTGTTCCATTTTTTCACATGCGTGTTTTCTTCCTCTCTACTTCAGTTTCTTCTCCACTCACTTTTTTTATCAGTATTTCTCCTGATTGATCTTACCATTCCAAGTCTCTCTATCTCTCTCTCTCTCTCTCTCTCTCTCTCTCTCTCTCTCGCAGTATTCTCTTCTCCCCCTCCTTTCCTTCTCACTCTTCTTTCCACCTCTTTTTCTCTTCCCCATCTTAGATCATTTTACTCTCTCTCTCTCTCTCTCTCTCTCTCTCCCTCTAGGAATAAAGAGATCGTTCTCACAGTCTATATCTCCTCAATACGGCCACTTCCTGAGTTGCTGTGAAAATTTAGTCACTTGAAAAAGACATATGCTGACTTAAAGAGTTCAGGAGACTAAGGTATCAGGTTCGCCTGAGGGCTGTGGGACTTTTTTTAGTAGAAACTCGTAGACTACGAGGTCAGTTTATTAACGTGTTTATTATCTGAATGGGTTTCACAATCATTACATAGAAAGTTGCTTATTCTTAACACGGACTCGGCACGCAACCATGGTTGGAAGCTGTAAATGAAAAAACTTACCAGCAGAATTACGTGAAAACTTTTTTCATGCTCCACATGGAACTGACTCAACGTGGACGTTGTTAACACTACAGTAGAGAAGTTTAAGGGATTCATCGGCAGGATCTTAGACTAGAATAATTGTGAATTGGATATGCATTCCCAGGCAAACAAGAGGTATCTCCACGGTATGGGCTGCATAGGCATTACGATCCTAACTTTTCATTGTAACTCCTCTCTCTCTCTCTCCCTCTCTCTCTTTCACTCTCTCTCTCTCTCTCTCTCTCTCTCTCTCTGTAAAAGAGGTGTCTACTACCGCAACATTTAATCAAAGCAGGTTTATTCTGTGTGTGTGTGTGTGTGTGTGTGTGTGTGTGTGTGTGTGTGTGTGTGTGTGTGTGTGAGAGTGTGTGTGTGTGTGTGTGTGTGTGTGTGTGTGTGTGTGTGTGTGTGTGTGTGTGTGTGTGTGTGTGTGTGTGAGTGTGTGTGAGAGTGTGTGTGTGTGAGTGTGTGTGTGTGTGTGTGTGTGTGTGTGTGTGTGTGTGTGTGTGTGTGTAAATGAGGTGTCTACTACCGCAACATTTAATAAAAGCAGATTTATTCTCTCTCTCTCTGTCTCTCTCTCTCTCTCTTTCCCCCCCCCCCCGTGGGCAGCCACCTTGTCGTGGTGGGGGGGCTTGCGTGCCCCTGTGATCCCACAAGCCTGCCCGTGGATGTAACGACATCTGGCAGGGTCTCCCATGCGGGAAGGGTTGTGGGTGAGGGGTCTGACTAAGTGCTGCCCGAAACGTAGGTTACCCGTACGGGTCATCAGTTTCGCCCTCCAAAGGGATCGCCTTGGTACTGCCCTGAGTTGGTTGGTCGGGTGTCTGGGCTGGGGGGTGTTGGGGAAGGGGGGTCTTTGCACTGGTGGGAGCAAACTTTCGAATCACGGGGTGTCCTTTTTGGGACACCCTCTGAGGACAAGGTACCCCGCTCCCATCAGACAGCGCTCGGTTCCCTCACTTCTTGGTAGGCGGTTTCCCTTGGCTCCTGGTGTCAATTTATTTTCACTGATGTATTTATGGATACACTAAACACTCGTGTGGTCGGTGACCAGCTGCACGAGTCGGCATCAACTGGTCACTCTCTGGCAGACGACCCTGTACCCTCCGGGTCGTCTGCCAAAACTGTGAATCACCATGCCCTTTCAATGGAGCTGTTACCTTGTGTTTTTGTGAATCACTCTTACACAAAATACATAGTCCTCAAAATGGATAATGGTACTTCCTTTTGGAACCTGAATTGTTTTCAGATTCACAGTAGTCTAGTTACAGCATGTGAATTTACCCCCAAGGTCTCTTTGCAAGGTGATGGTTCTCTATTGTTAGAAGCCAGGAATGAAGAGGAGAGTTCACGCATCCAGTCTCTAACTGTGGTCGCTGGTTACCCTGTAACTGCCTCTCGTCACTTGGTCCTAAACCAGTCCCGCGGGGTTGTGTATTCTCGTGACTTGATCTCATATTCTGATTCCTCCCTCTTAGAGGGGCTGGCTCCTCAGGGTGTTGTAGCAGTACAGAGAATTATGAAGAAAGTTGATGGGGTTTTAACCCCCACGCCCACTTGACATTTGACCGTCTTACCTTGCCAGAGGTTATCACTTCTGCGTGGTGGAAGCTAAAGGTTAAACCTTATGTTCCCCGACCTAGAAGATGCTATTATTGTCAAAGATTTGGTCATGTCCGACGTTCTTCCAGGCGGGAAGCGTCTGGCCTTCCTGAGGTCTGTGGAAATTGTGGTGGAATTTCTCATTGTATAGATGATTGTTCTCAACCCCCTAAATGTTTGAACTGTGGAGGAGCACATGCAGCCTCCTCAAGGGATTGCGAAGTATACAAGTATGAATATGAGCTTATTTCCGTCTGAACGAAGGAGAAAATTTCCTTTTCCGAGGCAAAGGCCAGGGTTAGGGAGCGGTTCATTCATCCTGGGGTTACCTTTGCTGCTGCGTTGTCTCGCCCTAAGGCTACTCGGCAGGTGCCCCTGCCATCACACAATGCCCCATCAAATTATCGGGGTTCTACTTCCCGGCCTTCTCGGCCAGGGGGTTCCACCGAGGGAGTGCAGCCTGGAAGCAGCTGTGCTTCTTCTGGGGAGGTGCCCCCTATCTCTGGGGGTGTTCCCTCTGTGGTGGTGCTTCCAGCATCTGTGAGTGCCTCCCCCATCCCAGTTCCTCCAGTTCCTCTTGTGACAAACACTCGTGTCGATGCTACACCTTGCTTTGACACATCCAAAACTCCCAATGTCCTTCCTGTGCAAGGTAAGCGTCACCGTGGCTCCTCAGAGTGCTCAGAGAGCGAAGCGCTGCTACGAAAAATCTCTGCAGTGGAGCCCACTACTCCTCCTCCTCGGGATGCTCAGGGGTCAGGGCAAGTGCAGGCTGGGGATGGCGTCTCGCTGATGACCCAGCCACCGCCAGATAGTGGTGGTCCTCAGGTAGTTGATGCACCTGCTCAGCTACATGAGGCCTTGCCCTCTCAGGATTCCAGTACTGTGGAACGTGCTACTGATTGTGCTCCTTCTCGTGGTGGCACTACCTGCTCTACTCCGGCTAGGGCAGTTTGTGGTCCACCTGCCAAACCATCTCTTGCCCCACGAAAGAAGAAAACCATCGTCCGGCCCTCTTCTTCATCCTCCAGGTTATCTTCAGCTGGGTGGCACACTGTACACCATAACGGTGCCAGGCAGTCCCTTTCTAAGGGCAGTTCTAAACAGCAATATAACTCTGGTTACTTCCCGGGGCCAAGGTTGTCTCGGCCTTCAACCTGATTCTTACTTCGCTGTGGGTACTATGGCATTCTCAGCCAGTATAATACAATGGAATTTTCGAGGGCTGCGTGGTAATTGAGAGGAGCTGCGGACCCTCCTGGCTTATTCCCCTTTGTGCGTGTGTCTCTAGGAAACTCTTGTAGGGCTTGCCACTCCTCATGCACCACCTGGGTATGATGCTTTTTACTCAGCTACAACCCAGGATCTTGTTGGAGGTGGTGATGTTTTGGTGAGGACTAATGTCCCTCATCAACAGGTTCACCTCCAGTCTGATCTCCAGTGTGTTGCTGTGCGGTTGTATGCCCTCCGCTGGTATACTGTCTGTTGCATTTATTTACCACCCAGCACAGTAGTTAGTAAAGCAGACCTTGAAGACCTTCTCTAAGCCCTTTCTCCTCCTGGGGGACTTTAACGGTCGCCACCCTTTGTGGGTTGACTGTCTAATTAACCAACGTGGGCATTTATTGGCATCCTTATTGGAGGACGAGGATCTCTCCCTGCTGAATACTGGCGAGTTTAAGTATTTTCATCCTCAGACGAATACATTTACCTCAATTGACCTCTCTGTCTGTTCTCCTGACTGCCTCCTGGATTTCACCTGGGAGGTTCTGAGGGATCTGCATGGGAGTGATCACTTTCCTATCCTCCTTACTGCAGCAATATCTAGTCCTTGTTCCCATCTCCCGAGGTGGAGGTTAGATAAGGCGGACTGGTCCTTTTTTTCTTCCTTGACTTCAATTGGTGTTTCCATAGAAGACTTTCCACATATAGATGAAGCTGTTTCGTTCTTTACGTCTATTATCCATTCTGCTGCCCTCCACGCTGTTCCAAGAACCTCTGGCACATATAACTATCACCCTGTCCCATGGTGGAATGAGAATTGTAGCACTGCTGTACGTGCCAAAAAGACAGCATTTTCACATTATCATCGATACAAAACAGAGCATTATCTTGTCGAATTCAGGAGGGCACATGCTAGGGCATGCCGGGTCCTCAAACAAGCCCAACGAGACTCTTGGATGGCTTATGTGTCTTCCGTAAACTCTAAGACACCAGTGTCTCGGGTGTGGAAGAGGGTACAAAAGATTTCAGGAAAATTCCCGCAAGGCAGGTCCCCTGTGCTGCTGTCAAATGGTGAGCCTGTTGGTGATCCTGCAGCTGTGGCCGATATTTTTGCTTCTGCCTTTGCATCGGTCAGCCATAGAGATGCTAGCACTCCAGTTTTTGCCAGACAGAGGGACGTAGAAGATGCTAGGGTATTGAACTTCTATTCCGGGAAGGGGGAGTCTTACAACCTCACTTTCTCTTCCCATGAACTCCAATCTGCTCTTTCCCTTTGTCAAGACACCTCACCAGGGTCAAATGATATTCCCTATGCAATGCTTCGGCACCTGGGTGATGATGCACTGTCTTTTCTCCTCAAGGTTTTTAATAGAATCTGGAGAGATTCTTCCCGTCCTACCTCTTGGCACGAAGCTGTTGTCCTGCCATTCCAGAAGCCAGGGAAGACAGGATCCAGTCCTCTAGAATATCGACCAATTGCCCATTTTCTCGAACAGCTTGCACACACATGATTTTAAAGTGATAGGGCGATAGTTGGTGACCTTGGAATGGTCTTTACCAGGCTTGGGAATGGGGAGGACAATACCCAACTTCCAACTCCTGGGAATAGAGCCCTCACTCCAGACCCTGTTAAAGAGATCCAATAAAAACTGAAGTGAATCAGTCAGCAGATGATGGAGCAGAGAATATGGAATGTCGTCAGGCCCAGGAGCAGTGTCACCACACTCTGAGAGGGCAGGATGCAGCTCACAGAGGCTGAAGTCTAAATTATACGGCTCTACACCACGAGAGCGAAAGTCATGACCCAGCCTCTACTGATTCCTATGAAAGGTAGCAAATGGCTGAGAAGGATCCTTTTTTGAGACAGCATAAAACTGATTTGCAAAAGCAGAGGCTACCGCATCTGGTGCAGACACAAGTTCTCCGTGAAGTCGCAGCACCAATGGAGAGGGGGGGAGAGAACCTGCCAGAAATCCTGCACACCTTTTTCCACACCACAGGCATTGTAGTCGAGGATGTAACTGTAGAAACATACGACCTCCACGAGTTACGGCGAGCATTCTTCATGACCCATCTATAGTGGGTCTATAGTGGTCACGTGCTTTGCGAAACTGGATTTTTAGAAAAACAACATTACAATTGGCAAAAAATAGACAGGCAGCTGCATTGTAAGCTCCCTTTGCTATGGAGCAGTCATCATTCCACCATGGCACAGGTCTCCAGGAAAAAACACCAGAAGTCTGTTGGATGGAATGAACCCCTGATGAGAAAATGGTCTTAGTAAAACAACATTCGGCATCATCGATAGTTGAAAAATCAGTAACTCCATTGGCAAATACACATAGTTCCTCAAAGAGCCAATCAACCCTATCCAGACACCAGCATAGCATACAGGCTGCAGGAACAGAGTGAGTACACTGGACCATCACAGGATAATGGTCACTACCATGTAGATCATCCAAAACCTTCCAAGAAAAATCAATGGCACAGTCAGAGGAGGAGATGGTAAAGTCAATATGAGAATCCGTGCCAGTCTGAACATGAAAATGGGTCGGCCTCCCATCATTGAGGACAACCAAATCTAAATCCCCAACCAAAGAGGCAAGAAGATCACCCCGGGGATTTGAAAGTGAGTCACCCCACAAAGGGTAGCGGACATTAAGGTCACCAAGGAGTAGGATAGGGGGTGAAAGTTGACTGATAAGGGTTTCTAGATCACCACGCATAACAAGAATGGAAGGTGGAAGGTACAGGCAACAGATGGTATAGAGCCTCCCAATGTGCATCTGTACTGCTAGAACTTGAAAGGGAGACTGTATCGCAAAGGATATAAAAGGGACATCACATCGGCACAAAATTGGACATCCACTGCTGTGACCACCAGGAGGAGATCCATGGAAGACCTCATACCCCCTTAACAGAAGGGAACTGTCTGTCCCCCACCATCGTCTCCTGAAGACAGACACAGTGGATTCAGAGCAGAGAGTAATAACTGCAATTCCTCCCAAATTGCCATGACACCTCTACAATTCCATTGTAGTATACTGGGTGAGAATGCGAGAGTACCCATAGTGAAGGAAGAATCAGGATGAGGGGTGAGATAACCTTGCCTCCTGACTGGGTTTGGATTGATGCTTATGAAAGCCGTTTGGAGGAGCCTGCCCAGCACCAGAGACCTGCACCCTCTGTCTAACATCCGAAAGGAAACTTGAGGACAAAGAAGTAAGTTTTACAGCACTCCTTCTTAGAGTGGGCATACCAGTTTCTTTGGAATGCAGCTCTGGGGCCACCTTTGAGATGTAGGACCATGGAGGTAGGAAAGAGGTGGAGTCGACATGGTTTGCTAATCCCAGGGAGTGAGGTGAAGTCACTGATCTGTCATCCAGACGTCTCCAATAAGGCGGACACCCAGATGACATACTCGAAAGTACAGGATTTCCACGCACTGATTGTCGTAAAAAACAAAGGAAATTGATCATTTCCATCAAGAGATACATTTGCCATACGCATTTTGTGTGAAAGGATGTTCAGAGAAACAGTTCTGCTAAGCGGTGAGTCAAACCAATGCTCAAAACTGTTTAACTATGCTTGTCATGCTATTCTTATCCATGTTTTATCTGAGTTGCAGAACAAAACTATATTTTCAAATTTAGAAAGTCACATGTCTGCATGTGACCCTCTTCATAACCACCTACTTTTGGTAATCAATGCGATTGCTGAGACGTATTTACAGGTGAGGTATTCCTATGCAAGAAAACAGTTTTCAGCAAGAAAAACTGCTCTGAAAGCTTTAAAAGCAGAAATACGATGAATTAGTTAGTGCTGGTTAGTAGCATATAAATATGTAAGCAAAGAAACAGCAGTGAATTGGTGGTAGCCCACATAAAGCTTGTAATATCGCTAAATTGGTTTCTGTATCGTTTTAGTATGCAGAAAAACATAATATAACTAAAATATTAGTTATTTACGAAATAAATCTACCGCATCAGTATGTGTGATCAATTAAATGTACCATCATTATGGGTAAGGAATGTCCTAGTGGTAGTAACAAAGGTGGTAGGCATGAGCTGTCATTTGGGTATACGCCATACTGAAGGCGTCTGGATGACATCAGCGGCTTCACAATCAGGTCCTGCGGTCGTCTCCATCTCTTTCCTACCTCCATGTGTAGGACAGTCGGTGCTCCCACCAGAAGCCCCAGAAGTGGAAGTAGAGTCCACAGGACTCAAATCTTTTGAGGGGACCATCCCATGCTTCAGGTCTGAAGCACCAACGAGCTTTCCACCAACATCCCCAGGTGGGGATGGGACCAGAGGTAAACCATCAATTTCAGATGTGACTTGACTAGATCACTCAGCCTGCTGGGCAAAGGGAACAGGAGAGGTGTCGACAGAAGGTTCAACAACAGAGACCTTAGGTGGCCGGTCATCATGCTCAGAGGACTCTGACGAACAACGGTGACGTTTGCCAGGTACAGGAGAAGAAGTCCGGTCAACGTGGACATCCGTCACCTCCATAGAAGTGTGTAAGCTTTCAGCCACCGAAGTGGGGGCATAAACAGTCGGAGTAGCGGTTGGGCAACCGTCTTTCTCACAAACAGTGCTAACCTCGGGAACAGCATTCTGCATATCACAAGTTCAAGGAATGGTTACTGGAATGGGACCTCTCCCATGTGTTGCTGTCACAGCAGCATCCCCCAGCTGGGACATTTGTGATGACTGAGTATCCTGAGAAGTAGGTGGGGCAACATGAAGTGTTGTCTTGTTGTACTGTGGTACCTCCTTACGTCATAAGAGAACTGAAGCAAAAGTGACCCCAGGGAGGATACACATCCCTCTGACCCTTTCTTTTGCCTCTGCAAAAGAAATCTTCTCATGGGTTCGAACTGACATGACTTCTTTCTCAAACCTGTACTGGTCACACTTTGTTGATGAAGCTGGGTGAGCACCGTGGCAGTTGATACACGAGGGGGGATTCGGGCAGTCCATCTCAGTCCATCTCGCCATGTGAATTGCCACCACAATTAACGCACACCTGTGGTTGATTGATTGAAAATAATTACAATCTGGCGGCGCAACTGCCAGGGTCATATGCCGCCGGATGACAAAGTAGAAGGCACTGCAAAATAAAAAGTGTCTATTCAAAATAAAGTTAATATCTGTTAGTAGGAATAAAACACTAAAAATATTAAAAGAATAATTTATAAAATAATTACTTATAAAAGTGGAAGGAGGCCCGCCTCCTGAAGAAAACTAAAAACATCAGTAAAATCGTTAGAGGCCTCACCAAGCATCGAACACAAACAGTAGGCACCATCTGCTCCCCTATGCCTATGAAGGAACCTCTGACGCAGGCCCCCCAGACTCGGACACTCGACCAGCAAGTGACGGACAGTAAGGGGAACGAGGCAGTCATCACAGTACGGTTGAGTTTCACCACACATGAGGAACCCATGTGTAAGCCGAGAATGCCCAATGCGAAGCCTAGCAAGAGCCACCTCCAGTCGCCGAGACATAGAGGAAAGAACCCTTGGCACAACCACTCTCTGGAAGATTTCTTTTAGTTTATTTTGAGACACACCATCCCAATGTCTCTGCCAACACGTACGAATTGCATACCGCAAGTAAGGTGTTACATCAGAAACAGGTAGTGAGTAGTCAGCTGGGGGCTGTTGAGAAGACGCAGCTTTAGCTAAAGTATCTGCCCTCTCATTGCCCACCACACCAACATGTGCAGGAACCCAACAGAAGTCTACACGGCGGCCACGGCGGCCAAGAAGAAAAAGCCACTCTAAAATTGATAAAACCAATGGATGGGATGCATTAAAAGACTCCAGTGCAGACAAAGCACTACGTGAGTCACTATAAATCACAAAAACGGATTGGCGGAGAGTAAAAATGATTTTAAGAGCATACAAAATTGCAGTCAGTTCTGCTGTATACACTGAAGTAACGCCAGGAAGGCTACTGCCCCTACTAAAGGAAGGGAAGACAACACCAAATCCTACTCCAGAATCAGTCTTAGACCCGTCAGTATAGACGGGGACAGAACCCTCATGAATGGAGGCATGTTCTAAAAAGAGAGAGAGGGACACCTGAGAGGGAAGCGAGCCCTTTTTTTCAACAACGGACCTACAGAATGTCACGCGAGGGAGTAGCCAAGGACCCACCCTTGGGATCCGATGTGGACAAATTGCCAGTCTCGGGAGAGAGAGGGCTAGCATAACAGACCGGACCCTGTAACCAAATGGCTTTGGGAAATTGGGACGGGTCTCAAAAACAGAAGATCGGGAATCCTGTGAGACAATGGCACAAGAAATTGAGTCTGGAATGCGGTGAAGACGATACCAACACCTCATCATTAGCAACTGGCGCCACAAGTCCAAGGGGAGTACACCAGCATCTACCAACAAACTTGGAATTGGGGATGATCTGAATGCCCCGGTTGCCAGACGAACACCAGCATGATGCACAGAATTTAACAACCGGAGGCGGGCATCTGTTGCAGAGGAGTAGATCTCACACCCATATTCAACTTTAGGAAGAATAAGAGACCTATGCAAGAGGAGGAGGGTCTGACGGTCAGCACCCTAAGAGGTATGAGCTAAAACCCTCAAAAGACTCAAAGCTTTAAGACAAGCCACCTTAACAGAACGAATATGAGGAACGCAGGTTAATCTTCTATCAAACAGAAGACCCAGAAACCGTGTCTCTTCCACACAGGATATTCTTCTACCATAGAGATACAAGTCAGGGTCTGGGTGGACTCCTCGAAGACGACAAAAATGTATAGCCACTGTCTTTGCTGAAGAAAAATGGAAACCGCGTGCTTCTGCCCAGTCAGAAATTCTATTGAGAGCCAGCTGCAACTTCCTCTCTATCAGAGACATTCTAGACGCAGTGAAGGAAATCGAGAGGTCATCAACATATAGTGATCCTCGTACACCATCAGGAAGTACACTGATGACGCTGTTAATGGCTACAGCGAACAGAGTAACACTAAGGATACTCCCCTGTGGTACTCCATCTTCTAGTGCACGGGCATTAGAAAGCACTCCTCCCACTCGCACCCTTAAAATTCGGTTAGATAAAAACTGTTGAATAAAAACAGGTAAGCGCCCACGAAGACCAAACTCATGAAGAGAGAGTAAAATACCATGACGCCATGCAGTGTCATATGCCTTTTCCAGATCAAAGAAGACCGTGACCTGGTGTTGGTTAGTGGAAAAAGCCTCACAGACAGAAGATTCCAAGGACAGTAATGCATCAGAGGTAGATCGCATTTTTCGAAAACCATACTGGGCAGGGGATAAGAAGTCACCTCTCTCTAAAAACCACACAAGCCTAGCATTGACCATCTTTTCCAAAACTTTACATATACAAGACGTCAAAGAAATAGGCCGATAATTCGTCGCCTGTAGGTGATCCTTACCTGGTTTGGGGATGGGGATAACTACAGCAACACCCCAACAAGCCGGAAACTCCCCAGAACACCAGATCTTATTAAACAGTGAAAGCAAAAACAACAGGGACTCATCAGACAGGTGGCGTAAAAAGGCATAAGGAATATCATCAAAACCAGGAGAGGAATCATGGCACTGCGACAGAGCTGACTGGAGTTCAAAAATTGAAAATGGAACATTGTAAGGCTCTCCCCCAACAGAGGCAAAACTGAGACCTCGAGATTCTAGGCGCCGACGGCGGCAAGCCAAAGGTGTATCTGCATCCTTCTTTGACACACTGGCAAAATGGTCAGCAAGCAATTCTGCAACAGCAAATGGATCAGCCACAGTTCCACCTGGTGCAGATAAAACAGGAGGGGATGGAACAGTAAATTTACCTGAAATTTTCTTTACCCGGTTCCACACCTGGGTGATGGAAGTCCTCGAATTGATGGAGGAAACATAACCCTTCCAGGATGAACGCCTAGCCTCCTTTAAGACCCGCCTCATATGAGCTCGTGCCCTCTGATACGCCACCAAATACTGAGGATACCCACGGTGACGACGAAGTCGTGAGAAGGCAATTCGTTTGGCTCTCACTGCGGAACTACACTCCGAGTTCCACCAAGGAACTGGACGTTTAGGAAACTGACCCTTTGTTTTTGGAATAGATAATAGGGCTGCTGAGTGCAGCACGGTATTGAAATATGACACAGCCTCCGTAAGACAGCCAAACTCATTGACAGAAAGGGAAATGGAACTTAATTCCCTGAAATATGGCCAGTCAGCCTTATCCAGAAGCCAGCAAGGAAGACGTGGCTGAGGTCCACCTGCACTAGCAGTTAAGAGTAACGGAAAATGGTCGCTGCCATATAGGTCTGGCAACACATCCCAGTTAAAATCTAAAAGAGCATCAGCTGAACACAAGGACAAATCAATGGCAGTAAAAGTTCCTCTCTGGCTATGGAAATAAGTCATTTTATTGGAGTTTAAAATGCCTAACTCCTTATCTTCCACTAAAGAGGCCAGCATAACTCCCCGAGGGTTGGCCTCACTGTTTCCCCATAGTGGATGGTGACCATTCATATCACCTAGTAACAGAAAGGGAGAAGGAAGGCCATGAATAAGGCGTTCCAGATCCGCCCTTTCAACAGTTGCACTAGGAGGTAGATAAAGACTGCAAACTGTATACTGCCGACGTAAAAACATCCGGACAGCAACTGCCTGCAAGGAACTGGAAATATCCAGATGACTAAATGGAATATCCTGGCGAAGGAAGATAGCAGCACCTCCATGACGACCATGGCCCAGCACAGGATCAGAATAAAAAGCATTGTAGCCAGAAGGACCAGCAGGAGCAGTATCACCAACCATGGTCTCCTGGATACACATGCATAGCGGAGTAAATTGAGAAACTAGATGACACAGTTCCTCATAGTTAGCACGTAAACCCCGACAATTCCACTGGATGATAGAACCCATAGTGGAGGGGAAAATGATTAAGTGCATGACTGTACACCTCCTGACATGCGAGCGGGTTTAGAATGATGCTTAGGAAGGCCCTTGGTAAGAGACTGTCCAGCACCAGGAACCCGCGCTTTATGTCGAACATCCGCAGGCAAACATGAGGACGTGGAAGAGGAAAGTTTTACAACACTCTTCCTTTGAGGTGGAATAATCCGAGAATTGGACTTCCCAGTGTCAAAATTTTTGCGGGAATGTGGGGGCCCTGACGAGCCTCCAGAGAGGGAGACTGGCACTCGTGCTGAAAGGGGGACAGTCTTCTTTGGTATGCAGGTACGTCCACTAATGGGTTTGTCACGGGCAGCAGCATGGAGCCCAACAGGAGGGGAGGTGCTACTCTGGACCCTGCCCGGGGCCCCCAGTGAGCTGAGAGGTCGAGCAGGAGGGATTAGGGTCCTGGCCCCCGAATGTGGAGGGGAGAGGGCAGAATTGTCCGAGTTAACTGGGGGAGAAACAACCGGTACCACAGAGGAAGAAGTGACCGACTCACCTGACTTGTTGGAGGGACCGCAAGCTGCCTCAGTCAGATCAGAGCATGCTGTGTCATCAGAGGGATTGCAACCACTCGTGCATCCCTCAGGGCTGGGGTCCTGACAAGCAGGGGAGGGCTTATCCCCTGGCTTTAGAGAGGGTACCTTCATGTCTGAGGCCACAGCGAAACCATCCAACTCGGTATCAATGACCGGGACATCAGTATCTATGCCCGATACAATAGCACCGTCAGAGTGGCCACCCTGATCAGCATGGGAGGCTTTAGTTGGGGGAACATCTGTCAATGACTCAGTAGACTCACGAATGCGTTTGTTGGAGGACCGTTTAGGGCTATGTACCTCAGCCTGTACAAGTTCGGATGGAATCACAGAAGTATTCTTGGGCATATTCTTGGAGGTACTAACTGAGGTGTCTTCTCCATCAGTAGTTTCCACCAAAGTTGCAAATTTATTGCTGACAGGCACCGAGAGAATCTGCATCCTATCAGACGTGTTGGAGGTTGACCGAGTACCCAGACTCTCACGTCGTTGAGAATTCTGTTCATCACCACCAGAATTGCGGCCTGACTGGACGGACCGTGATAGAACTGAAGCAAAAGAAACTCCAGGTCGTATATACATAGACATAACTCGGTGTTTAGCTTCCTTAAAGGTAATCCTTTCACGAGCCCGCAAAGACAAAACCCTCACACTCAAATTTGTATTTGTCACAAACTTTGGAGGTAGCTGCATGGCCACCTCCACAATTGACACAGGTCTCTGTACCAGAACAATCTATATCTTCATGGGAAATTCCACATGTAGCACATATCGCAGGAAGGCCCTGCAACAATCGTCGACAATATTTGCTAACGTGGCCAAACTTTTGACAATGAAAACAGCGTCTTGGACTGGGTATATACAGCTTCACCTTTAAGGACAACCAGGCAACCTTAATGGAAGAGGGAAGCTGAGTGACCTCAAACGTTAACAAAATGGAGGGCGTGGGCAGAAGGACACCATCAATTTTCTTATGAAATCTTTCCACTTTGATGACTCCATGTACCTTCATTTCCTCAAGAAGCTTTGCTTCTGAGTACCTAAGCAGCTCTCTAGAGTAGATTACCCCACGAGATTGGTTGAATGTGGGATGCGGCAAGCATGTAACTGGAGCCCCAGATACCTCAGATAGAGAACAGAGTCTGTCTTTCTCCTCTGGGGAGGTAACCTCCACAAGCAGGCTCCCATCGTGCTGTGGCAAAATTTTTGGCTCCCTGCCACATGTCTTAACGATTTTTCTATGGACTTCAAAAATGTCCAGTTCTGCCACTTTGACACCCTCTACTGCCCGGATCACCAAATACCGAGCAAAGTGGGCTTGTTCATAAAAGCCTGGCAAGACCTCACGCGGGGATGTAATTGGGCCAGACTTTAAGTGGCCCAGATGTTCCTCATATTTATTTTTTGTTTTAGTTGCCATTAAAATTTAATAACTTCATTCCCCCACTCCTCCACCCACCACGGAGCCCAACAAGGGGAGGTCTTATGCCAGGGACAATGCCACTGGCGACCCCAGAGGTAGCAGGGAAGTATACGCGGGTAACCACCGGGGAACCCGAACAAGGGTGACTCCAGGACGGTAGGAGCCACCAGGCCCCCCAGTGCCCACTTGACCCTAGCCAACGCATGACCAGCCGATTGACCTGGTCGGGCCCAACCAGGCCCCCCATCTTGCCAGAATAAGGGACCAAAGAGGTGTATTGCTAGCTGCAGGGCGCACCATGCAGCATCACTCAACCTCCAGGACTCCCGTCTCCCAGCATTACAGGACGCCACGCACGGCAAACACGTGGGGAGGCAACAGTCCCGACCTAGATGGCAAATGGGCAGGGACTAACATCACCAGTAGGCCTCCTCTACCAGTGATGTAGGGGGTGCTTGGTCCACGATACTGACAAATGCCGAACCCTACAAAGGTAGGCATGCCTCCAAAGTAGGTGGCACTGCCAGCCACGCTTCAAGCCCCGCCAACACGTCAAGGTGACCCCCTTCAGCGGGGCGCACACCTGTGGGAAACCTTGCATGTTCCTATGACAAGACCTGCTGACATGCACAAATCTCTGGCAATGAAAGCACCGCCTAGGTCTTGGCACATATTCCTTAACCCGAAGGTGGTAGTAAGCTGCCTCTAAGACATCAGGCAATGTCAAATGACCAAAGGTGACAATTTTTTTTTTTTTTTTTTTTTTTTTTTTTAATGCGAGGAAGAAGGAACCAAAGGCCATGAGCCCGCAGTAACAGTTCCCTCCAAGAGAAAAACAAAATACAATAGAGAGCCAAATTCAAGATCCGATCATTTTGAGATGCCTGGACACACTGCGTTTGAAAGATTGAAGATCATAGGCAGCAGGAAATACAGACAGAGGGAGACAGTTCCAGAGCTGACCTGTTGCATGAATGAAAGACTGGGAGTAACGGTTAACTCTTGCATTAGAGAGTTGGACAGAAAAGGGATGAGAGTTTGCTGCCAGACAGGTGCTACGCGCCCGTCGTAGAGGTGGAGGAATGCAAGCAGACAGTTCAGAGGAGCAGTGACCATTAAAGTAGCGATAGAAAAGAGATAAAGATGCAACAGTGCGGCGAAGAGACAGAGGTTGAAGGGAGTCAGTAAGAGGAGGAGAGTTAATGAGACGAAAAGCCTTTGACTCCACCCTATTGAGAAGAGCTGTATGTGGGGAGCCTCCCCACACATGAGAGTTGTACTCCACACAGGGGCGGATAAAACCCCTGTATAGAGTCAACAATTGTGCAGGGGTAAAGAAAGAGCGGAGTCGGCTAGCACACCCAATCTCTTGTATCAGATTTTTCAAGAGATTTTATATGATCTTTCCAAGATAAGTCCCGAGTAAATGAAACCCCAAGCATGTTCAAGGATGATGCAGGATTAATCTGATTATTATTAAACATTAGTGGGTATACCTGTAGAAGATTTTGTCGGGTTGATAGGTGTAAGAACTGAGTCTTAGAAGCATTAAAGACAACCATATTATTTTTATCCCAGACAGAGATATGAGCCAAGTCAGACATTAGGTGTGCCATAGCCTCATCCCTTGTTTCTTGAAGTAACTGTTGAGATGGGCGTTGCGGGAACCGAATGGAAAGGTGAAGGGTGGAGTCATCAGCGTATGAGTGGATAGGGTTAGATGTACAGCTTAGAAGATCATTGATGAATAAAAGGAAGAGAGTTGGTGATAGGACAGAGCCCTGAGGAACACCACTGTTGATAGATCTAGGAGAAGAACGATGGCCGTCTACGACAGCAGCTATAGAACGACCAGAAAGGAAGCTAGCGATGAAGGTACAGATAGAAGAATAGAAACCGTAGGAGGGCAGTTTGGAAATTAAAGATTTATGCCAGACTCGATCGAAAGCCTTTGAGATGTCAAGTGCAATGGCAAAGCTTTCGCCAAAGTCCCGAAAGGAGGATGACCAGGAGTCTGAAAGGTAGGTGAGAAGATCGCCAGTGGAGCGTCCCTGACGAAACCCATACTGACGATCGGAAAGAAGGTTGTGATAGGAAAGATGCCTTAAAATTTTTTTATTAAGAATTGACTCGAAAACTTTTGAAATACAGGACGTTAAAGCAATTGGACGATAGTTGGAGGGTTGGGAGTGGGCACCCTTCTTTGGGACTGGCTGAATGAGAGCAAACTTCCAGCAAGAAGGAAAGGTACAAGTTGACAGACAAAGGCGAAATAGTTTGCCTAGGCAGGGTGTAAGCACAGAAGCACAGTTTTTGAGAACAACTGAGGCCAGTAATGGCAGAAAATACATCAACTGAAGAAATTTTAATGTCAGCCATGAGGAAGTCAGAGGGGGGAAGTGATGGAGGAAAAGCACCGGAATCGTCTAAGGTGGAATTGGAGGAGAAAGTCTGTGCGAAGAGATCTGCTTTATCAGTAGAAGAAATAGCTACAGAACCATCAGAGTAGAAAAGAGGAGGGAAGGATGATGAGGTAAAGTTGTTAGAAAGATTTTTGGCAAGGTGCCAGAAGGAGCGGGAAGAATTCGAGTTGGAGAGTTGAGAGCATTTAGTATGGATGAAATTATTTTTAGTAGAGCGAAGAACAGACTTAGCACGATTCCGGGCAGAAACGTAAGATTATGTGATTCAGGGGTGGGTTGGCTCCGGTACCTTTTGTAGGCCTTCTCCTTGTTGCGGACAGCATTAGAACAAGCGTGATTAAACCAAGGCTTTCTTGCGTTAGTCAAAGGATATGAGAAAGGAATGTATGCTTCCATGCCCGAGAGAATAACCTCCTTAATGCGCAAGGCACACTCAGATGGCTCACGGCCATGGAAGCAATAATCATTCCAGGGAAAATCAAAGAAGTACTGCCTGAGGGCCTCCCAGTCCGCATAGCTCCAAAATGCCAGAGACGACGTTTCCCTGGACGGTCCGCATGAGCCATACTGGAGCGATAGGACAGGTTAAGGTAATAAGGTTGTGATCGGAGGAGCCCAACGGAGAGAAAAGATTAACAGAGTAAGCAGAAGGATTAGTTGTGAGGAAGAGGTCAAGTATGTTGGAGCTCTCTCAAGGCGGTCAGGGATACGGGTAGGGTGCTGTACAAGCTGCTCTAGGTCATTAAGGATAGAAAAGATGTAGGCTTGTTCACCAGGTGGATCCGTGAAAGGAGAGGAGAGCCAAAGGTGGTGGTGAACATTGAAATCTCCAAGAATGGAGATTTCAGAGAAAGGAGAAATGGACAGAATGTGTTCCATCGTAGAAGTAAGATAGTCGAAGAATTTTTGATAGTCAGTAGAATTAGGGGATAAGTAAACAGCACAGATATATTTAGTCAGAGAATGACAGGAAAGCTGAAGCCAGAGAGTGGAGAATTCAGAAGAATCAAGTTCAGGAACACGAGAGCAAGATAAGTCGTTGCGTATGTATACACAACAGCCACCTTTGGCTTTGAAATGAGTATAGAGAAAGTAGGAGGATACAGAAAAGGGTTTGCTGTCAGTTGCCTCAGACAGCTGAGTCTCCGTTAGAAAAAGAAGGTGAGGTTTAGAGGAGGAGAGGTGGTGCTCAACAGAGCGAAAGTTAGATGAAAGGCCGCGAATGTTGCAGAAATGAAGAAGAAGAGAGTCAGACAGTGGTTCCAGGCACCTGAGTCGTCACCGGAGAGGGGCAGATGGCGGGGCATTTATGTTCCCCCCCCCTGGGGACTCCGAGGCTAGGTGAATTGACGCCATTTTGGTAAATTTTGAATAGGAAGTGTAGTGTGTACTGTGCATGTAGTTTGGTGAAGATAGATAGAGAAATTTGTACTGGAGAGCATGCTGGCCTACTCTCTGTGTAACTGAGACACTGAAAAAGTTCAGCAAAGGGGGATGGTCAGGAACTAGTCCTGAGGGCTGATGAAACGGGAGCTCCAGCACTCCCTGTCATCAGCTTTCCATCCACCTCGGGAGTACTGCCCTGCTCGACTGGTGCTACAGTCTAGTGATGGTGTGCTGGTCAATATCCCATTTACGTTTTTTCTTTATCCTCTCCACCTTCACTACTCCCTGGTCTTTCAGCCCATCCAGGAGTTCCTCCTCTGAGTACCTATGGAACTCCTTAGAGAAGACAACACCTAGAGTCTGGTTCAGGGTGGAATGACTGGTGGCTGTGACATCACAGGAAGCTAAACATTTGATGGCAAGGATGCGGGCACTTTGGTCCGCATCCCTGGCCTCTACAAGGAGTGACCCATCCGCCTGTGGAACAACTTTTGGGGATGACCCAAAAGCCTTGATCAGGTCACAGTGAACCTTAAAGGCATTGTGGTCCCTGAAAGAGGAACCATCAGCCAACTTAAAAACTATGAATTTCTTATATTGATCAGGTAGAAAGATGACAGATATTGTCTCAGTGAACGGTGATAGGGCTTTCGTGGAGGGCTGAGTGCCGCTCCCTCAAAAGCGCTCCTTCCCCTTGCGTGGTACAGGGTCGACAGGAGCACCAATGTGGCCAGTTGATAGGGACTCATGGGCCCGGCCACCTGCTGCACGAGTATCAAAAATGGAGGGAAACTCAGCCATAATATGACTATAACTAACTTCATTCCCCCACCCCTCCACCCACCATGGAGCCCAACAATGGAAGTTTGTATGCCAGGGGCAACACCACTGGCGACCCCAGAGGTAGCAGGAGAGTATACGCGGGTAGCCACCGGGGGACCTAGGCAAGGGTGACTCCAGGATGATAGGAGCCACGGGGCTCCCCAGTGCCCACTTCACCCTAGCCAACGCATGACCAGCCGATTGACCTGGTCAGGCCCAAGCAGGCTGCCCGTCTAGCCAGAATAAGGGACCAAAGAGGTGTATTGCTAGCTGCAGGGCACATCATGCAGCATCGTGCAACCTCCAGGACTCCCATCTCCCAGCATTACAGGATGCCACGCATAGCAAACACGTGGGGAGGCTACAGTCCCGCCCTAGATTGTAAATGGGCAGGGACTAAAATCACCAGCATGCCTCCTCCACTAGTGATGCAGGGAGTGCTTGGTCCACAGGGCTGACAAATACCGAGCCCTACCAATTTAGGCATGCTCTCCAAGTAGGTGGCACTGCCAGCCACGCCTCAAGCCCCGCCCCATGGTCAAGGTGACCCCTCTCAGCGGGGGGTTTGGTGGGTGTGTGGGACTATGAGGAAAGGACGAGGAGGGACTATGTCTCCATCGAATGAATGAATGAATGAAAGAAAAAATGACATGGTGCCGCAACAGCAGAGGTCATATGCCGCCAAACATAAAATTAAAAGAAAGTAAAAATCTATTAAAAAAACGAGAAAAAGCAGAGATAAACAATGCATAAAACAAATGAACAATATGAAAGAATAAAAGAAATCAAAGCTAAAAAACATGGTGGAAAGATATGGGTTAAAATTAGAGCACTATCATTAAAATACAAACTAAAATATGGAAAAGCCCTACAGCTTGTGGAGAAGGCCAGAACTCAACACAAAAGAGAAGGTACCTCCCCCTATAGCACAAGCCTCTTCCCCAAGAACTGAGGAAATAATGTATGATCCATTGGCAGCTTGGCACATGGAATTGTACTGCCGATGAAGGTCCCCAAGACTGGGGCATTCGACAAGGAGATGCCACACAGTCAAAGGAACCAGACAGTCATCACAATAGGGAGAGGGCGCCCTCTCCATTAAAAAACCAGGATCAGCCTAGTATGGCCGATCCGGAGACAAGCCAAAGCGGTTTCCCACTCTCGGGACAGTCCCACATACCCCCCATCACCCAGGCTCCTACAAATGCTGCAGAGTTTGTTCGCTCCGGGTGCATCCCACCTCTGCTGCCAGCAGAGACGGACAACCTCCACAGTGGCTGCACATAAATCCTCGGATGGGACGAGGTATTGAGGAGAGGAAGGGTGAGAGGCAGCAGCTTTCGCCAAAGAGTCAGAACGCTCATTGCCCACGACCCCCACATGTGCAGGGACCCAACACTGTTGTACAGAGTATTCTCGCCTACATAATAAGAAGAGCCACTCCAAGACAGACAAGACCAGGGGATGTGATGGGAAGCCACGAGACAAAGCTTGTAGGACACTGGCCGAGTCACTAAAAATGGTAAACGAAGCTGGAGGAAAGCTAAAAATCAATTCAACCGCAACTAAAATGGCAGTAAGTTCAGCAGTAAGAACAGATGCACAAGGAGGGAGACTCCCACCTCGGCTAAAATCACGAACCATGACATCAATGCCTGTCCCCACATGGGATTTAGAGCCATCAGTATATACAGGGATCGAGTCATTGTGAGCTGAGGCATGTTCTAAAAAAATAAGACAAAGTTGCCTGTGAGGAAAGAGAGGCCTTCTTCTCATGGAAGTAGTCACATGATTGTACCTCTGGAAGAAGCCAGAGGGCCACTCAGGGAACATACACAGGGCAAACAGGAGAGGACTAAACACCCAACTCCTCCATGGCAGCCCTCACTCTGTGCCGAAAGGGTGTGGATAGCAAGGGTGGGTGTCATAAAAGAGGAGAAGAGCGACCTCAGAGACAGCCTGACAACTTGGTGAGGCTGGAAGACGGCGAAGGCGGTGCCAACACTGCACCATTAACCCAAGGCGTCCCGTCGACGTATGACTACGTCTCAACGTTATGTCACTGCCAGTCCTGTTGACATACTGGTATGTCGTGCAATTGCAAGGTTCATAATTTGCACAAATTTTAAATCTCACACTTGATTTTGGGTATGTAGGGTCGGGAGACCTTCCCCTACCTGCCACCAGGCAGGGACACTTGGTGACCTCGTGCGACCCGCACTCACCCTCGGCTCGGTCACTCACCTGTTAGCAGTGACCCAGGTCAGACATGGCGCACAAAGGTCTCTCGGAGGAGGAAATTCAAGCCGCCCTGGACGTCTTCACAGGCGACAGTGATTCACCCCTTGATGACGAGGTGGGGGACAAGGATTATGTCCAACCAGAGGTGGAGGAAAGTAGCAGCAGTGATGAGGAGGTCCAGTCCCCAAGGAAGCGGCGCTACGTGACTTATCGTGCTGCTAGAGAGGGCCAGCCTGCACCAAAACATCTAGCAACAACCTCTCGGCAGCCCATATGTTGTGTGGAGCCCGAATTCGAGGACAAGGACGAGGACGGAGCCGTGGGACGTGCTGCCACGTGGTACGGCCGCGAGATTATCAAGCATAGCGGCTCCGAGCACACAGCACATTGTACTAGCAGGTATGGGCCTAGTGATTTGTTTGGGGAGGGCGGAAGTGGTGTGGAGGGAGTGGGGAGTGAAGTGGAAAGTGTAGGGGAGGCATTGAAAGTGAGAGTGGCGGGAGTGAGTCATTGCTCTCCTGTGATGGTGTGAGGCGGTGGAGCGTATCACATGAGGCGGTGACGGTGCGTGGTGAATCACGTGGTGTGGCGATGGAGCGGGGAGGTGAGGAGGAGCCACTCCCCAGCAAGTCTTATGCTCACAATAATCCCAGACTTCCTCCCCACAGCCCCCTGATGTTCCCCAAGGCCGTAAGGGTGGAGGAAAGGGGAAGGGTAAAGGCCGAGAAAAGAGGAGTGTGAGTGGGGAAGCCCTCCGCGCTCCTCCTCCCCAACCTCCCCCACCAGCATCTCCTCCCCATCCCGACAAAGGCGACAATGGGGACACTGGGGGCGAGGATAATGTGATTTGGAATTGGGAAGATGGCAGTGATTTTTCTCCCATCCTTCACCCCTTCACTGAACAGGGGCGCGCTGGCTGCACAGCTCCAGGGATTCACCGTTGTTCCACCAGGCTGGATTTTTTCCACCTGTTCTTCGATGAGGGTTTTGTGGAGCAGATTGTGGAACAAACCAACCGTTTTGCTAGCAGCCAGCACCGTGAGGGTGAACGACTGGGCACAAGGAGCAGGGATTCGATCATTTATGATTACCCTGTTTCCCTCGCAGAAATGTTTTTATTTTTTGCCCTGGTACTTTTGATGGCTATTGTAAGTAAAAACAGAATTCCGGCACACTGGACAACGGACCCTATCATGCAAACACCAATATTTGGCAAGATCATGTGTCATGGGGTTTTTAAGTATATGCAATATAAAGGGATATTATTTCAATAATTCTGAGAACAGGACAATGAATTGTCTTGTGAAAATCAAGCAATGATTACTTTATGTCGGCTTGCTTCCCTGATTCTCTAAGGATGAGAATTTATAAACTTTCTCAACAGTACACAGCAGAGACTAATTCCTCACAATTGCTGTTTGTTAGTACTGTTAGCCTCTGGAGAAAGTGACTTCACCCCTGACAATCAATAACTAATGCTATTAATGATAACAGATTCTAGCTGGTGCATTAACTCCTGGTTGGCACAACGAATTTTAAGCTTAATACAAAAGGACTTGCCTAAGTAGTAGTTATGAATAGCAAAGCGTTTATGCAAACTAGGAGCTATAAGTGAAATAAGCTTAATATGGAAAATAAAACACGAGTTTACATTACATTAAGCTCGAGAAAAAGAAGTTAAATTTATTGATTACAAAGAAGTAAATTTACCTTACATTTCAAAATGAATTCAAAATAAGGAGATCGCACTCACTCGCTCACTCAAAAGCTAACTCTTAAACCTAGGAAAATACGAAAAGAAAATACTGATCAGAAAAGTGGACAAAGCAGCTGACTGGGCATCATTACTGGAAGGACACTGCACACGCTAAGTCTCTCGCCAATCACGCTAGGTGGGAATACGGCGGCAGTGGGAACTGCGTCGTAGAAAGGACACTGCCACTCACACTACCTGCTTCCGCGGCGTACAAATCTTGACTGACTTCAAATCGTGAGAAAGAGGCGAGTGTTGTGGCCACATTGCTAACGCTAGAATGAGTAAAACACGCCCATAATAAATCGCTCAGCGGAAGTGCTAATGTCTCGCACAAAGATGATCATTTATGACACAGTGAAAAATTGTTCTGAAAACACTCCCGACCGGGTGAATACGTAGCGGTTAAACTGAGCGATAAATACTGGGATTCCACTAGAATTCTCGGTTTCCCACCAAAGTTGATGTCACGAGTTTATTCAAATACAAATCGCGCCGACTCGTGACATTACGCCCCATAAAAATCATTTTTTTTTTTTCTTCAGAAAAAAAATTTCAATATACATACATATAAATCCTAACTCAGTCATACAAGATTCACACTGTGGCGTGTGTGTGCTATCCTGCTACAGGAGAAAGTCACAGTCGCCAGTGAGCGAAAAACCTCGTATTTACGTTAATAAAAGCAAGCTTGAGGGAAATACTCTGTGACAACGGTGAAATATCCTGTACTCAGGTGAAACTGAGTGAAAAGTTCGCTACATTTACATTAACAACTAATTGTTATGTAGCGTAATGTATGTAATAAACAGTGTAGGTGTGAGAGTTGTGGTGTAACTGTACCTATGTGTAAAATTATATAATGCAAATCAATAGTAAATGATGACGACGAGGCAGAAGAGAAGAGGCGGCAGAATGCGTCAGGGACGATCAGCTGTTCTGCATGGCAATGCTGCACCCGCCAGCTGCACCTGTGAAAACAATCAAAAGTGTCATTTCTCTCTCTCTGCCTAGCAATCAGTATTTATGTTACAAAAAGTACACTATTTACATTATTAACCAGGAAACGTAGTCAAGGCGTTTCTGCAGGACATCAAACACTGACCCAGTTTACTGGTTAAACCCTATACCTAATTAGTGAAGAGACTGGGCATTTGTGCAGGACATCAAATGCTGCAATTCGCTAAATTAACCAGGGAACGTGGTCATGAGCGAAAAGACTGGGTGTCTGTGCAAGATATCAAACGTTGCGATTCGCAAATGGAACCCAGTTTACTGGTTAATTAACTCTAGCTTACGATTAATGACAGGAAGCTGAGAATCGCTACGCAGTCTCGGGCAGGTCACGTTTTAACACCCACTGTGGGTGTGAACACTCGTGTGGATATTGTGCATTCTCTGGGAATCCTCAGAGAGGCCCACAGCTCGAGACGTCCCAGAAAGTAATTCATACACAGCCTCAGACTGTCTCTGCAGGGTTCTCAAACTTCCCCCTTAACTAATGGTATACATGTCTGTACAGGCCCTGGACATACTGTGTCCTGTGGGGCCAACGGGCGAGACGTCAGCAATTACTGGTACACTTTTAGTTGCCCGTGTTAGTCAGCAGTTAGCAGGCGAGACATCAGGTCTGCACCTACGTTATCACTTCCCTTGATGTATCTCGCAACAATGTTAAACTGCTGTAAATACAGTGTCCAGCGTGTCAATCTTGCATTAGCCATCTTGGTCGTGCTGAGACTAGTGAGTGGCATATGATCAGTTTCCAGAGTGAATGGTGCCCCATATATATAAAAATAATATTTTTTAACACCATCAACCACAGCCAAGAGTTCCTTCTCAACAGTACTGTAATTCCTCTTGGTGGGTTTTAGCTTACGGCGGTGGTATGCCACTGGGAAGATTCCACCTTCCGATTCCTGCATCAATACGGCACCTACTCCATCTTGTGAAGCATCAGTGCGCAGTATGAAAGGTTTGCTGGAATCAGGCAACTGCAAGATAGGCTCCTTGCACAACATGTTCTTAAGGGCGGCAAAAGATCTCTCTTGCACTTCTCCCCATTCAATGGTGTTTGGAGCATATTTCCGTAGCACCTCGTACAACGGTTGGGCAATGAGAGCAAAGTTGGGGATAAAACTCCTATAATACCCCACTAGGCCAAAGAATGCCCTAACCTGTTTCTTGGTCATGGGTCTCGCGGCTTCTCTAACCTTCCTGTTCTTGTCACCCTGACATCTGCAGTGATTGTTGCCAACAATATGTCCGAGGAACTCCACCTCACTGTGAGCAATCTTACATTTGCTAGGCTTCACAGTCATGTTGAAAGTCTGGAGTCTACTGAAGACAATTTCCAAGAGTCTGAGGTGCTCATCCAACGTGGCGGAATGAACGAGGACGTCATCAACGAACATCTCTACTCCTACAATACCATGGAGCACTTGTCTCTTGGCACGATTGAATACTGCTGGGGAATTGGTAAGTTCAAATGGGAGGACTTTATACTGATACAACCCCCTAGGAGTAGCAAAGGTAGTGAACTGACGGCTCTCAGGGTGAAGGGGAATCGGGAAGAATCCCCTTGCCAAATCGAGCTTTGTGGAATATCGTGACCCTGCCAGCTTGGAGAAGATGGCAATGTGGTCACCCATCAGCTCAGCATCCACTTTGGTGATGCATTGAGCCTCCTATAGTCGCCACAGATCCTGACTCCACCATCTTTCTTGCGAGCTACTACCATTGGACTGCAGTAAGGAGATGAGGACTTTTCAATAATACCTGTAATCTCCATGTCAGCAATTTCGTTGTCTACTGCGCCCAGTAATCACATGGGAATCGGATATGGCTTAACCTTTACGGAAGTATCGCTGGTCAACTCAATCTTGTGACAATCAACCTTTGCAAGTCTAGGTTGGTCAGAGAAGACGTCAGCATACTGACAGAGCAGTGACCTTATGGCATTCTGGTCACCTAATGTTAAGTCAGCATTAAGTAAAACATCTCCGACAGTCTCTTCCTGACGGGACTGAGCGGTTAAAGGCTCGTCATCATGGTCATCAGCTGGGATCACCGCGGCTGCCCCGGTTTCTTCCAGTGGCTGGTCACCATCATCAGCTACTCGCAGGCCAGTCTCCTCGGGGTCTGACTCATGATAAGCCTTCAACATGTTAATGTAGAACCTTTTGCGAAGATTCCCCATTTGAATTACGTAGTTGAGGTCTGAAATGCGCTCTACTACATGAAATGGACCCTTCCACTGCATCAACAACTTGTTCTGGGCAGTGGGGAGTAACACCAAGCACTTATCGCCTGGACTAAAGTTCCGAAGTTTTGCCTTCTTATCATAATAGGCTTTCTGAACTTCGCGCGCCTTGATCAATTCTTCCTTAGCTAACTCGCACGTCGACTGGAGGCGGTCAGCTAGATCAAGGACGTAGGTGTAGGTGGTCTTGACTTCAGGGTCGGGTCTTCATCGTCCCATATCTCGCGAAGGACTTGAAGTGGTCCACAGACCCACCTTCCATACACCAGTTCAAAGGGTGTGAACTTCAAGGAGTGCTGTGGGGCTTCTCGATAAGCAAACAGAAGAGGAGCAAGGAAACATGGCCATTCTTTTGGCTGTTCGGCGGCCATGTGCTTTAACATCTTGAGAGTCCCATTGAACCTCTCACACAATTCATTAAACATGGGATGATATGGCGTAGTTCACAGGCCTTGGATGGACAACAACCTAAATGCTTCGTTCATCATCGCAGAGGTGAACTGCGAACCCCGGTCACTTAAGACCTCTTTGAGGATACCTACACAACAGAACACTTCAATCAATGCCTCAGCAACAGTAACGGCCTCTATATTCTTAAGGGCCATGGCTTCAGGCCACCGTGTGCTGAAATCAACAATAGTGAGGATATACCTTGATCAATCACTTGCCCTAGGAGAGATTGGCCCAAGAATGTCAACTGCTACTCTCTCGAACGGTTCAGAGATTACAGGCATTGGTTTCAATGGCACAGGACGGACACGTCCCCGGTCAGTGGTATGCTGACACACGTCGCAGAAACGCACAAGCCTTTTTATTTCCTATCCCATTCCTGGCCAGAAAAAGTCAGCATGGATGCGGTCAGAGGTTTTCTTTTGGCCCATGTGACCTCCCATGACTGAACAATGACCCAATTCAAACACTGCCCGGCGATACTTTGTGGGAACGACGAACTGCAGTCGAACCTCGCCCTGGGGTGTTTGTGACTCACGGTATACCCGTCCTCGCTTGCGAAGGAACCTGGCTTGACCTCCCCATGAATACTTAATCACTTTACCCTCCAGCTTGTTATGCACTGAGACAAGTGTCGTGTCAAACTGTTGTTCTTGGACAAAGTCTTGACTACGAATCAAATCTTGCGGCGTCGCAATGGTCAACGGGGTGACACGATTCGGAGCCTTGGCCATGGCTCATGTTACTGCAACAGCCGAAGTCTGAGTAGCAACATCTATGGCGCAACTGTTTTTGACGCCCGGCATATTGCCGATAATGAGGTCAAAGAAGGGTTCTGTCATGACAACAGCAGCCGTCAAGCCATTGTAGAAAGGAGATTCCACCTGGATTGATTGATTGATTGAAAGTAATTAAAAACTGGCGGCGCAACTGCCAGGGTCATATGCCGCCGGACACCAAACTAAAACGTGCAGCTAAATAAAAAAAAAATGCATATTCAAAATAAAGTTAAAATTTGTTAGTAGAAATAAAATACTGAAAATAATAAAAGCATAATTTATAAAATATCAATTACTTATAAAAGTGGAAGGAGGCCCGCCTCCTAAAGAAAACTAAAAACATCACTAAAATCGCTAGAGGCTTCACCAAGCATTGAGGACAAACAGTAGGCACCATCTGCCCCCTTATGCCTATGGAGGAATCTCTGATGCAGGTCCCCCAGACTCGGACACTCGACCAGCAAGTGACAGACAGTAAGGGGAACAAGGCAGTCATCACAGTATGGTTGAGTCTCACCACCCATGAGGAACCCATGTGTAAGCCGAGAATGCCCAATGCGAAGCCTGGCAAGAGCCACCTCCAATCGCCGAGACATGGAGGGAAGAGCTCTTGGCACAACCACTCTCTGAAAAATTTCTTTCAGTTTGTTATGAGAAACAACATCCCAGTGTCTCTGCCAACACGTACCAACTGCGTACCGCAGGTAAGGTGTTACATCTGAAGCAGGAAGGGGGTAGTCGGTTGGGGGCTGTTGAGAAGACGCAGCTTTAGCTAAAGTATCTGCCCTCTCATTGTCCACCACACCTACATGTGCGGGAACCCAACAGAAGTTCACATGGCGGCCACGACGGCCAAGAAGAAAAAGCCACTCTAAAATTGTTAAAATTAATGAATGGGATGCATTAAAAGACTCCAGTGCAGACAGAGCACTACGTGAGTCACTATAAATCACAAAAACGGATTCAGGGAGAGTAAAAATGATTTTAAGACCATATAAAATTGCAGTCAGCTCTGCCGTATACACTGAAGTAATGCCAGGAAGGCTACCGCCCCTACTAAAGGAGGGGAAAACAACACCAAATCCTACTCCAGTATCAGTCTTAGACCCGTCAGTATAGACGGGGACAGAACCCTCATGAATAGAGGCATGTTCTAAAAAGAGAGAGAGGGACACCTGAGAGGGAAGCGAGTCCTTTTTTTCCACAATGGACCTACAAAACGTCACACGAGGGAGTAGCCAGGAACCCACCCTAGGGATCCGATGTGGACAAATTGCCAGTCTCGGGACAGAGAGGGCTAGCATAACAGAACGGACCCTGTAACCAAATGGCTTCGGGAGATTAGGAAGGGTGTCATAAGCAGAAGATTGGGAATCCTGGGAGACGATGGCACAAGAAATTGAGTCTGGAATGCGGTGAAGACGATACCAGCACCTCATCATTAGCAACTGGCATCGCAAATCCAAGGGGAGGACACCAGCATCTACTAACAAACTTGTAATCGGGGATGATCTGAATGCCCCAGTTGCCAGACGTACACCAGCATGATGCACAGAATTTAACAACTGGAGATGGGCATCTGTTGCAGAGGAGTAGACCTCACATCCATATTCAAGTTTAGGAAGAATAAGTGACCTATGCAAGAGGAGCAGGGTCTGACGGTCAGCACCCCAAGAGGTATAAGCTAAAACCTTCAAAAGACTCAAAGCTTTAAGACAAGCCACCTTAACAGAGTAAATGAGAAACCCAGGTTAGTCGTCTATCAAATAAAAGGCCCAGAAACCGCGTCTCTTCCACACAGGATATTCTCCTACCATAGAGATGCAAGTCTGGGTCTGGGTGAACCCCACGAAGACGACAAAAATGCATAGCCACTGTCTTTGTTAAAGAAAACCGGAAACCGCAAGACTCTGCCCAGTCAGAACTTCTATTAAGGGCAAGCTGCAACTTCCTCTCAATCAGGGACATTCTAGATGCGGTGAAGGATATTGAGAGGTCATCGACATATAATGATCCTCGTACACAGTCAGGAAGTACACTGATTACACTGTTAACGGCTACAGCAAACAGAGTAACACTTAGGATACTCCCTTGTGGTACTCCATCTTCTAGTTCACGGGCATTAGAAAGCACTCCTCCCACTCTGACCCTTAAAAAACGGTTAGATAAAAACTGTTGGATAAAAATAGGCAAGCGCCCACGAAGACCAACCTCACGAAGGGAAAGTAAAATGCCATGATGCCAAGCAGTGTCATATGCCTTCTCCAGATCAAAGAAAACTGTGACCTGGTGTTGGTTAGTGGAGAAAGCCTCACAAACAGAAGATTCCAAGGTCAGCAGTGCATCAGAGGTAGAACGCATTTTTCGAAAACCATACAGGGCAGGGGATAATAAGTCACCTCTCTCCAAAAACCGCACAAGCCTAACATTGACCATCTTTTCCAGAACTTTACATATACATGACTTTAGAGAAATAGGCTGATAATTCGTTGCCTGTAGGTGGTCCTTACCTGGTTTGGGGATGGGGATAACCACAGCAACATTCCAACAAGCCGGAAACTCCCCAGAACACCAGATCTTATTATATAGTGAAAGCAAAAACAAAAGGGACTCATCAGACAGGTGATGTAGAAAGACATAAGGAATATCATCATAACCAGGAGAAGAATCATGGCACTGCGACAGAGCTGTCTGGAGTTCAGAAATTGAAAATGGAACATTGTAAGGCTCTCCCCCAGCAGAGGCAAGACTGAGACCACGAGACTCTAGGCGCCGACGGTGGCAAGCCGAAGGCGTATCTGCATTCCTCTGTGACACTCTGGCAAAATGTTCAGCAAGCAACTCTGCAACAGCAAAAGGATCAGCAACAGTTCCACCTGCTCCAGATAAAACGGGAGCAGATGGAACAGTAAATTTCCCTGAAATTTTCCTTACCCGGTTCCACACCTGGGTGATAGAAGTCCTTGAATTGATGGAGGAAACATATCTCCTCCAGGATGAACGCCTGGCCGCCTTTAAAACCAGCCTCATATGAGCTCGTGCCCTCCGATACGCTATCATATACTGAGGATCCCCACGGTGATGGCGAAGTCGAGAGAAGGCGACTCGTTTGGCTCTCACTGCAGAACTGCACTCAGAGTTCCACCAAGAAACCGGGCGTTTAGGAAACTGACCCTTCGTTTTTGGAATAGATAATCGGGCTGCTGAATGCAACACTTTATTGAAATATGACACTGCCTCAGTAAGACAGCCAAATTCATTCACAGAAAGGGAAATGGAACTTAATTCCCCATAACGTGGCCAGTCAGCCTTATCCAGAAGCCAGCGAGGAAGACGTGGCTGAGGTCCACCTGCACCAGCAGTTAAGAGTAAAGGAAAATGGTCGCTGCCATACAGGTCTGGCAACACATCCCAGTTAAAATCTAAAACAGCATCAGCTGAACATAAGGACAAATCAATGGCAGTAAAAGTTCCTGTCTGGCTATGGAAATAAGTCATTTTATTGGAGTTTAAAATGCCCAACTCCTCATGTTCCACTACAGAGGCCAGCATTACACCCCGAGGGTTGGCCTCACTGTTACCCCATAGTGGATGGTGTCCATTCATATCTCCTAGTAATAGAAAGGGAGAAGGAAGGCCATGAATAAGGCGTTCCAGATCTGCCCTTTCAACAGTAGCATTAGGAGGAAGATAAAGACTGCAAACTGTATACTGCCGACGTAAAAACATCCGGACAGCAACTGCCTGCAGGGGACCAGAAATATCCAGATGACTATATGGAATATCCCGGCGGAGGAAGATAGAAGTCCCTCCATGACGACCTTGGCTTGGCACAGGATCAAAATAAAATGCATTGTAGCCAGAAGGACCGGGAGGAACAGCCTCACCAACCATGGTCTCCTGGATACACATGCATAAAGGAGTAAATTGAGAAACTAGATGACACAGTTCCTCATAGCTGGCACGTAAACCTCGACAATTCCACTGGATGATAGAACCCAGAGTGAAAGGGAAAATTATGATTAAGTGCGGGTCTGTACACCTTCTGACATACGAGCAGGTTTGGAATGATGCTTAGGAGGGCCCTTGGGAAGAGACTGCCCAGCACCAGGAACCCGCACCCTATGTCGAGCATCCGTGGACAAACGTGAGGACGAGGAAGAGGAAAATCTTCCAACACTCTTCCTCTGAGGTGGAGTAACATACGGCTTGGAAAGTGGCTTGGAGGCCGCCTTGGGTGATATGGGACGGCCAGTGCCTCTGTTAAAAGCCCCAGAAGTGGAAAGAGTGTCAACGGGATTCGAACCCTGTGAGGATGACTTTGTACTTTTCAGAACTAAAGCACCAACGGTTTCTCCAACACCATCTCCAAGCGGGGACTTGACCACAGGTGAACCACCAGCTGCATCTTCCACCTGGCTAGACCCCTCAGCCTCTGAGGCAGAGGGAACAAGAGAGAGAGGGCAATACAAGGTTCGACAACAGAGACCTTGGGTGGCCGGTTGTCAGGCTCTGAGGACTCTGACGAGTTACGGTGACGTTTACTGGGTACAGAAGGAGCCTTGTGAATATTGGACAAGACAGGATGAGTTACATCAATGTGTACATCCGCCACCACTACAGAAGTGTGCAAACCGTCAGCTTCTGAAGTGGAGGTAGGAACGGTTGGAGCAGTGGGTGGGCGTGAAACATTCTCATATATACTAGTAATTTCAGTAGTTGGGAAAGTGGTCACTGTAAAGGGTCGTGGCAACTTCTGGGTCACAGTACGACGTACAGGTGCCCCTGAAAGGGCAGAAGCATAAGTAACTCCAGGCTGAAAGAAGAAGGTCTGGGCCCTCCTCTTTGCTTCTGGAAAAGAAACCTTCTCACGTGTGCGAATGCTCAGAACCTCCTTTTCAAGGCAGTAGCGAGGACAGTTTTCTGAGGATACAGCATGAGGACCCCCACAGTGATAGCATTTAAGGGGTCCTGGACAATCACCGATATGACTCGATTCACCACAGGAGATACAGACACCAGGAAGACCAGCCAGTGCACGCCGACAAAATTTGCTTACATGTCCATACCCCTGACAGTGGAAACACCGCCTTGGGTTCGGAACATAAGGCTTCACAGGCAGAGAGAGCCAAGCAAGTTTCACGGAAGCAGGCAAAGTTAAGGGTTCAAAAATCAGAAACAGCGTCAGAGTTGGGGTCAGAACACCATCGATCTTCTTCTGTACCCGGTCAATCTTTACAACACCATAAGACCGTAGTTCTTCTTGTAACTGTGATTCAGGGTATCGGAGGAGGTCCCGGGAGTAAATGACCCCCTTACACTGGTTAAAAGTGCCGTGAGGTGTACAGGATACACTATGACCGGAAACGGAGGTCAGAGTCTGGAGACGTGAGCTCTCTTCTGGGGAGGAAACCTCAGTTAGGAGGCTACCATCCCCTTGGGTGGATATCACTGGTTCACGGCCACAGGCAGACACAATGGCACGGTACAGGTTAAATATGTCCATATCCAGCACTGAGCCACCTGCAGAGGATTTCAGCACTAGATACTTCTTGAAATTTTCTTTTACTGCTTCCTCTGGGCCAAATCTTGGAGTCCAAGCAACCGTACAAGACCTCCTCCCAGTCCCAGTTGAATGCTGGGGCAGAGGACGAAAGTCCCCAGGGGCCTGAAAAGGCTCCAGAGTGGCAATAAGGGGCGCAGAGTCTGAGAAATGGCCGGGGACAGATCCATCATCGTCAACAGTTAACTGTGCCATGTGATATAAAAAAAAAACTTCATTCCTCCACCCCTCCACCCACCATGGAGCCCAACAAGGGGAGGTCGTATGCCAGGGGCAACACCACTGGCAATCCCAGAGGTAGTGGGAGAGTATACGCAGGTAACCACATGGGGGCCTGGACAAGGGTGACTCCAGGACGATAGGAGCCACCAGGCCCCCCAGTGCCCACTTGACCCTAGAAAACACATGACCAGCCGATTGACCTGGTCGGGCCCAACCAGGCCGCCTGTCTAGCCAGAATAAGGGACCAAAGAAGTGTATTGCTAGCTGCAGGGCGCACCGTGCAGCATCGCTCAACCTCCAGGACTCCCGTCTCCCAGCATTACGGGACGCCACGCACGGCAAACACGTGGGGAGGCAACAGTCCCGCCCTAGATGGCAAGTGAGCAGGGACTAGCATCACCAGCAGGCCCCCTCCACCAGTGATGTAGGGGGTGCTTGGTCCACGACACTGACAAATGCCGAACCCTACAAAGGTAGGCATGCCTCCAAAGTAGGTGGCACTGCCAGCCACGCTTCAAGCCCCGCCACAACGTCAAGGTGACCCCCCTCAGCGGGGATTTCCACCTGGATATGTGCCTTAGGGAAAAATCTCACTGGCCCATCAATAAGTCCAACTTGGATCTGCTTACCCGTGTACTCGTCAGGCAGAACCAAACTTCGCTTGACAGAGCAACCTGAGGAACCATTATCTCTCAGGACATTTACAGAAACACCTCCCACAAACCATGGCTGAACAAGAAAGGCAGTGTTACTGGTGGAAGGGTCTGAGGAGGTAGCAGCCAGTCATTGGTGAGACTGCGGAACAAACGATGCAGCAAATGTGGTGCCCTGAGAACTTGATACCTGAGGGGTCGTGCTCACCATCTGAGGAGCTGGAGCATTGACCATCTGTGGAGTGGGGTTCACTGTCGCTGTGGGACTAGAGAACTGTGGGGGAGTACCTGTACTGCGAGGGACGGCACCACCATGCTGCTGCTGAGGAATGAAGGCTGCGTTTGCATCCTGCCTCCTATTCACTTGAGCTGGTGGTGAAAAGGACAGTCCCGACGGTCGGTTGCGTGGCTAATACTGCTGCTGGTTAGGGTACTTGTTGTACCTCTTCCACTCAGGTTTCTGAGTGTTTTGCCCCTGGTCCTTCCTCTGCGGTTTTGGACCTTGACCATTATTCTGAGAATGGCCTTGTTGCTGGGGTTCAGTCTGAGACGGTTTTCCAGATTTGTCAGGTTTCCTGTTCCAGGTATGCTGCTTGCGAGTTTGATACCCGTATGCAGTGAAGAATGCGTCATCCTTCTTCACTATTTGGCTGGCATCTCTTACCTGGCAGTTCTCAAGCTGAGCCATAAGTTCAGTAGGCCACGACTTTTCTAGCTGCGTGCACACCATAAGGTCAATTATCCCCTCACGCGTGGAAGGAGTTTCATCTTTCTCCATCCACTCACCTAAGTAAGCAGTAAGCCGGTCAAGAAACTGAACGGCAGTCTCTTTTTCCCGTAAACACGCCCTCATGAACTGGCTCTTGGCGTCATCAATTGTGAGACCGTACGCTTTGACGAGTGCGGCCTTCATCATCTCATACGTGAGATTGTCTCCACGAATTAAGTGGAGAATATCGGGGGCAGGGCCCTTAAACACGCTAAGAAACTGAAGCCGCTTAGCTGCATCATCCAGCTGGTAAAGTTGGGCCATGTCTTCAAAACGAGCTATGTATGGCTCGATTCGCTCGCCTTCCTGGTATGGGGGAAGCTTGATCTGTGGGGTCGCCATAACATGTGCAGGGAGAGTGCTCGTGGAGCTTGGGCCAGCTACACCAGATGTGTCTGAAGCCAAGGAATCTCGCTTGAGCTTCAGCACTTCAAGTTCATTGTTTTCGCGTGCTTCTCGCTCAGCACGTTCGTGTTCTCGTTCTCTGTCTCGTTGTTCACGCTCGTATTCGCGTTGTTCTCGCTCTTGTACTAACTCGACTTCGCTCCCTCCCCTCCCTCACTCCACCCCAGCACCATCACTCGTCCCCCCCCCATCCACCTTCCCTTCTCTCTCTGGCCCCTCCCTCTTCGCCCCTCTTAGACCAGTGTGACTTGCCACGCATAAACGAGCCAGCCTGAGGCACGAGGTATAGGAGGGTAGGTGATTATTTATGACCACGACTGTACAAGTTGACAGACAAAGGCGAAAGAGTTTGCCTAGGCAGGTGTAAGCACAGAAGCACAAGTCTTGAGAACAACAGGAGGGACTCCATCAGGCCCATAAGCCTTGTTAGTATTGAGGCCAGTGATTGCAGAAAATACATCAACTGAAGAAATTTTAATGTCAGCCATGAGGAAGTCAGAGGCGGGAAGTGATGGAGGAATAGCACCGGAATCGTCTTAGGTGGAATTGGAGAAGAGAGTCTGTGCGAAGAGATCTGCTTTATCAGTAGAAAAAATAGCTACAGAACCATCAGAGTAGAAAAGAGGAGGGAAGGATGATGAGGTAAAGTTGTTAGAAAGGTTTTTGGCAAGGTGCCATAAGGAGCGGGAAGAATTCGAGTTGGAGAGTTGAGAGCATTTAGTACGGATGAAATTATTTTTAGCAGAGCAAAGAACAGACTTAGCACGATTCCGGGCAGAAACGTATAAAAGATGTGATTCAAGGGTGGGTTGGTTCCGGTACCTTTTGTAGGCCCTCTCCTTGTTGCGGACAGCATTAGAACAAGCGTGATTAAACAAAGGCTTTCTTGCGTTAGTCAAAGGATATGAGAAAGGAATGTGTGTGTGTGTGTGTGTGTGTGTGTGTGTGTGTGTGTGTGTGTGTGTGTGTGTGTGTGTGTGTGTGCGCGCGCGCTTCCGTCCCTGTGTCACTCCTATAACATTGTTCCATTTTTTCACCTGCGTGTTTTCTTCCTCTCTACTTCAGTTTCTTCTCCACTCACTTTTTTATCAGTATTTCTCCTGATTGTTCTTACCATTCCAAGTCTCTCTCTCTCTCTCTCTCTCTCTCTCTCTCTCTCTCTCTCTCTCTCTCGCAGTATTCTCTTCTTCCCCTCCTTTCCTTCTCACTCTTCTTTCCACCTCTTTTTCTCTTCCCCATCTTACATCATTTTACTCTCTCTCTCTCTCTCTCTCTCTCCCTCTAGGAATAAAGAGATCGTTCTCACAGTCTACTGTATATCTCCTCAATACGGCCACTTCCTTAGTTGCTGTGGAAATTTGGTCACTTGAAAAAGACATACGTCGACTTAAAGAGTTTAGGAGACTAAGGAATCAGGTTCGCCTGAGGGCTGTGTGACTTTTTTTTAGTAGAAACACGTAGATTACGAGGTCAGCTCATTAAAGTGTTTATTATCTGAATGGGTTTCACAATCATTACATAGGAAGTTGCTTATTCTTAACACGGACTCGGCACACAACCATGGTTGGAAGCTGTAAATGAAAAAACTTACCAGCAGAATTACGTGAAAACTTTTTTCATGCTCCACATGGAACTGACTCAACGTGGACGTTGTTAACACTACAGTAGAGAAGATTAAGTGATTCATCGGCAGGATCTTAGACTAGAATAAATGTGAATTGGATATGCATTCCCAGGCAAACAAGAGGTATCTCCACGGTATGGGCTGCATAGGCATTAAGATCCTAACTTTTCATTGTAACTCCTCTCTCTCTCTCCCTCTCTCTCTCTCTCTCTCTCTCTCTGTCTCTCTGTAAAAGAGGTGTCTACTGCCACAACATTTAATCAATGCAGATTTATTCTGTGTGTGTGTGTGTGTGTGTGTGTGTGTGTGTGTGTGTGTGTGTGTGTGTGTGTGTGTGTGTAAATGAGGTGTCTACTACCGCAACATTTAATAAAAGCAGATTTATTCTCTCTCTCTCTCTCTCTCTCTCTCTCTCTCTCTCCCACGCCGTGGGCAGCCACCTTGTCGTGGTGGGGGGGCTTGCGTGCCCCTGTGATACCACAAGCCTGCCCGTGGATGTAACGACATCTGGCAGGGTCTCGATGCGGGTAGGGTTGTGGGTAAGGGGTCTGACTAAGTGCTGCCCGAAACGTAGGTTACCCGTATGGGTCATCGGTTTCAACCTCCAGAGTGATCGCCTTGGTACTGCCCTGAGTTGGTTGGTTGGGTGTCTGTGCTGGGGGGTGTTTGGGAAGGGGGGTCTTTGCACTGGTGGGAGCAAACTTTCGAATCACGGGGACACCCTCTGGGGACGAGGTACTACGCTCCCATCAGACCGCGCTCGGTTCCCTCACTCCCTGGTAGGCAGTTTCCCTTGGCTCCTGGTGCCAATTTATTTTCACTAATGTATTTATGGATACACTAAACTCTCGTGTGGTCGGTGACCAGCCGCACGAGTCGGCATCAACTGGTCACTCTCTGGCCGACGACCCTGTACCCTCCGGGTCGTCTGCCAAAACTGTGAATCACGATGCCCTTTCAATGGAGCTGTTACCTTGTGTTTTTGTGAATCACTCTTACACAAAATACATAGTCCTCAAAATGGAAAATGGTACTTCCTTTCGGAACCTGAATTGTTTTAAGATTCACAGTAGTCTAGTTACAGCATGTGGATTTACCCCCAAGGTCTCTTTGCAGGGCGATAGTTCTCTATTGTTAGAAGCCAGGAATGAAGAGGAGAGTTCACGCATCCAGTCTCTAACTGTGGCCGCCTGTTATCCTGTATCAGCCTCTAGTCACTTGGTCCTAAATCAGTCCCGAGGGGTTGTGTATTCTCGTGACTTGATATCATATTCTGATTCCTCCCTCTTAGAGGGGCTGGCTCCTCAGGGTGTTGTAGCAGTACAGAGAGTTATGAAGAAAGTTGATGGGTTTTAACACCCACGCCCACTTGACATTTGACCATCTTACCTTGCCAGAGGTTATTACTTCTGCGTGGTAGAAGCTAAAAGTTAAACCTTATCTTCCCTGACCGAGAAGATGCTATTATTGTCAAAGATTTGGTCTTGTCCGACGTTCTTGCAGGCGGGAAGCGTCTGGCCTTCATGAGGTCTGTGGAAATTGTGGTGGAATTTCTCATTGTATAGATGATTGTTCTCAACCCCCTAAATGTCTGAACTGTGGAGGAGCACATGCAGCCTCCTCAAGGGATTGCGAAGTATACAAGTATGAATATGAGCTTATTTCCGTCTGAACGAAGGAGAAAATTTCCTTTTCCGAGGCAAAGGCCAGGGTTAGGGAGCGGTTCATTCATCCTGGGGTTACCTTTGCTGCTGCCTTGTCGCCCTAAGGCTACTCGGTAGGTGCCCCTGCCATCACACAATGCCCCATCAAATTCTCGGGGTTCTACTTCCCGGCCTTTTCGGCCGGGGGATTCCACTGAGGGAGTGCAGCCTGGAAGCAGCTGTGCTTCTTCCGGGGAGGTGCCCCCTATTTCTGGGGGTGTTCCCTCTGTGGTGGTGCTTCCAGCATCTGGGAGTGCCTCTCCCATTCCAGTTCCTCCAGTTCCTCCTGTGACAAACACATGTGTCGATGCTGCAACTGGCTTTGACACATTCAAAACTCCTGATGTCCTTCCTGTGCAAGGTAAGCATCGCCGTGGCTCCTCAGAGTGCTCAGAGAGCGAAGCGCTGGTACCAAAGATCTCTGCAGTGGAGCCCACTACTCCTCCTCCTCAGGATGCTCAGGGGTCAGGGCAAGTGCAGGCTGGGGATGGCGTCTCGCTGATGACCCAACCACCACCAGATAGTGGTGGTCCTCAGGTAGTTGATGCACCTGCTCATCTACATGAGGCCTTGCCCTCTCAGGATTACAGTCCTGTGGAACGTGCTACTGATGGTGTTCCTTCTCGTGGTGGCACTACCTGCTCTACTCTGGTTAGGGCAGTTTGTGGTCCACCTGCCAAACCATGTCTTGCCCCACCAAAGAAGAAAACCATCGTCCGGCCCTCTTCTTCTTCCTCCAGGTTATCTTCAGCTGGGTGGCACACTGTACACCATAACGGTGCCAGGCAGTCCCTTTCTAAGGGCAGTTCTAAACAGGAATCTAAATCTGGTTGCTTCCCGGGGGCAAGGTTGTCTCGGCCTTCAACCTGATTCTTACTTCGCTGTGGGTACTATGGCATTCTCAGCCAGTATATTACAATGGAATTTTCGAGGGCTGCGTGGTAATAATTGAGAGGAGCTGCGGACCCTCCTGGCTTATTCCCCTTTGTGCTAGTGTCTCCAGGAAACTCTTGTAGGGCTTGCCACTCCTCATGCACCACCTGGGTATGATGCTTTTTACTCAGCTCCAACCCAGGATCCTGTTGGAGGTGGTGCTGTTTTGGTGAGGGCTAATGTCCCTCATCAACAGGTTCACCTCCAGTCTGATCTCCAGTGTGTTGCTGTGCGGTTGTATGCCCTCCGCTGGTATACTGTCTGTTGCATTTATTTACCACCCAGCGCAGTAGTTAGTAAAGCAGACCTTGAAGACCTTCTCTAAGCCCTTTCTCCTCCTGGGGGACTTTAACGGTTGCCACCCTTTGTGGGGTGACTGTTTAATTAACCAACGTGGACATTTATTGGCATCCTTATTGGAGGACGAGGATCTCTCCCTGCTGAATACTGGCGAGGTTAAGCATTTTCATCTTCAGACTAATACATTTACCTCAATTGACCTCTCTGTCTGTTCTCCTGACTGCCTCCTGGATTTCACCTGGGAGGTTCTGAGGGATCTGCATGGGAGTGATCACTTTCCTATCCTCCTTACTGCAGCAATATCTAGTCCTTGTTCCCGTCTCCCGAGGTGGAGGTTGGATAAGGCGGACTGGTCCCTTTTTTCTTCCTTGACTTCTATTGGTGTTTCCATAGAAGACTTTCCACATATAGATGAAGCTGTTTCGTTCTTTATGTCTATTATCCATTCTGCTGCCCTCCACGCTGTTCCAAGAACCTCTGGCACATATAACTATCGCCCTGTCCCATGGTGGAATGAGAATTGTAGCACTGCTGTACGTGCCAAAAAGACAGCATTTTCACATTATCGTAGATATAAAATAGAGCATTATGTTGTTGAATTCAGGAGGGCACATGCTAAGGCATGCCGGGTCCTCAAACAAGCCCGACGAGACTCTTGGATGGCTTATGTGTCTTCCGTAAACTCTAAGACACCAGTGTCTCAGGTGTGGAAGAGGGTACAAAAGATTTCAGAAAATTCCCGCAAGGCAGGTCCCCTGTGCTGCTTTCAAATGGTGAGCCTGTTGGTGACCCTGCGGCTGTGGCCGATATTTTTGCTTCTGCCTTTGCAGCGGTCAGCCGTAGAGATGCTAGCACTCCAGTTTTCGCCAGACACAGGGACGTAGAAGAGGCTAGGGTATTGAACTTCTATTCCAGGAGGGGAGAGTCTTACAACCTCACTTTCTCTTCCTATGAACTCCAATCTGCTCTTTCTCTTTGTCAAGACACCTCACCAGGGTCAGATGATATTCCCTATGCAATGCTTCGGCACCTGGGTGACGATGTACTGTCTTTTCTCCTCACGCTTTTTAATAGAATCTGGAGACACTCTTCTCGTCCTACCTCTTGGCACGAAGCTGTTGTCCTGCCATTCCAGAAGCCAAGGAAGACAGGATGCAGTCCTCTAGAATATCGACCAATTGCCCTTACATCATGCTTGTGTATACTGTTTGAAAAGATGGTCAATTCACGCTTAATGTATTTCCTCGAAAGGAATGACTGTCTCTCTCGATGTCAGTCTGGTTTTCGTAAATATCTTTCGACGAAAGATGCACTTGTCCGCCTAGAAGCTGCAGCATGTGATGCTTTTGCCAGGAAGCAGCATCTGGTGTGCGTCTTCTTTGACTTAGAAAAGGCATATGATACTACATGGCGGTTTGGTATCATCAAGCAGCTTCACTCTTTAGGTTTACGTGGTAGGCTGCCCCTATTTATATTAGACTTTCTGCGTGACCGTTCATTCAGGGTTCGAATTGGTGATACTCTGTCTCCTTCGTACCCTCAGGAAGAAGGCGTGCCTCAAGGAAGTGTCCTTAGCACGACCCTTTTTGCTATAGCATTAGATGGTATTCTGTCCTCTATTCCAGAGGGGGTGTCTGCCTCACTGTATGTCGATGATTTAGCTATATGGTATGCTGCCTCCCTGATACCCATAGCTGAACGTCGCATGCAGCTTACCTTAGACCACGTATCTCATTGGGCCACAATGCATGGTTTCCGTTTCTCCCCAACAAAAACAGTGGCCTTACATTTCTCCCGCTTGAGAGGTGTCCACCCCGACCCAGATCTCAAGTTACATGGCCACAGAGTCCGATGTGTGGATGAAGCAAGGTTTCTTGGTCTTGTTTTTGACAGACGACTGACGTGGGTTCCCCACATCCGTGCATTACGTTTATCCTGCCACCGTGCCCTGTCTCTCCTACGGACTCTATCTCACCTGTCTTGGGGCTCTGATAGAGCCACCCTGCTCTACCTTTACCGTGCCTTGGTACGGAGCAAATTGGACTATGGATGTGAGGTATACTCTTCTGCTACTGAGGCACGGCTGCAGCCTCTCAGTTCAATCCATCATGCTGGGATCCGTCTGTCAACTGGAGCTTTCCGGTCTTCCCCAATTCCTAGTCTATTAGTAGACGCGAATGAACTGCCACTAGATCTCCGTCGCCGGTCCTTACTGGTGCAGTGTTGGCACCGGCTTCACCAAGGTCGCTCTTTTCCCCTTTTATAACACCCACCCTCGCTATCCACAACCGTTTCGGTACAGCGTGAGGGCTGCCATGGAGGAATTAGGTGTCCAGCCTTTTCCTGTCTGCCCTGTGCATGTTCCCCGAGTGGCTCCCTGGCTCCTCCCAGAAGTACGGCCATGTGATTACTTCCCTGAGAGGAAGGCCTCTCTTTCCACACAGGTAGCTCTGTCTTATTTTTTAGAACACGCCTCTGCCCACAGTGGCTCGATCCCTGTATATACTGATGGTTCCAAGTCCCGCGTTGGGACAGGCTTTGGTGTAGTTTTCCATGATTTTAGCCGTGGTGGGAGTCTTCCTCCTTCCGCCTCTGTTTTTACTGCTGAACTTACAGCTATTTTAGTTGCAGTTGAGTTGATTTTTAGTTTCCCCCCTGCTTCTTTCACCATTTTTAGTGACTCAGCCAGTGCCTTGCAAGCTTTGTCTTGTGGCTTCTCATCACACCCTCTAGTCCTGTCTATCTTGGAGTAGCTCTTCTTATTACACAGACGCGGATTTTCTGTACAGATGTGTTGGGTCCCTGCTCATGTGGGGGTCTTAGGCAATGAGCATGCTGACTCTGTGGCGAGAGCCGCTGCCTCTCGCCCTTCCTTTCCTCATTACCGTGACCCATCTGAGGATTTATGTACAAGGACTATAGAAGCTGTCCGTCTCTGCTGGCAGAGAAGGTGGGATGCAGTAGGGGCGAACAAACTCCACAGCATTCGTTAGAACCTGGGCAATGGGCGGTATGTGGGATTATCCCGACAGTGGGATACAGGTTTGGCCCGTCTCCAGATTGGCCACACTAGGCTGATTCATGGTTTTTTAATGGAGAAGGCGTCCCCTCCCTATTGTGATGACTGTCTGGTTCCTTTGACTGTGCAGCATCTTCTTTTGGAATGCCCAAGTCTTGAGGACCTTCATTAGCAGGAACTTTCCGGATGCCGAGCCGAACACGGACCTTATCTTCTCTCTTCGGTACTTGGGGAAGAGGCTTGTGCTATGGGAGGAGGCACCTTCTCCTTTGTGTTAAGTTCCGGCCTTCTCCACAAACTGTAGGACTTTACCATATTTTAGTTTGTGTTTTATACTGTTCTCGTTTAACCTCAATCTTTCCACCACGTTTTAGTTTTGGTTGTTTCTTTGATTTTGTCACTTTGTTTTATACACCATTTTATTTATTTATTTATTCATTTATTTTTTGACTTCCTTTTAATGTTTATGTTCAGCGGCATATGACCTCTGCTGTTGCGCCGCCATGTCACATTTTCATTTATTCATTCATTCATTCTCTCTCTCTCTCTCTCTTGCTCGCTCTCTCTCGTTCTCTCTCTCTCACTCGCTCTCTCTCTCTCTCGCTCTCTCTCTCTCTCTCTCTCTCTCTCTCTCTCTCTCTCTCTCTCTCTCTCTCTCTCTCTCTCTCTCTCTCTCTCTCTCTCTCTCTCGCTCTCTCTCTCTCTCTCTCTCTCTCTCTCTCTCTCTCTCTCTCTCTCTCTCTCTCTCTCTCACACACACACACACACACACACACACACAATGTGTAGTAAACCTTTTCCTAACTTGGTTTATGATATACTATACTCCTCCTTTATTAGTTGCTTGAACTACACGTAAATAGAGAGGTGCTTGAAAGTACAGAAACCGCTAGCTGGCTGTGAGCAAGAGAATAGAGGGTACCAGACACCAGCGTGGCATACAGGCCGCAGGAACAGAGCGAGTACACTGGACCATCACAGGATAATGGTCACTACCATGTAGATCATCCAAAACCTTCCAAGAAAAATCAATGGCACAGTCAGAGGAGGAGATGGTAAAGTCAATAGGAGAATACGTGCCAGTCTGAACATGAAAATGGGTCGGCCTCCCATCATTGAGGACAACCAAATCTAAATCCCCAACCAAAGAGGCAAGAAGATCACCCCAGGGATTTGAAAGTGAGTCACCCCACAAAGGGTAGCGGACATTAAGGTCACCAAGGAGTAGGATAGGGGTGAAAGTTGACTGATAAGGGTTTCTAGATCAGCACGTATAACAGGAATGGAAGGTGGAAGGTACAGGCAAAAGATGGTATAGAGCCTCCCAATGTGCATCTGTACTGCTAGAACTTGAAAGGGAGACTGTATCGCAAGGGGTATAAAGGGGACATCACATCGGCACAAAATTGCACATCCACTGCTGTGACCACCAGGAGGAGATCCATGGAAGACCTCATACTCCCTTAACAGAAGAGAACTGTCTGTCCCCCACCATCGTCTCCTGAAGACAGACACAGTGGATTCAGAGCAGAGAGTAATAACTGCAGTTCATCCCAAACTGCCATGGCACCTCTACACTTCCATTGTAGTATACTGGGTGAGAATGCGAGAGTACCCATAGTGAAGGAAGAATCAGGATGAGGGGTGAGACAACCTTGCCTCCTGACTGGGTTTGGATTGATGCTTATAAAAGCCCTTTGGAGGAGCCTGCCCAGCACCAAAAACCCGCACCCTCTGTCTAACATCCGAAGGGAAACTTGAGGACAAAGAAGTAAGTTTTAGAGCACTTCTTCTTAGAGTGGGCATACCAGTTTCTTTGGAAGGCAGCTCTGGGGCCACCTTTGAGATGTAGGACCATGGAGGTAGGAAAGAGGTGGAGTCGGCATGGCTTGCTAATCCCAGGGAGTGAGGTGAAGCCACTGATCTGTCATCCAGACGTCTCCAATAAGGCGGATACCCAGATGACATACCCGAAAGTACAGGATTTCCACGCATTGATTGTCGTAAAAAACAAAGGAAATTGATCATTTCCATCAAGAGATACATTTGCCATATGCATTTTGTGTGAAAGGATGTTCAGAGAAACAGTTCTGCTAAGTGGTGAGTCAAACCAATACTCAAAACTGTTTAACTATGCTTGTCATGCTATTCTTATCCATGTTTTATCTGAGTTGCAGAACAAAACTATATTTCAAATTTAGAAAGTCACATGTCTGCATGTGACCCTCTTCATAACCACCTACTTTTGGTAATCAATGCGATTGCCGAGACGTATTTACAGGTGAGGTATTCCTATGCAAGAAAACAGTGTTCAGCAAGAAAAACTGCTCTGAAAGCTTTAAAAGCAGAAATACGATGAATTAGTTAGTGCTGGTTAGTAGCATAAAAATATGTAAGCAAAGAAACAGCAGTGAATTGGTGGTAGCCTACATAAAGCTTGTAATATCGCTAAATTGGTTTCTGTATCGTTTTAGTATGCAGAAAAACATAATATTACTAAAATATTAGTTATTTACGAAATAAATCTACCGCATCAGTATGTGTAATCAATTAAATGTACCATCATTATGGGTAAGGAATGTCCTAGTGGTACTAACAAAGGTGGTAGGCATGAGCTGTCACTTGGGTATCCGCCATACTGAAGGCGTCTGGATGACATCAGCGGCTTCACAATCAGGTCCTGAGGTCGTCTCCACCTCTTTCCTACCTCCATGTGTAGGACAGTCGGTGCTCCCACAAGAAGCCCCAGAAGTGGAAGTAGAGTCCACAGGACTCAAATCTTTTCAGTGGACCATCCCATGCTTCAGATCTGAAGCACCAACGAGCTTTCCACCAACATCCTCAGGTGGGGACGGGACCAGAGGTAAACCATCAATTTCAGATGTGACTTGACTAGATCCCTCAGCCTGCTGGGCATAGGGAACAGGAGAGGTGTCGACAGAAGGTTCAACAACAGAGACCTTAGGTGGCCAGTCATCATGCTCAGAGGACTCTGGCGAACAACGGTGACATTTGCCAGGTACAGGAGAAGAAGTCCGGTCAACGTGGACATCCGTCACCTCCATAGAAGTGTGTAAGTTTTCAGCCACCGAAGTGGGGGCATAAACAGTCGGAGTAGCGGTTGGGCAACCGTCTTTCTCACAAACAGTACTAACCTCGGGAACAACATTCTGCATATCAAGTTCAAGGAGTGGTTACTGGAATGGGACCTCTCCCATGCATTGCTGTCACAGCAGCATCTCCCAGCTGGGACATTTGTGATGACTGAGTATCCTGAGAAGTAGGTGGGGCAACATGAAGTGTTGTCTTGTTGTACTGTGGTACCTCCTTACGTAGTGAGAGAACTGAAGCAAAAGTGACCCCATGGAGGATAAACATCCCTCTGACCCTTTCATTTGCCTCTGGAAAAGAAATCTCATGAGTTCGAACTGACATGACTTCTCTCTGTACTGGTCACACTTTGTTGATGAAGCTGGGTGAGCACCGTGGCAGTTGATACACGAGGGGGGATTTGGGCAGTCCATCTCAGTCCATCTCACCATGTGAATTGCTACCACAATTAATGCACACCTGTGGGAGACCTTGCATGTTCCTATGACAAGACCTGCTGACATGCCCAAATCTCTGGTAGTGAAAGCACCGCCTAGGTCTTGGCACATATGCCTTAACCCGAAGGCGGTAGTAAGCTGCCTCTAAGACATCAGGCAATGTCAAATGATCAAAGGTGACAATTAGTGATGGTGTGCCGATCAATATCCCATTTACATTTTTCTTTATCCTCTCCACCTTCACTACTCCCTGGTCTTTCAGCCCATCCAGGAGTTCCTCCTCTGAGTACCTATGGAACTCCTTAGAGAAGACAACAACCTGAGTCTGGTTCAGGGTGGAATGACTGGTGGCTGTAACATCACAGGAAGCTAAACATTTGATGGCATGGATGCAGGCACTTTGGTCCGCATCCCTGGCCTCTACAAGGAATGACCCATCCGCCTGTGGAACAACTTTTGGGGATGACCCAAAATCCTTGACCAGGTCACAGTGAACCTTAAAGGCATTGTGGTCCCTGAAAGAGGAACCATCAGCCAACTTAAAAACTATGAATTTCTTATATTGGTCAAGTAGAAAGATGCCAAGTATTGTCTCAGTGAACAGTGATAGGGCTTTCGTGGATGGCTGAGTGCCGATCCCTCGAAAGCGCTCCTTCCCCTTGCATGGTACAGGGTCGACAGGAGCACCAATCTGGCCAGTTGACAGACTCGTGGGCACGGCCATGCCACACGAATACCAAAAATGCAGGGAAACTCAGCCATAATATGACTATAACTAACTTCATTCCCCCACCCCTCCACCCACCATGGAGCCCAACAATGGAAGGTTGTATGCCAGGGGCAACACCACTGGCGACCCCAGAGGTAGCAGGAGAGTATACGCGGGTAACCACCGGGGGACCTGGGCAAGGGTGGCTCCAGGATGATAGGAGCCACCAGGCCCCCCAGTGCCCACTTCACCCTAGCCAACGCATGACCAGCCGATTGACCTGGTCAGGCCCAACCAGGCTGCCCGTCTAGCCAGAATAAGGGACCAAAGAGGTGTATTGCTAGCTGCAGGGAACATCATGCAGCATCGTGCAACCTCCAGGACTCCCGTCTCCCAGCATTACGGGATGCCACGCATAGCAAACACGTGGGGAGGCAACAGTCCCGCCCTAGATTGTAAATGGGTAGGGACTAAAATCACCAGCATGCCTCCTCCACTAGTGATGCAGGGGGTGCTTGGTCCACAGGGCTGACAAATACCGAGCCCTACGAATTTAGGCATGCCCTCCAAGTAGGTGGCACTGCCAGCCACGCCTCAAGCCCCGCCTCATGGTCAAGGTGACCCCTCTCAGCGGGGGGTTTGGTGGGAGTGTGGGACTATGAGGAAAGGACAAGGAGGGAATATCTCTCCATCGAATGAATAAATGAATGAAAGAAAATGTGACATGGTGCCGCAACAGCAGAGGTCATGTGCCGCCAAACATAAAATTAGAAGAAAGTATAAATCTATAAAAAAACGAGAAAAAGCAGAGATAAACAATGCATAAAGCAAATGAACAATATGAAAGAATAAAAGAAACCAAAGCTAAAAAACATGGTGGAAAGATATGGGTTAAAATTAGAACACTATCATTAAAATACAAACTAAAATATGGAAAAGCCCTACAGCTTGTGGAGAAGGCCAGAACTCAACACAAAAGAGATGGTACCTTCCCCCATAGCACAAGCCTCTTCCCCAAGAACTGAGGAAAAAATATACGATCCATTGGCAGCTCTGCACACAGAAAGGTACTGCCGATGAAGGTCCATAAGACTGGGGCATTCGACAAGGAGATGCCACACAGTCAAAGGAACCAGACAGTCATCACAATAGGGAGGGGGTGCCCTCTCAATTAAAAAACCAGGATCAGCCTAGTATGGCTGATCCGGAGACGAGCCAAAGCTGTTTCCCACTCTCGGGACAGTCCCACATACCCCGCATCGCCCAGGCTCCTACAAATGCTGCAGAGTTTGTTCGCTCTGGGTGCATCCCACCTCTGCTGCCAGCAGAGACAGACAGCCTCCACAGTGGCTGCACATAAATCCTCAGATGGGAGAAGGTATTGAGGAGGGGAAGGGTGAGAGGCAGCATCTCTCACCAAAGAGTCAGAACGCTCATTGCCCACGACCCCCACATGTGCAGGGACCCAACACAGTTGTACAGAGTATTCTCGCCTACATAATAAGAAGAGCCACTCCAAGACAGACAAGACCAGGGGATGTGATGGGAAGCCACGAGACAAAGCTTGTAGGACACTGGCCGAGTCACTAAAAATGGTAAACAAAGCTGGAGGAAAGCTAAAAATCAATTCAACTGCAACTAAAATGGCAGTAAGTTCAGCAGTAAAAACAGATGCACAAGGAGGGAGACTCCCACCTCGGCTAAAATCACGAAACATGACACCAAAGCCTGTCCCCACATGGGATTTAGAGCCATCAGTATATACAGGGATCGAGTCATTGTGAGCTGAGGCATGTTCTAAAAAAATAAGACAAAGCTGCCTATGAGGAAAGAGACGGCCTTCTTCTCATGGAAGTAGTCACATGGTTGTACCTCTGGAAGAAGCCGGGGGGCCACTTAGGGAACATGCACAGGGCAAACAGGAGAGGACTGAACACCCAACTCCTCCATGGCAGCCCTCTCTCTGTGCCCAAAGGGTGTGGATAGCAAGGGTGGGTGTCATAAAAAGGGAGAAGAGCGACCTCAGAGACAGCCTGACAACTTGGTGAGGCCGGAAGACGGCGAAGGCGGTGCCAACACTGCACGATTAGCCCAAGGCGTCCTGCCGACGTATGACTACGTCTCAACTTTATGTCACTGCCAGTCCTGTCGACATACTGGTATGTCGTGCAATTGCAAGGTTCATAATTTGCACAAATTTCAAATCTCGTGCTTGATTTTGGATATGTAGGGTCGGGAGACCTTCCCCTACCTGCCACCAGGCAGGGACACTTGATGACCTCATGCGACCCGCACTCACCCTCAACTCGGTCACTTACCTGTTAGCAGTGACCCAGGTCACACATGGCGCACAGAGGTCTCTCAGAGGAGGAAATTCAAGCCGCCCTGGACGTCTTCACAGGCGACAGTGATTCACCCCTTGATGACAAGATGGGGGACAAGGATTATGTTCAACCAGAGGAGGAGGAAAGTAGCAGCAGTGATGAGGAGGTCAAGTCCCCAAGGAAGCGGCGCTACGTGATCTATCGTGTTGCTAGAGAGGGCCAGCCTGCACCAAAACATCGATCAACAACCTCTCGGCAGCCCCTACGTGATGTGGAGCCCGAATTCGAGAACGAGGACGAGGACGGAGCCGTGGTACGTGCTGCCACGTGGCACGGCCGCGAGATTATCAAGCATAGCGGCCCTGAGTGCACAGCACATCGTACTAGCAGGTATGGGCCTAGTGATTTGTTTGGGGTGGGCAGAAGTGGTGTGGAGGGAGTGGGGAGTGAAATGGAAAGTGTAGGGGCGACATTGAAAGTGAGAGTGGCGGGAGTGAGTCATTGCTCTCCTGTGATGGTGTGAGGCGGAGGAGCGTATCACGTGGGGCAGTGATGGTGCGTGGCGAATCACGTGGTGTGGCGATGGAGCGGGGAGGTGAGGAGGAGCCACTCCCCAGCAAGTCTTCTGCTCACAATATTCCCAGACTTTCTCCCCACAGCCCCCTGATGTTCCCCAAGGCCGTAAGGGTGGAGGAAAGGAAAGGGTAAAGGCTCTCCTCCCCATCCCGACAAAGGCAACGATGGGGACAATGGGGGCGAGGGTAATGTGATTTGGAATTGGGAAGATGGCAGTGATTTTTCTCCCATCATTCACCCCTTCACTGAACAGGGGCACGCTGGCTGCACAGCTCCAGGGATTCACTGTTGTTCCACCAGGCTGGATTTTTTTCCACCTGTTCTTCGGTGAGGGTTTTGTGGAGCAGATAGTGGAACAAACCAACCGTTTTGCTAGCAGCCAGCACCGTGAGGGTGAACGACTGGGCACAAGGAGCAGGCATTTGATCATTTATGATTACCCTGTCTCCCTCACAGAAATGTTTTTATTTTTTACCCTGGTACTTTTGATGGGTATTATAAGTAAAAACAGAATTCCGGCATACTGGACAACGGACCCTATCATGCAAACACCAATATTTGGAAAGATCATGTGTCACGGGGTTTTTAAGTATATGCAATATTAAAGGATAATATTTCAATAATACTGAGAACAGGACAATGAATTGTCTTGTGAAAATCAAGCAATGATTACTTTATCGGCTTGCTTCCCCGATTCTCTAAGGACAAGAATTTATAAACTTTCTCAACAGTACACAGTAGAGACTAATTCCTCACAATTGCTGTTTGTTAGTACTGTTAGCCTCTGGAGAAAGTGACTTCACCCCTGACAGTCAATAACTAATGATATTAATGATAACAGATTCTTGCTGGTGCATTAACTCCTGGTTGGCACAATGGATTTTAAGCTTAATACAAAAGGACTGGCCTCAGTACCAGTTATGAATAGAAGAGAGTTTATGCAAACTAGGAGCTATAAGTGAAATAAGCTTAATATGGAAAATAAAACACGAGTTTACATTACATTAAGCTCGAGAAAAAGAACTGTTAAATTTATTGATTACAAAGAAGTAAATTTACATCAGAATGAATTCAAAATGAGGAGATCGCACTCACTCGCTCACTCAAAAGCTAACTCTTAAACCTAGGAAAATACGAAAAGAAAATACTGGTCAGAAAAGTGGACAAAGCGGATGACTGGGCGTCGTTACTGGAAGGACACTGCACATGCCAAGTCTCTCGCCAATCACGCTAGGTGGAAATACGGCGGCGGTGGGAACTGCATCGTAGGAAGGACACTGCCACACACACTACCTGCTTCCGCGGGGTACAAATCTTGACTGACTTCAAATCGTGAGAAAGAGGCGAGTGTTGTGGCCGCACTGCTAACGAATAGAATGAGCAAAACACGCCCATAATAAATCGCTCAGCGGAAGTGCTAATGTCTCGCACAAAGATGATCATTTATGACACAGTGAAAAACTGTTCTGAAAACACTCCTGAACGAGTGAATATGTAGCGGTTAAACTGAGTGATAAATACTGGGATTTGCGGTTTCCCACCAAAGTTGATGTCACGAGTTTATTCAAATTCAAATCGTGCTGACTCGTGACATTATACCCCATAAAAATCAATTTTTTTTTTTCTTCAGAAAAAAAATTTCAATATACATACATATAAATCCTAACTCAGTCATACAAGATTCACACAGTGGCGTGTGTGTGCTATCCTGCTACAGGAGAAAGTCACAGTCGCCAGTGAGCGAAAAAAAAACTAGTATTTACGTTAACCCGCGCCATCCCGAGGACGTACTTCCACGTCCTCACGTTTTGTCACAGCTAATCCCGAGGACGTACTTCAACGTCCTGCAATTGCAAGGTTCATAATTTCCACAATTTTCAATTTTCGCGAGTCATTTTTGGTACGTATACACGGGACACCTTCCTCAACAAGATGCCAGGCAGGGACAATGCCTTACCCAGCATGACCTCCTCCCCCCCCTTGCATGCCCTTTTCTCAGCAATTCACCTGTTATCAGTGACCTGGCCAGTATAGCCATGTCATGCCACGGTACGAAATTCAGGGCCAGAGTGATTCCCCAATCAATGACGATGTGGAGGACAAACTTTACATAGCATTAGAGGAAGAAACAGTTAGAAATGATGATCAGGCAATGTGGCAAAAAAAGGTCAGGTATTAGTGAGTGAAACAATGCTTATAATGCCTATATTACTGCTTGAAAACCAATATACTCTTGTACTACATATAAATTCGTAACAGTAAATAAATAAATACCGTTTATGAGTGGTGTGAAATAGTTATTCTCCCATAGAACTCGTTTTCTTTGGTGCCAGCCTGATAGAAAACCCAGTAAGGTAAGGAGGTTCTCCTACCTGTAATGAGTATTTTAAACCTCAGGTGAGCGATTTCTCTATGAATTTTCGATGTTTCTCACCAAAAGCGAAAGTTTTAGCAAAAAAAAAAGGGGTCGAAAAATGGTCGGGATTGGGGGGTACCAGTGGTCAAAAAGTGGTCGGGACGGGGCGGGTTAATAAAAGCAAGCTTGAGGGAAAAACTCCGTGATAACGGTGAAAAATCCTGTACTCAGGTCAAACTGACCGAAAAGTTCACTACATTTACATTAACAACTAATTGTTATGTAGCGTAAAGTATGTAATACACGGTGTAGGTGTGAGAGTTGTGGTGTAACTGTACCTACGTGTAAAATTATATAATGCAAATCAATAGTAAATGACGACGACGAGGCAGAAGAGAAGAGGCGGCAGCATGCGTCAGGGACGATCAGCTGTTCTGCATGGCAATGCTGCACCCTCCAGCTGCATCTTTGAAAACAATCAAAAGTGTCATTTCTCTCTCTCTGCCTAGCAATCAGTACTTATGTTACAAAAAGTATGTCATAAAAAGACTTTGTAGTTACTTGGTGAGAAGTTATATATATTAGACTTGTGGACGAGCGGTTGTTATACTTGAGTTGTTTGTAAGTAGATAATCTTGGTTCCCATTTGTCATGCAATGACAGGAGAGGTAAAGAATAGTATGGGACTATTTTTATTTGTCTTGGGAATATTAACAAAGTCTCTCACACACGAGTGAGTATAAGTAGAGTTCCGCTAGCTACCTCCCTGTCTCGCTCTCTCTCTCTCTCTTCCAAATTGCTAAGCCTTTCTCCCCACTACCTGCCGATTCTATGGCCTCTCTCCTTATGACTCTGCTTCCTAAATTCTGGTGTAGCAGGGGTCGTGTCACGTGTGTTCACTGTGGTTGGAAAGTTCTAGAAGCCTGTGTGTGAGTATGTGTGTATGTGTGTTTATGGTCACGAGACGCTGTCATGTGCATATAAAGCATTCCTTGAGTTAAGAGTGTGTAAGCATGTTTAGCATTGCTCGATTCTCGCAGACACAATACCTTCTCATCATCTGACTTCCTGCTTCTATCTGTTTCTCTATCTATCTATTTATCTATTATGATTTGTAATTATAATATGGAGTCCTAACAAGTACACTATTTACATTATTAACCAGGAAACGTAGGCAAGGCGTTTTTCTGCAGGGCATCAAACGCTGACCCAGTTTACTGGTTAAACCCTATACCTAATTAGCAAAAAGACTAGGCATTTGTGCAGGACATCAAACGCTGCAATTCGCTAAATTAACCAGGGAACGTGGTCATGAGCGAAAAGACTGGGCGTCTGTGCAAGACATCAAATGCTGCGATTAGCTAATGGAACCCAGTTTACTGGTTAATTAACTCTACGCTTACGATTAATGACAGGAAGCTACGCAGTCTCGGGCAGGTCACATTTTAACACCCACCGTGGATGTGAACACTCGTGTGGATATTGTGCATTCTCTGGGAATCCTCAGAGAGGCCCACAGCTTGAGACATCCCAGAAAGTAATTCATACACAGCCTCAGACTGTCTGCAGGGTTCTCAAACTTCCCCCTTAACTTATGGTATACATGTATGTACAGGCCCTGGACATACTGTGTCCTGTGAGGCCAACGGGCGAGACGTCAGCAATTACTGGTACACTTTTAGTTGCCCGTGTTAGTCAGCAGTTAGCAGGCGAGACATCAGGTCTGCACCTACGTTATCACTTCCCTTGATGTATCTCACAACAAGGTTAAACTGCTGTAAATACAGTGTCCAGCGTGTCAATCTTGCATTAGCCGTCTTGGTCGTGCTGAGACTAGTGAGTGGCATATGATCAGTTTCCAGAGTAAATGGTGCCCCATATAAATAATAATATTATTTTTTAACACCATCAACCATGGCCAAGAGTTCCTTCTCAACAGTACTGTAATTCCTCTTGGTGGGTTTTAGCTTATGGCTGTGGTATGCCACTGGGAAGATTCCACCTTCCGATTCCTGCATCAATACGGCACCTACTCCATCTTGTGAAGCATCAGTGCGCAGTATGAAAGGTTTGTTGGAATCAGGCAACTGCAAGATAGGCTCCTTGCACAACATGTTCTTAAGGACGGCAAAAGATCTCTCTTGCACTTCTCCCCATTCAATGGTGTTTGGGGCATATTTCCGTAGCACCTTGTACAACGGTTGGGCAATGAGAGCAAAGTTGGGGATAAAACTCGTATAATACCCCACTAGGCCAAAGAATGCCCTAACCTGTTTCTTGGTCACGGGTCTCGGGGCTTCTCTAACCTTTCTGATCTTGTCACCCTGACACCTGCAGTGATTGTTGCCAACAATATGTCCAAGGAACTCCACCTCGCTGTGAGCAATCTTACATTTGCTAGGCTTCACAGTCATGTTGAAACTCTGGAGTCTACTGAAGACAATTTCCAAGAGTCTGAGGTGCTCCCCCAACGTGGTGGAATGAACGAGGACATCATCAACGAACATCTCTACTCCTACAACACCATGGAGCACTTGTCTCATGGCACGATTGAATACTGCTGGGGAATTGGCAAGTTCAAATGGGAGGACTTTATACTGATACAACCCCCTAGGAGTAGCAAAGGCAGTGAACCGACGGCTCTCAGGGTGAAGGGGAATCGGGAAGAATCCCTTCGCCAAATTGAGCTTCGTTGAATATCGTGGCCTTGCCAGCTTGGAGAAGATGGCAATGTGGTCACCCATCAGCTCACCATCCACTTTGGTGATTGCATTGAGCCTCCTATAGTCGCCACAAATCCTGACTCCACCATCTTTCTTGCGAACTACTACCATTGGACTGCAGTAAGGAGATGACGACTTTTCAATAATACCTGCAATCTCCATGTCGCAATTTCGTTGTCTACTGCGCCCAGTAATCGCATGGGAATCGGATATGGCTTAACTTTTACGGGAGTATCGCTGGTCAACTCAATCTTGTGACAATCAACCTTTGCAAGTTTAGGTTGGTCAGAGAAGACATCAGCATACTGACAGAGCAGTGACCTTATGGCATTCTGGTCACCTAATGCTAAGTCAGCATTAAGTAAATCATCTCCGACAGTCTCTTCCTGACGGGACTGAGCGGTTAAGGGCTCGTCATCATGGTCATCAGCTGGGATCACCGCGGCTGCCCCAGTTTCTTCCAGTGGCTGGTCATTATCATTAGCTACTCGTAGGCCAATCTCCTCGGGGTCTGACTCATGATAAGCCTTCAACATGTTAATGTAGAACCTTTTGCAAAGATTCCTCATTTGAATTATGTAGTCGAGGTCTGAAATGCGCTCTACTACATCAACTGGACCCTTCCACTGCATCAACAACTTGTTCTGGGCAGTGGGGAGTAACACCAAGCACTTATCGCCTGGACTAAAGTTCCGAAGTTTTGCCTTCTTATCATAATAGGCTTTCTGAACTTCGCGTGCCTTGATCAATTCTTCCTTAGCTAACTCGCACGTCGACTGGAGGCGGTCAGCTAGATCAAGGACGTAGGTGTAGGTGGTCTTGACTTCAGGGTCGGGTTCTTCATCGTCCCATAACTCGCGAAGGACTTGAAGTGGTCCACGGACTCACCTTCCATACACCAGTTCAAAGGGTGTGAACTTCAAGGAGTGCTGTGGGGCTTCTCGATAAGCAAACAGAAGAGGAGCAAGAAACCGCGGCCATTCTTTTGGCTGTTCGGTGGCCATGCGCTTTAACATCATCTTGAGAGTCCCACTGAACCTCTCACACAATCCGTTACACATGGGATGATAAGGCGTAGTTCGCAGGCCTTGGATAGACAGCAACCTAAATGCTTCATTCATCATCGCAGAGGTGAACTGCGAACCCCGGTCACTTAAGACCTCTTTGAAGAGACCTACGCAACAGAACACTTCAATCAATGCCTCAGCAACAGTAACGGCCTCTATATTCTTAAGGGCCATGGCTTCAGGCCACCGTGTGCTGAAATCAACAATAGTGAGGATATACCTTGATCCATCATTTGCCCTAGGAGACAGCAACGTCAACTGCTACTCTCTCGAACGGTTCAGAGATTACAGGCATTGGTTTCAATGGCACAGGACGGACACGTCCCCGGTCAGTGGTACGCTGACACACGTCGCAGGAAAGCACAAGCCTTTTTATTTCCTATCCCATTCCTGGCCAGAAAAAGTCAGCATGGATGCAGTCAGAGGTTTTCTTTTGGCCCATGTGATCTCCCATGACTGAACAATGACCCAATTCAAACACTGCCCGGCGATACTTTGCAGGAACGACGAACTGCAGTCGAACCTTGCCCTGGGGTGTATGTGACTCACGGTATACCCGTCCTCGCTTGCGAAGGAACCTGGCTTGACCTCCCCGTGAATACTTAATCACTTTACCCTCCAGCTTCTTACGCACTGAGGCAAGTGTCGGGTCAGACTGTTGTTCTTGGACAATATCTTGACTACGAATCAAATCTTGCGGCGTTGCGATGGTCAACGGGGTGACACGATTCGGAGCCTTGGCCATGGCTCATGTTACAGCAACAGCCGAAGTCTGAGTAGCAACATCTACGGCGCAACTGTTTTTGAAGCCTGGCATGTTGCCGATAATGAGGTCAAACAAGGGTTCTGGCATGACAACAGCAGCCGTCAAGCCAGTGTAGAAAGGAGATGCCACCTGGATTCGTGCCTTAGGGAACAATCTCACTGACCCATCAATAAGTCCAACTTGGATCTGCTTACCCGTGTACTCGTTGGGCCGAACCAGACTTCGCTTGACAGAGCAACCTGAGGAACCATTATCTCTCAGGACATTTACAGAAACACCTCCCACAAACCCTGGCTGAACAAGAAAGGCAGTGTTACTGGTGGAAGGGTCTGAGGAGGTAGCACCCAGACATCGGTGAGACTGCGGAACAAACGATGCAGCAAATGTGGTGCCTTGAGAACTTGATACCTGAGGGATCGTGCTCACCATCTGAGGAGCTGGAGCATTGACCATCTGTGGAGTGGAGTTCACTGTCGCTGTGGGACTAGAGAACTGTAGGGGAGTACCTGTACTGCGAGGGACGTCACCACCGTGCTGCTGCTGAGGAACGAAGGCTGCGTTTGCCTCCTGCCTCCTATTCACTTGAGCTTGTGGTGAAAAGGACAGTCCCAACGGTCGGTTGCGTGGCTAATACTGCTGCTGGTTAGGGTACTTGTTGTACCTCTTCCACTCAGGTTTCTGAGTGTTTTGCCCCTGGTCCTTCCTCTGCAGTTTTGGACCTTGACCATTATTCTGAGAATGGCCTTGTTGCTGGGGTTCAGTCTGAGACGGTTTCCCAGATTTGTCAGGTTTCCTGTTCCAGGTATGCTGCTTGCGAGTTTGATACCCGTATGCAGTGAAGAATGCGTCAGCCTTCTTCACCATTGGGCTGGCATCTCTTACCTGGCAGTTCTCAAGCTGAGCCATAAGTTCAGTAGGCCACGACTTTTCTAGCTGCGTGCACACCATAAGGTCAATTATCCCCTCACGTGTGGAAGGAGTTTCATCTTTCTCCATCCACTCATCTAAGAAAGCAGTAAGCCGGTCAAGAAACTGAACGGCAGTCTCTTTTTCCTGTAAACGCGCCCTCATGAACTGGCTCTTGGCGTCGTCAACTGTGAGACCGTACGCTTTGACAAGTGCGGCCTTCATCGTCTCATACGTGAGCTTGTCTCCACGAATTAAGTGGAGAATATCGAGGGCAGGGCCCTTAAACAGGCTAAGAAACTGAAGCCGCTTAGCTGCATCATCCAGCTGGTAAAGTTGAGCCATGTCTTCAAAACGAGCTATGTATGGCTCGATTTGCTCGCCTTCCTGGTATGGGGGAAGCTTGATGTGTGGGGTCGCCATAACATGTGCAGGGAGAGCACTCGTGGAGCTTGGGCCAGCTGCACCAGATGTGTCTAAAGCCAAGGAATCTCACTTGAGCTTCAGCACTTCAAGTTCATGTTTTTCACGTGCTTGTCGCACGGCACGTTCGTGTTCTCGTTCTCTGTCTCGTTGTTCACGCTCGTATTCGCGTTGTTCTCGTTTTTGTACTAACTCGAGTTCGCTTTGTTTTTGCTCGTATTCGAGTTGTTGTCGCTCGTGTTCACGTTCTCTCTCACGTTCCTCGCATTGTTTCCGCTCGTGTTCACGTTCTCTTTCGCGTTCGTCACGAGCATCTTTCTCACGTTGTTGCTCGTAATTAAACCATGAGAGGATGTAGTTTTGAATTTTTTCGGTGTCGTTAAGCCCCATATCTCTAGCTTCCTGTACATAGACGTTGGCAGCCATGATACTAACTCAATCTAAATAAACTAGCGACTCAGTACTGACTGCGATTTTTGCAAAGAGAGATGCCAATAATCAAAAATAAAGAATATAGGCACAGATTAATGGTGACCAGTTTTATCTAATTAAACTGGTAAAGAAAGAAAATTAAACAAACAACTGACTGTGAAAACTATTATGTACATTAATAAAAATGAATTAATAATCACCAGTAAGATAGTGCCTATAGACTTTAATAATAAATACCTAAGTATGAGTGAGTGAGTATTATCTCGTGAATAGCTTTAGAGCTAGGAGTTAATAACCTGGAATGAGGTCGCCAATTGTCACGGTGTTTTTAAGTATATGCAATATTAAAGGATAATATTTCAATAATACTGGGAACAGGACAATGAATTGTCTTGTGAAAATCAAGCAATGATTACTTTATGCCGGCTTGCTTCACCGATTCTCTAAGGACGAGAATTTATAAACTTTCTCAACAGTACACAGCAGAGACTAATTCCTCACAATTTCTGTTTGTTAGTACTGTTAGCCTCTGGAGAAAGTGACTTCACCCCTGATAATCAATAACTAATGCTAATAATGATAACAGATTCTTGCTGGTGCATTAACTCCTGGTTGGCACAACGGATTTTAAGCTTAATACAAAAAGACTGGCCTAAGTACCAGTTATGAATAGCAAAGCGTTTATGCAAACTAGGAGCTATAAGTGAAATAAGCTTAATATAGAAAATAAAACACGAGTTTACATTACATTAAGCTCGAGAAAAAGAACTGTTAAAGTTATTGATTACAAAGCAGTAAATTTACGTTACATTTCAAAATGAATTCAAAATAAGGAGATCGCACTCACTCGCTCACTCAAAAGCTAACTCTTAAACCTAGGAAAATACGAAAAGAAAATACTGGTCAGAAAAGTGGACAAAGCGGATGACTGGGCGTCGTTACTGGAAGGACACTGCACATGCTAAGTCTCTCGCCAATCACGCTAGGTGAAAATACGGCGGCGGTGGGAACTGCGTCATAGGAAGGACACTGCCACACACACTACCTGCTTACGCGGCGTACAAATCTTGACTGACTTCAAATCGTGAGAAAGAGGCGAGTGTTGTGGCCGCATTGCTAACGGCTAGAATGAGAGAAACACGCCCATAATAAATCGCTCAGCGGAAGTGCTAATGTCTCGCACAAAGACGATCATTTATGACACAGTGAAAAATTGTTCTGAAAACACTCCCGACCGGGTGAATACGTAGCGGTTAAACTGAGCGATAAATACTGGGAGTGCGTTGAGTTTAACATGGGTCTCTGCATTCTCCCTTGTTTCAGTGAATATCACACCTTGATGCAGTTCTGATATGGTGTGAATGCGATATGATGCTCATACTCAGGAAGAAATGCGACATACAGACGCTCAGAGTAATTATAAGGCCCGTAAATATGTAAATAGTAGTATAAAAGTGGAAACGGGTGTAATGTAATTGGAAAATTATTATGGAAGTGCATAAATATATTCTATGTCGAAACATTCCTAGGAAGTGTATATAGATGCGATATTCTGACGCTCAGTGGAACAAATAAGGCCCGTAAATATGTAAATAGTTGTATAAAGTGGAAACGGGTATAATGTAAGTGGAAAATTATTATGTAAGTGCATAAATATATTCTAAGTCGAAACATTTCTAGCAAGTGTATATAGATGCGATATTCTGACGCTAAGTTGAATAAATAAAGCCCGTAAATATGTAAATAGTTGTATAAAGTGGAAACGGATGTAATGTAAGTGGAAGATTATGTAAGTGCATAAATATAATCTAAGTCGAAACATTCCTAGCGGGGTATATAGATGCGATATTCAATGCTCAGTGGAATAAATAAGGCCCGTAAATATGTAAATACTAGTATAAGGTGGAAACGGGTGTAATGTAAGTGGGGAAGTATATTGGAAGTGAAGAAATAAAGTATAAGTTGAAACACGAGTGGTAGCGAGTGTGCTTGCTACGTGAATATGCGCTAACATTTCGCTAAATACCCTCGTAAGGAATGTAAATAAGTGAAAACATTTACATTGGTTGAAAAATGGACAATGTCATAAAAACAATAATATGAAAGAAAAAAAAATATAATGTATGTTGAGAGAAGAGTCATAGCGAGTCCGCTGAGTAAGCAAATGTGCAAAATAGTTATGCTAAATATCATCGTAATGAATGTAAACAGCTGAAAACATTTACATAAAGTAATAAATGGTAAAATGTCATTGAAACAGTATTATGCAAGTAGAAAAACTGATATGTTTACTGAAACAAGAAACTTAGCAAACTAGCGTGTAACCAAAATGACCAAACTCGCTATGCTCGCGCGATGGAACAATGCTTATTTTTCCTATATATATAATTGAAAACCATTATATTGTTGTTGTGACTGTTTATTAGATCCAAATCAATTAATCTAGGTGTGTTCTGTGTTGTTTCTCCCAAAATTACCTACCATAGAAAACGTCAGCGACAGAAGACGTTATCTGACGCGGAGTGCCTCACTTGTTCTGACCACTTATGGAACCCGGTATGCCCTTTCTTGGTGATTTTCCTTTGTTTCTCAACAAAAACGGAGGTTTTAGCCAAAAAAAAAAAAATCCAAAATAGCTCGGGATTGGGCCGTGTTGGAGGTGGGAAATCGGTCGGGACATGACGTTTTTTTTTTTTTTTTTTTATAATAATCATGGTGGCGCAACTGCCAGGGTCATATGCCGCCGTATAACAAAGAAGAAAGAAGCAAAAAACAAAAAATAGAGGATAAGCCACACAATAAAAAAGGAGAAATTCTAAATATCCTTAAGAAGTCCTGCCTCCTACACAAAGGAGAGGGTTGCCCCTCCCAAGACACAGGCATCCTCCCCAACCACGGAGGAAAGATGATACACACCACCATCCGTTTGGTGGTCAGAGAGGAACCAACGCCGCAAATCCTCAAGACTAGGACACTCCACCAACAGGTGCCGAACAGTCAAGGGAACCAGACAGTCATCACAGAATGGAGGAGGAGCCCTCTCCATTAAAAAACCGTGAGAGAAACGGGTGTGGCCAATGCGGAGGCGGCACAAAGCAGTCTCCCATTGACGAGGGAAGCCCTGGTAACTGAATGAGCCCACCTTCTGGCAAATCGAGCGCAACTTATTAGCACCCACGGCATCCCAATGCTCCTGCCAACAGCACCAAACCCTGAAGGCAATAAAGGAGCGCATATCTGCAGCAGGCAGACGATACAGAAGGGACTGTGCAAGAGGTGGACGAGCCGCTGCCGCCTTGGCCAGCTGATCAGCTCGTTCATTCCCTGCCACTCCTACATGAGCTGGAACTCAACAGAAATCTACACAACGTCCACGACGCCCTAAAAGGAAAAGCCACTCTAAAATGGATAAAACAAAAGGATGAGAGGGATTAAAAGACTCCATTGCAGAAAGAGCACTTCGTGAGTCACTAAAAACAGTAAAAGCAGTGTGGGGGAGAGTGAAGAGAATCTGAAGGGCAAATAAAATAGCAGTCAGCTCAGCCGTAAAAACAGAAGAATTCACAGGCAGGCTCCCACCTCGACAGAAGGTGGGAAACACCACACCAAAGCCCACACCCACATCAGACTTAGATCCATCAGTATAAACTGGTATGGAGTCCCCATGAGAAAAGGCATGCTCTAAAAACAGAGAAAATAAAACCTGAGAAGGAAGGGAGGCCTTACTGGATGAGAAGAAACGACAAAATGTCACCCTAGGGAGAAGCCAGTAGCCCACCCTCGGGACACGGTGGGGAGTGATCGGCACAGAAGGAACAGAGAAGCTAGACATAATCGACTGCACCCTGAAACCAAAGGGCTTTGGAAAGGATGGCCGAGTGGCAAAAATAGGTGACCGAGAATCTTGAGACACCTTGACAAAGGGCACAGAGTCTGGGAGACGAGATAAGCGATACCAACATCTCATCAAAAGGGAAGAGCGGAGCAAGTCTAGAGGAAGGACACCAGCATCAACCAACAAACTCGAAATCGGGGAAGATCGGAATGCCCCAGTGGCGAGACGAACACCAGCATGATGTATGGAATCTAAAATACGAAGCCGGGCTTCTGAGGCAGAGGAATAAACTTCACATCCATAATGAAGTTTGGATAAAATCAGAGACTGATGCAAGAGGAGGAGGGTCTTGCGATCAGCTCCCCAGTATGTGTGCGCTAAAACTTTCAAGAGACCCCATGCTCTGAGACACTCGGCTTTTACGTACCTCAAGTGAGGGACCCAAGTCAACCGGCTGTCAAAAATCAGCCCTAAAAACCGGGTTTCCTTTAAACACGAAATACGACGCCTATCTAAAAAAAGGTTTGGGTCAGGGTGGACTCCACGAACGTGGCAAAAATGCATGGCAACGGTCGTCTTGAAGGAAAATCGAAAACCTCGTTCATCAGCCCATCTAGAGACACGGTTGAGAGCCATCTGCATCCTCCTTTCTGCCATTGACATCCGTTAGGCAGTGACAGAGATTGATAAATCGTCAACATAGAGAGAGCCACGAACACCATCAGGGAGCACAGAAATAACGCTGTTAATTGCCACTGCGAAAAGGGTAACACTTAGTATGCTCCCTTGTGGCACACCATCCTCAACGGTACGTGCAGTAGACAGTTCACTCCCGGCTCGGACCCGAATAAAATGATTAGATAAAAACTCCCGGATAAAAGTGGGGAGTTGCCCACGGAGACCAAACTCATAAAGAGATTGCAATATACCATGACGCCAGAAAGTGTCGTACGCCTTCTCCAAATCAAAGAACACTGTGATATGATGCTGGTTAGTTGAAAAAGCCTGGCAGATGGAAGATTCTAAAGAAAGGAGAGCATCTGTGGTCGACCGCATCTTCCGAAACCCTCACTGGACTGGAGACAAGCAACCACCCTTCTCTAAGTCCCACATGAGCCGACTATTCACCATCTTTTCGAGGACTTTACAAAGGCAAGATGTCAGCGAGATAGGGCGATAATTAGTGGCCTGCAAGTGATCCTTACCCAGCTTAGGGATGGGGAGAACCACAGCAACACCCCATGAGGTCGGAAACCCACCATTGCACCAAATTCTGTTATACAGTGACAACAGAAAATGAAGGGCTGCATCAGGCAAGTGGTGTAAGAAGGCACATGGGACATCATCCAAGCTTGGAGACGAGTCGCGACACTGCGACAATGCCGTCTGAAGTTCAGAAGCAGAAAAAGCAACATTATACGACTCCTCCGCAGTAGATGGAAAACTAATGCCCAAAGATTCCAGGTGCCGTCAGCGGCGTGCCGACGGGGATGAGGTGTCCTTCCTAGAGACATTAGCAAAATGAGCTGCAAATATCTCGGCAACAGACGAAGAATGAGCCACCACCACACCTGCATGAGATAAAACAGGAGGAGAGGGAACGGGAAATTTCCCTGAAATCTTCCTCACCCGTTTCCACACTTTTGTGAGAGGAGTCTGTGAAGAAATTGAAGAAACAAATGATGCCCAAGACTTCCTCCTAGCCTCCTTCATAACCCGCCGGGCATGAGCTCGGGCCCTCCTATATGCCGCTAAGTAACCAGGGTCACCTCGGTGACGACGAAGTTGGGAGAAAGCAGCACGTTTAGCCCGAACAGCAGAAGCACATTCATCAGTCCACCAGGGAACTGGACGGCAAGGAAAGTGACCAGCTGTTCTCGGAGTACTCTGCAGTGCCGCCGAGTGTAGTAAGTCTGTGAAATACTCAACAGCAGCATCAGTGCTGACAAAATCCTCCATACATCGGTTCGGGGAAAACAGCTCCTCAAAAACCGGCCAGACTACCCTATCCAAGCGCCAGAGGGGAAGACGACGCCGAGGCTCACTCTGTGTCGATCTTAATAAAATAGGGAAGTGGTCACTGCCGTGTAAGTCTGGTAACACAGCCCATGTAAAATTCAGGGCTACCCCTGCAGAGCACAGAGACAAATCAATAGAAGTAAAAATACCCGTTTGACTATGGAAGTAAGTAACTTCACCAGAATTTAAAATGTACAGGTCCACATCCTCCACAATGGAGGCTAACATAGTACCTCTAGCATCAGCTGTGGAGCCACCCCACAGGGGATGATGACTGTTCATGTCGGCCAGCAAGAAATAGGGTGAGGGAAGTGCACAAATAAGATTTTCAAGATCAACCCTCTCAAGAGTGGCACTAGGAGGGAGGTACAAAGAGCACACAGTATAAGGACGGGGAAGGAAAATCTGGAGAGCAACAGCCTGCAGTGGAGTGTTAAGACTCACAGCAGTGAAAGGTATGTCACTGCGCACTAGAATAGCCACACCCCCACCATGACCCTGTCCAGGAAGAGGATCTGAATAAAAAACCTGGTAACCAGGTGGACTGGGAGGCGCAGCATCACAAACCATTCTCTTGTAGGCAAACACACACAGGTGAATACTCAGTCAGAAGCCAATGGAGTTCCTCCCAGTTGGCTCATAAACCACGGCAGTTCCAATGATTAATATTAGCCATTAAAACTATTGAAATAAAAAGGGGCAGGGGAGAGGGACAAATAGAAAACCATACAAAAATACTAAAAATATTAAAATGGAGGAACTATATACACAAAAGAAAGGGTCACTTTGTGGAAACCACTGAGCGACCCTGGGAGACAATCTTCTTGGGAATGCGGATACGCCCACTAAGGGGCTTGTCACGGGCAGCAGCATGGCTAGAACGAGGGCCTGGGGTCTGCGAAGTGTTGGAAGACTTCACAGACACCCGTCGCTACCCAGCAGGAGAGGAAGAGCTACTCCGAACCCTGCCCGCTGCCCCCAGTGAACCAAGAGGTCAAGCAGGAGGGATTGGGGTCCTAGCCTCCAAACGTGGAGGGGGCAGGACAGGATCCTCCGAAGTAACCGGAGGAGGAACATCCGATTCCCCGGAGGAAGAAGTGCCAGACTGACCTGACACCCCAGAAGCCCCCGAAGACCCAGAAGCAGGGTCCGAGGGCTGTAGCACAGATGGACTAACTACAGAGGATGTGGACTCCACGACCGACACCTTGCTTGGAGGATCTTCAAGACTCAAAGACTCTGAGGAACCACGATGACGTTTAGCAAATGAAGAATGTGCACCATGACTACCAGGGGATTCCATAGATGTAGAGGTCGAGTCTTGAACTGTAGTGGGAACCGTCTCAAGTGCGGGAGATTGTTCCACTGGCATGGGATCAACAGATGAAGGCATAGGAGCTGACACAACAGGAGGAACTCGAGTCTGCTGCTGGACAGGACGATGAGGACGGCTATGACCGGACAAAACTGTTGCATAAGACACTCCGTTACGGAAAACAGATGACATGGCTCTACTCCTGGCCTCAGAAAAGCTTATTTTATCCCGATTACGGATGAGGAGGATCTCCTTCTCCAAGCAAAACCGGGCACAGTCTTTAGATGAAGCAGGATGTGCCTCGCCACAGTGCAAACAACAAACAGGTCCAGGACAGTCCTGTCCTGAGTGGATTCTCCACAACTGACACACACCACTGGGAGGCCTTGTTGGAAACGACGACAGACTCGCCCAACATGCCCGTACATCTGACAGTGGTAGCAGCATCGTGGGTTTGGTACAAAGGGTTTGACCCTAAGGGACAACCAAGCCACCTTGATGGATGAAGGGAGAACAGTACAGTCGAACGTCAGCAACAAGGATGGAGTTGGGATAAGTACACCATCAACCTTCTTCCGAAACCTCTCCACTTTAACAAGCCTGTGGACCTGGAGTTCTTCAAGCAGCTTCTCTTCACTGTAGCGAAGTAAGTCTTTGGAGAAAACAACACCTCGACTATGATTGAAAAAAGCATGAGGGACACAAGTAAATAGCGCATCCAGGTCCTTACACTGGGCAGCCAGCCAGGAACCCTCTTCAGGGGATGTAACCTCCACTAGTAGGCTACCATTCCCCTGAGGTGAAATCTTCGGCTCTCTTCCACAGATTGACATAATGCGCCGATGAACAGTAAAAATATCCAAATTCCCAATAGGCTGACCATCCAAAGTACGAATGGTGTAGTACCTTGTAAAATCAACCCTCTCAAAGACACCCGGCAGGACCTCACGGGCATGTCCACTATATGTTGTTGTCTGTTCCTGGCTCTTCTTTGTAGTGGCCACTGACCGTAAACCACTGGAACCAGGTAGGTATGGTTCCAGGGTGGCAATATGGGCCTCACCAGCCAGAGGCACAGGAGGCACACAGGAGGGGGACTGAAAAAAATGGTTAGAGACGGATCCAGGGTCGTCAGCTGCAAAAATTTTAGAGGCCATATTCAAAAAGAACCACCTTCATTCTCGCACCCCTCCACCCACCATGGAGCCCAACAAGGGAAGGCCATATGCCAGGGAAAGCACCACTGGCGACCCCAGAGGTAGTGGGGAAGTATACGCAGGTAACCACCAAGGGACCCTGACAAGGGTGACTCCAGGACGATAGGAGCCACCAGGTCCCCCAGTGCCCGCTTGACCCTAAAGCCACTAGGTGACTAGCCTGGATGGCTAGCCAGTGACCAGCCGATTGACCTGGTCGGGCCCAACCAGGCCACCCGTCTAGCCAGAATAAGGGACCAAAGAGGTGTATTGCTAGCTGCAGGGCACACCATGCAGCATCGCTCAACCTCCAGGACTCCCGTCTCCCAGCATTACGGGACGCCATGCACGGCAAACACGTGGGGAGGCAACAGTCCCGCCCTAGATGGCAAATGGGCAGGGACTGACATCACCAGTAGGCCTACTCTACCAGTGATGTAGGGGGTGCTTGGTCCACAAGGCCGACAAATGCCAAACCCTACAAAGGAAGGCTTGCCTCCCAAGTAGGTGGCACTACCAACCATGCTTCAAGCCCCACCACCACGTCAAGGTGACCCCCTACATTGGGGATGTGACGGGTTAAGGACTGCCAGCAGAGATCCAGCGGTGCTCATTCACATCAATCAACAGACTTTCAATCGGTGAGGACCGAAGAGTCCCAGTTGAAAGACAAATCCCAGCATGATGGACAAAATTTAGTGGCCGCAGCCGTGCCTCAGTAGCAGAGGAGTACACCAAACACCCATAGTCTAATTTGCTCCTAACTAAGGCACGGTAAAGTCAGAGCAGGATGGTTCTGTCAGTGCCCTAAGACAAATGAGATAGGGTCCTTAAGAGAGACAGGGCACGAAGGCATGAGAGTCGTAATGAATGAATATGAAGTACCCACGTCAGTTTCCTGTCAAAGACAAGTCCGAGAAACCTTGTTTCATCGACATCACACCCTCTGGCCATTTAACTGGAGATCTGGGGCGCAGTGAACCCCTCTCAAAAAGGCAGAAATGCAAGGTCACTGTCTTTGTTTGGGAGAAACTGAAGCCGTGCACTGTGGCCCACCGACAGACCCTGTCCAGAGCGAGCTGCATGCGACGTTCAGTCACGGACATTCATGAAGCAGCATACCATAGAGCCAAATCATCATCATACAGTGAGGCTGACACCCCTTCTGCCATAGAGGACACTATACCGTTCAATGCTATCGCAAAAAGGGTCACACTCAGGACACTTCCCTTCCTCCTGAGGGTTCGAAGGAGTCAGGGTTACACTAGCCCTAACTCTGAATGAACAGTTACGAAGAAAATTTAATATAAAGAGGGGTAGCCTGCCACATAAACCAAAAGAATGGAGTTGTTGGAAGATACCAAACCGCCAAGTAGTATCATATGCCTTTTCTAGATCAAAGAAAATGCACACTACAGTAGATGCTGCTGTCTAGCAAAAGCATCACATGCTGCAGCCTCAAGATGGACAAGTGCATCTGTTGTTGAGCGACATTTTCGAAAACCAGACTGGCACTGAGAAAGACATTCATTCCTTTCTAGGAAATACATTTGGCGCGTGTTGACCATTTTCTCAAATAACTTTCACATGCAGGACGTTAAGGCAAGTGGCCGAGACTCCATGGGACTGTAACCTGCCTTCCCCGGCTTCTGGAATGGCAGGACAACGGCCTCATGCCAAGACATGGGAAGAGAGGTTTCCCTCCAGATTCTGTTATAAAGGCTGAGGAGAAAGGACAGTGCATCATCATCCAGGTGTCGAAGCATTGCGTAGGGAATACCATTCGGCCCTGGTGAGGTGTCATGGTAGAGGGAAAGGGCAGATTGAAGTTCGCGACAAGAAATAGGGAGGTTGTAGGGCTCCACATTCCCTGAACAAAACTCCAATACCCTTGCCTCTTCTGTCTCCCGTTGTCTGGCAAATTATGATGAGCTAGTACCTCTCTGACTGACAGCCTCAAAGGCAGACGCAAAAATATCGGCCACATCTGCAGGGTCACCAACAGGTTCACCATTAGACATCAGCATGGGCGACCTACCTTGAGTGAATTTTCCCAAAATCTTTCACACCCTCTTCCACACCCGAGACACTGGTGCCTTTGAGTTCATGGATGACACATAAGCCATCCAAGAGTCCCGTCTAGCTTGTTTCAGTACCCAACGAGCCTTTGCCACGCCTTTTGAACTCTACATGATAATGTTCTGTCCTGTATCTACGATAACGGGAGAAAGCTAACTTCTTCTCACATACAGCAACACTGCAATCCTCATTCCACCATGGGAAAGGTCGATAGCAATATGTGCCAGAGGTTTTAGGAACAGCATGAAGGGCAGCAGAATGCAGAACGGAGGTAAAGAACGAAACGGCCTCATCAATATGTGGAAAGTCTTCAACAGAGACATTAACAGAAATCAGAGAAGAGAAAAGGGACCGGTCTGCCTTGTCCAATCTCCACCTCGGTAGATGGAAACAGGGACTAGCTACAGCTGCAGTAAGGAGGATGGGAAAGTGATCATTTCCATGGACATCTTCCATAACCTCCCATGTAAAGTCCAGGAGACAGTCTGGAGAGTAGACAGAGAGGTGGATTGCAGTAAATGAACTCGTTTGGGGGTGAAAATGGGTAAACACCCCAGTATTCAAGAAGGCAAGATCCTCATCCTCCATTCAGGACGCCAACAAACTCCCACGTTGGTTAATAAGACAGTCACCGCACAAAGGGTGGCAACCATTAAAGTCCCCTAAGAGAAGAAAGGGCCTAGGTAACTGACCAAGCAGGTTTTGAAGTTCCATCCTACTTACTGCTGTGTTGGGTGGTAAATAAATGGAACAAACTGTATTCCAGCGGTGAGCATACAACTGCACAGCAACACTCTGGAGGTCAGACTGGAGGTGGACTGGCTGATGAGGGATGTCAGCCCTCACCAAAACAGCACCACCTCCAACAGGATCCTGGGCTGGAGCCGAGTAAAAAGCATCGTACCCAGGTGGTGCATGAGGAGTGGCAAGCCCTACAAGAGTTTCCTGGAGACACATGCACAAAGGGGAATAAGCCAGGAGGGTCTGCAGCTCCTCCCAATTACCACGTAGCCATCGACAATTCCATTGTAATATACTGGCCGAGAATGCCATAGTACCCACAGCGGAGGTAGAATCAGGTTGAGGGGCGAGACAACCTTGCCCCCAGCAAGCAACCAGATTTAAATTGCTGCTTAGAACTGCCCTTAGAAAGGGACTCCCTGGCACCGTTATGGTGTACAGCGTGCCGCCCAGCTGAAGATAACCTGGAGGAAGAAGAAGAGGGCCGGGCAATGGCTTTCTTCTGTGACGGGGCAAGGATGGTTTGACATGTGGACCGCAAACTGCCCTAGCCGGAATAGAGCAGGCAGTGCCACCACGAGAAGCAGCACGATCAGTAGCGCATCCCACAGTACTGGAATCCTGAGATGGCAAGGCCTCATGCAGTTGAGCAGGCACACCAACGTCCTGAGGACCACCACTATCTGGTGGTGGCAGGGTCGTCAGCAAGATGCCATCCCCAGCCTGCGCTTGCCCTGACCCCTGAGAGTCCCGAGAAGGAGGAGTAGTGGGCTCCACTGTAGAGATCTTTGGAAGTAGTGCTTCACTCTCTGAGCACTCCGAGAAGCCACGGTGATGCTTACCTTGCACAGGAAGGACATTGGGAGTTTTGTATGTGTCAAAGCAAGGTGTAGCATCGACACAGGTATTTGTCACAGGAAGAACCGGAGGAACTGGGATGGGGGAGGCACTCCCAGATGCTGGAAGCACACCACAGAGGGGACACCCCCAGAGATAGGGGGCACCTCCCTGAAAGAAGCACAGCCACTTCCAGGCTGTACTCCCTCAGTGGAAGCCCCCAGCCAAGAAGGGAGGGAAGTAAATCCCTGAGAATTTGATGGGCCATTGTGTGACGGCAGGCGCACCTGTCAAGTAGCCTTAGGGCGAGACAATGCAGCAGCAAAGGTAACCCTAGTGTGAATGAACCGCTCCCTTACCCTGGCCTTTGCCTCAGAAAAGGAAATTTTCTCCTTCGTTCAGACAGAAATAATCTCATAATTCATACTTGTATACTTCGCAATCCCTTGAGGAGGCCGCATGCGCTCCTCCACAGTTCAAACATTTAGGGGGTTGAGAATCATCCATACCATGAAAAATTCCGCCACAACTTCCACAGACCTCAGGAAGACCATACGCTTCCCGCCTGCAAGAACGGCGAACATGACCAAATCTTTGACAATAATAGCATCTTTTAGGTCGGGGATTGATAGTATTAATAACTAACAGCGCAACTGCCAGGATCATATGCCGCCGGACAAAAAGCTAAAACACGCACCAAATAAATACAGTAGTGTATATTCGAAATAAAGTTAATAAGTATTTCTAGAAATAAAACACTAAAAATAAATAAAAGAATAATTAAAAGAAAAAATATTTCTTTTAAAAGTGGAAGGAGGCCAGCCTTCTGAAGAAAACTAAAATCATCACTTAAATCGCTATAGGCTCCACCAAGCATCGAGGAGAGACAGTAGGCACCATCTGCCCCTCTATGCCTATAGAGGAATCTCTGAGCAGGTCCCCCAAACTTCGACAATCGACCAGCAAGTGACGGACAGTAAGGGGAACAAGGCAATCATCACAGTACAGTTGAGTTTCACCATTCATCAGGAACCCATGTGTAAGCCGAGAGTGCCCAATGCGAAGCCTAGCATGAGCCACCTCCAATCGACGCGGCATGGAAGGGAGAACTCTTGGCACAAACACTCTCTGAAAGACTTCATTCAGCTTATTATGAGCAATACCATCCCAGCGTCTGTGCCAACGCACATGAATTCTGTACCGCAAGTAAGGTGTTACATCAGATGCAGAAAGCGGATATTCTGTTGGAGGCTGTTGAGTAGCCGCAGCCTAGGCCAATGCATCTGTCATCGCATTGCCCACCACACCAACATGTGCGGGAAATCAACAAAAATCCACTCTCTTCCCCCAACAACGAATGAGGAACAGCCACTCCAAAATAGCTAAAACTAAGGGATGAGAAGAGTTAAAAGAGTCCAGGGCCAAAAGCGCCCGTTGAGTGTCGCTAAAAATAGTAAAATAATTGCCAGGGTGAACAAACACCAACTTCAAGGCTAAAATGATGGCTGACAACTCTGCAGTAAAAACCGAAGCAACAAAAGGAAGACTACCTCCACAGCTAAAATTGGGAAATGCCACTCCAAAACTAACACCTGATGCGGATTTAGAACCATCAGTATACACAGGCTCAGAACCACCATGAATGTTTTAAAAATAACCTTAAAAGACACTGAGGAACGACAAAATCATTTGAGCCAGCAAAAGACCTGCAGAAAGTTACCTTGAGCAATATCCAAGGCGCAACCCTCGGGATTCGAACAGGACTGACAAGTACTGCCACCAAACCAAACTCCTCCATAATATCCTGAACCCTACTGTATAGCCAATGGAAAAGACAGCCAAAACAAAAAACAAGATTGTTTAGTCACACCCTCACAGACAAGTGAGTCTGGAAGACGACTAATCCAGAGCCAGCACCGTATTGCAACAGACTGACGCAGTAGATCCAAGGGAGGCACACCAGCTTCCACCAACAAGCTGGGAATTCGAGAAGACGAAAAAGCCCCAATTGCAAGGCAAAGACCAGAATGATAGACGGCATCTAGAGTTTTTAGTCTGGATTCTGTGGCAGAGGAGTATAATTCACAGCAATATGACAGCTTAGAGGTTACAAAAACCTGAAACAAATGCAAGAGTGTCTTCCGATCAGCACCCCAAGAGGTATGGGACAGAACCCTCAATAGCCTGAGAGCCTTCATACATGATGTTTTAAGATTTGTCAAGGGTGATACCCATGTCAAACGACAGTCAAACGTCAGGCTCAAGAATTTCTTCTCTGTCACACAACAGAGTCTCCTGCCACAAAGCTGGAGATCAGGGTCCGGGTGTACCCCTCTCATCCTGCAGAAGTGCATAGCCACAGTCTTTGAAGGGAAAAACCGAAAACCCTTGAAAGTGGCCCAGGCGGAAATCTTGTCCATGGCAAGTTGCATACGCCGCTCAATACCAGAGATGCGGGAGCCAGAAAATTATATAGCTAAGTCATCCATATAAAGGGATGAGGATGCCCCAGCAGGCACAGTGTCAATGACATCATTGATGGCCACTGCAAACATGGAAACACTTAAGACACTCCCCTGTGGGACACCTTGTTCCTGGCACAGTGGTGCAGAGAAGGTAGAACCCACACTGACCCGAAATACGCGATCAATCAAGAAGTCTCCAAGCAACACAGGCAGGTGACCACGTAAACCAAAGGCATGAAGTTGTTGGAGGATGCCATGGTGCCAGGCAGTGTCATAAGCCTTCTCAAGGTCAAAAAACACAGCCACAAGATGTTGCTTGGAGGCAAAAGCTTCACCGATCGATGCCTCGAGCCTGATAAGGTTGTCTGAAGTGCACTGTAATTTACAGAAACCATTCTGCAACAGATAGAGAAAGCAACCCTTCTCTAGAAACCATCTAAGCCTGACATTGACCATCTTTTCAAGCAGCTTGCACACACATGATGTTAAAGTGATTAGGCGATAGTTGGAGACTTAGGAATGGTCTTTACCAGGCTTGGGAAAGGGGAGGACAATACCCAACTTCCAACTCCTCGGAACAGAGCCTTCCCTCCAAACCCTGTTAAAAAGGTCCAATAAAAACTGAAGTGAATCAGTTGGCAGATGATGGAGTAGAGTGTATGGAATGTTGTCAGGCCCAGGAGCAGTGTCACCACACTCTGAAAGGGCAGCACGCAGATCACGGAGGCTGAAATCTAAATTATACGGCTCTCCGTGACAAGAGTGAAAGTCAAGACCCAGCCTCGCCTGACTCCTACAAAAGGTAGCAAATGACTGAGAAGGATCCTTTTTGGAGACAGCGTGAAAATGATTTGCAAAAGCAGAGGCTACTACATCTGGTGCAGACACAAGTTCTCCTTGAAGAGACAACACCAGTGGGGAGGGGGGCAAGAACCTACCAGAAATCTTGCACACCTTTTTCCACACGATAGACATTGGAGTTGAGGATGTATCTGTAGAAACATACAACCTCCACGAGGTATGGCGAGCATTCTTCATGACCCATATATAGTGAGCACGTGCTTTGTGAAACTGTATTTTTATAAAAACAACATTACGATTGGCAAAATACTGACGGACAGCTGCTTCGTAAGCTCCCGTTGCTATGGAGCAATCATCATTCCACCATGGCACAGGTCTCCGGGAAAAAACACCAGAAGTCTGTGGGATGGAATGAACCCCAGCTGAGAGAATGGTCTTAGTAAAATAACGTTTGGCATCATCGATAGTTAAAAAATCAGTAACCCTGTTGGCAAATACACATAGTTCCTCAAAGAGAGACCAATCAGCTCTGTCCAGACATCAGCATGGCATACGGGCTGCAGGAACAGAGTGAGTAGGCTGGACCATCACAGGATAATGGTCACTACTATGTAGATCATCCAAAACCTACCAAGACAAAGCAAGGGCACAGTCAGAGGAGTAGATGGTAAGGTCAATGACAGAAAACGTGCCAGTCTGAACATGAAAATGGGTTTGCCTCCCATCATTTAGGACAACCAAATGTAAATCCCCTACCAAAGAGGCAAGATCACCCCGGGAATTTGAAAGTGAGTCACCCCACAAAGGATGGTGGCCATTAAGGTCACCGAGGAATAGGAAAGGGGGTGAAAGTTGGCTAATAAGGGTTTCTAGATCAGCACGTATTACAAGAACAGAAGGTGGAAGGCACAGACAACAGATGGTATAGCATCTCCCAACGAGCATCTGTGCTGCTAGAACTTGAAAGTGGGATTGAATCTCAAAAGAAATAAAGGGGACATCAGAACGGCAGAAAATTGCACATCCACCGCTGTGACCACCAGGAGGAGATGCGTGGAAGACCTCATACCCCCTAATAGAAGGGAACTGTCTGTCCCCCACCATTGTCTCCTGAAGACAGACTTAGTGGGTTCAGAGCAGAGAGTAATAACTGCAATTCCTCCCAGTTGGCAAGGCACCTCAACATTTCCACTGAAGACAGATTGGTACCGATTGAGCCATACTGATTAGTATTAAATATTATGAACTGAGAAACACCAAGGCTATGTAACTAGCTCGTTGGGAAGGGGGTGAAAGCCCTTCTTCCTAGGCGTGGAGCTCTGCCTCACCAATCGAGAAGACAATGAAGATTTAGAGTTTCCATGGGTGGAAGTACCCTTACCCTGAGACACGTCCCGCCCATTGCCAGAATGAGCCCGAAGCACAGAGACCTTCTTGGAAGACCCACTTGCCCCGTCCTCACACCCACGTGATCGTTCACCTGGCACCTCGGGGCAAACTGAACCCCTCCCCAACCGAATCAACCAAAGGTTGGCCGCTGGGTGATGGATCAGAGGGAGCAAGCGACTGAACTCTGAGTATCTAAAGACCCAGGCCCCTCCACACCTGAGCAAGGGGCAGGGACTGGAATCCTGCAAGGGCCATCATGAACACGAACAGACTTAGATGCCACCACTGGCTGGGTTGTTGAGCGATGAGCCCCCTCAGAATCCTCATGCGGTGCAGAAGTTTGAACCTTAGAAGGAGGGGGGTCACTCAAAAACTCCTACCGCGTTTGAGGTTGGCAGATGCAACCTCCATCTCTGCACCAGAACTTAAAGCATTAGAAACTGTAGTGGCACACTGTAAAGAAGAGTGAACAACACTAGCAAAGTGAGCAGATGGTAAAGGTGCGGCACTTGGTATGGGAGTAGCAGCCGATACAGGAGTATGAGAGAGGCCTTTTTTTTTTTTTTTGGATATGTCAGGACAAGGAGAAGCATCGTCATGGTCGTCTGCCACCATCACATAAGGATGTTGATCCTCTGTCATTAAAATGGGGGCAGAAACATTAGTTGGAGAAGGCGGGTTATCAACCATCTCACAAGCAACAGGAGCCTCTGCAAGATCAGTCTGCAAATCACAGGAGAAAGGAGCAGAAGATGGCACAGATCGAGGCAGAGTCCTAGACACAAGATGCCGCACCGATGCACTGGAGAGGGCAAAGGCATAAGAAACTCTGGGCTGGAAATATCGAGTCTGGACTCTCCTTTTTGCCTCAGGAAAGGAAATCTTGTTATGGGTACATATAGATAAAATCTCTCTCAAAAGCATAACAAGGACAGTGCTGAGAGGAGGCAGCATGGGCAAGCCCACAATGGCATCATTTAGTAGGCGCCTGACAGTCACCAGCATGGGAGGAGCGACCACAAGAAACACATACACCAGGAAGAGCAGCTTACATATGGCATATCGAAGGAGTTCCCAGGAGTAACTGACTCCCTTACAATGGTTAAAGGTGGCGTGGGGTGCAGAAGTCAAACTGGTGCCAGATACAGAGGTCAGTGACTGTAGACGGGAGCTCTCTTCTGAGGAGGACACCTCAATAAGGAGGCTGCCATCCCCTTGGGACCAGACCACACGTTCACGATCACAGGTAGACACAATTGCAAGGTGCAAGTCGAAAATATCAGTATCTAACACTGAGCCAACCGCAGAGGATTTTAGCACTAGATACGTTGAATAGTTTACTTGCACAGTGCTTTCCAGGCCGAACCTCAGAGCCGGACCAGCCCGACGTGACTTCCCTCTTGTCCCAGTTGAATGCTGAGACAGAGGAGGAGAGTCCCTGGGGGCCTGGAAAGGCTCCAGAGTGGCAATGATGGAGCCAGATCCTGAAGAGTGTCCAGGGGCAGGTGCCACGGTGTCAACAGCATTTTTAATTGAATTGGCCATATATTAAAAAATGAACTTCATTCTCCCACCCCTCCACCCACCACAGAGCCCAACAATGGGAGGTCGTATGCCAGGGACAGCACCACTGGAGACCCCAGAGGTAGTGGGAGAGTATATGCAGATAACCAATGGGGGACCCTGGCAAGGGCAACTCCAGGATGACAGAAGCAACCAGGTTCCCCAGTGCCCACTTGACCCTAGCCAATGCATGACCAGCCGATTGACCTGGTCGGGCCCAACCAGGCCGCCCATCTAGCCAGAATAAAGGACCAAAGAGGTGTATTATTAGCTGCAGGGCGCATCGTGCATCATCGCTCAAGCCCCAGGACTCCAGTCTCCCAGCATTACGGGACTCCACGCACGGCAAACACGTATGGAGGCAGGAGTCCTGCCCTAGATGGTAAATAGGCAGGGACTAACATCACCAGCAGGCCTCCTCCACCAGTGATGTAGGTGGTGCTTGATCCACGAGACTGACAAATGCTCAACCTTACATAGGTAGGCATGCCTCCAAAGTAGGTGGCACTGCCAGCCACGCTTCAAGCCCCGCCACCACGTCAAGGTGACCCCCTCAGTGGGGTCTAGGTCGGGGAACATAAGGTTTAACCTTAAGCTTCCACCACGCAGCAGTAATAACCTCCGGAAAGTAAGGCGGTCAAATGTTAAGATAAGAGTGGGCGTGGGGGTTAAAACCCCATCAACTTTCTTCATAATTCTCTGTACTGCTACAACACCTTGAGGAGCCAGCCCCTCTAAGAGGGAAGAATCAGAATATGAGATCAAGTCACGAGAATACACAACCCCTTTTGGACTGATTAGGACCAAGTGACGAGAGACAGATACAGGATAACATGCGACCTTAGTTAGAGACTGGATGCGTGAACTCTCCACTTCACTCCTGGCTTCTAACAATAGAGAATCATCACCATGCAAAGAGACTTTGGGTGTAAATCCACATGCTGTAACTAGACCACTGTGAATCTGAAAACAGTTCAGGTTCCGGGAGGAAGTATAATCATCCGTTTTGATGACTATATATTTTGTATTAGAGTGTTTCACAAGGACATCAGGTAAAAACTCGATACAGGGAACATCTGGATTCTCAGTTTTGGCAAATGACCCGAAGGGTACAGTGTCATCACCAAGAGAGTGACCAGGTGATGCTAACTCGTGTGGCTTGTCACCGACCACACGAGTGGTTAAAGAAGTTTCTGGTGTATCCATATTAGTGAGGTAAAATGGCACTAGGAGCCAAGGGAAACCGCCTTCCAGGGAGTGAGGGGACCGAGCGCGGTCTGCTGGAAGTAGGGTACCTCGTCCCCAGGGGGTGACCCAAAAAGGACACCCCATGATGCAAAAGTTCCCTCCCACCAGTGCAAAGACCCCCTTCCCCAACACCCCCCAACCAACCAACTCAGGACAGCACCAAGGCGATCCATCTCGAGGGCGGGACAGATGACCCGTTCGGGTAACCTACGATTCGGACAGCGCTTAGTCAGACCCCTCACCCACAACCCTACCCTGCCAGATGTCATTACATCCGCGGGAAGGCTTGTCGGTTCACATGAGCACGCAAGCCCCCCCACCACGACGAGGTGGCTGCCCACGGGGGGGATCTCTCCATCGACCAGTTTTCAAACACCTTAGTCCACGGAAAAGGAACTTATTCCGACGTCTGTACATCCAATATACCCAGCCTTACAACTAGAACATGTAAATTTGTAACCATCTGAACAGAGAATAGTAGGTCCTCTATCTTTGTAACTGAAAAAATTCTTTTTCTTAAAGTCACTGGTAAGTATAATTCTAAAATTTACAGAAGGAAAACTGTTTCTTAATTCTTTAAGTACCAGATTGTGAACCTGATAACTAATTATTCCTACGAAGTAAAAGATATTTTTTTCACCCTCAGAAATGTTTTCTGATTTCTGGAAATAATTGGGTGTGTTTCCCAATCACTTTTGAGCACATTTGTGGTAGTTGCATATTTAGCGATTTCGGCCAAGAATAAAATTATGCAGCCATCACTCCAGCAAAATAATTTTGACCTACCCCAAAGTGTGTGCTATCTCCCATAACTAGTTTACAATTGGCGCTACATTTTATTCTTGAAGTCACCGCTAAGATGAATTGAAAAAAATAAAAAGCAAGAAAAAAGGCAATAGGTTCATCGGAAACTAAAAATCCAGTTAATCTGAACACAGGTGGCACAACAGCTCAGGTCGACGCTCAAGCAACCTGATTTTTTAAACCCATCGTGACTAATAAAACTACGTATATTAGGATCCAAGTAATGTTTATATATCTCTGTACAGCCATGTATTTACATTCTCTTAAAAATAATATCTGGTAATGAATACGTACACAATTTTCTTTTACACTATTTACTGTCATTCGGAGTAATCTCATCGTGATAAATATGGATAATGATTTAACACGAGCGGTCATACTGTGAAAAAATTTCATTTTCTCAAATTTGATCAGGAGGCTCATGATGCCACTTTGAAGCCCGAGTTACCACGATAAAAACAATATCCGCTTTATCTCTAGGCTTCCAACTTGTTAACACGAATCAAACGAAATTCTTTGGGCTTAAACCCCATAAATGCCAGCCTTCCTTACCTGTGAATCGGTATCATCCTGTGTGTTACCACATTTAGCCTTTTACTGATTTCCTTTCTTTTTCCGAGGCGGAATGTTTTCAACCTTATAATATTCTCTGAAATTTAAATGCAACTGGTAGTATTTCCCAGCTAATTTAGAGGATATTTGTGGAAGTTACATATATTGTGCTTTCGCCCTCAATTATCCTTTTTTTTTTCTTTTTAGGATGACAAGTATAATATATTTGCAAGACTCCTAAATTAGATGATTTTATCGTAACAAAACAATTTGTATCCTTTTATTATCCTGAAGTTACCACTAAAAAGGAAATGTCACAACTGACCCTCTTCCTAACGTAAAAGTCCAAACGATCTCCAGACGACAGTAGTAGTTCTTTCAGTGTTCCCGTAACCTAGATTTTTTTTTTGTAGCTGCCATGCACTATATATCTACCGAGATTTGGAATGTTATAAATTTTAATTAATTACATATCTCGGTATGGCCATAGTTCATGAGTCAAAAGTTCATCATTATTTCATGCTCAGATGTTATCACAGTTTTTGAACGACTTTACCTAAGGAAATATGGCTTATTGTGTCACAAGAATCTTCATCATGTGGAAATGTTCTTTCTTATTCAGGAGGTTCGATGTATTTTTAAAGTGCTGTTGCTTCGGATACAAAAGAATACTTATTCAACATTTCTCGCTGGTTTCAGTGACATCCACATGATTTTATTGAATTGTTCTTAAACAACACAGACGCTATCAAATCAAACGCTAGCTTTCTTTACATGTCAATGGATTGCATGGTAAAAGTTTACAAAATGATTTTTTCTTCCCCAAATGTATCTTGTGAGTTTTGAAAATAATTGGGTGTGTTTCCCAATCAATATTGAGTATATTTGAGGAAGCTCCATATTTTGCGATTTCCATACTATAAGAGTTTCGACATACCCCCAGTGCGGATCCTATCAGCCATAACCAGTTCACAATTGGTACTACTTTTCATTCTTGAAGTCATTTTTAAGTTAAATAAAAAAAAAACTAGACTCATCTGAATTTAGAAATAAGGTCAATCACAACAGTTTAGCTAAAGGAGAATGGAACCTGATTTTTTTAGACCCATCATGAGCAATGAAACTATGCATATGGGGATCCAAGTAATGTTTTATATTGTAACTTTCAGTACTGATATCTGTATACTTTTTCCTTAAAATACATAAATGATAATCAATACCTAAACAGTTTTCGTTAAACGATTTATTGCTTTTCAGAAATATTTTACCTTGGTAAATATGGAAAATGATATCACCAAACCGTCATCAAGGGAAAATATTCCGCTTTTAAAAAATCTGATCAATAGGCTAAAAACGCCACTTAAAAGCCCCAGTTATAGACATTAATAATATCCGTTTTATCTCTAAATTACCAAGTTTTTTACACGTCTCTAATCAAACGAAACTCTTTGATCTTAAACCTCCATATGATAGCTTTCCATGCCTGTGAATCGATTTCATCCTACGTGTTACTTCATTTAGCTTTGTTGCTGATTGTTTTCCCTGGCGGAATTTTTTCCTCAGCAATGTTTTCTGAATTAAAGATGCAATTTGGAAATTTTCGCAGGCAATATAGAGCACATTTGTCGAAATTTCGTATATATAGTGTTTTCGCCCTCAATTATGCTGTAGTTAGGATGACAAATATAATAGTTCCTCATTAATAACACAGAGGATACTTTTACGGTAACAAAACAACCTGTACCATTTTTTTTCCTAAAGTTGCCAATACAAACGAAAAAACACAGAAATGACCCTCTTCCTTAAGTAAAAATTGAAACATTCTCCAGACGACATCCGTACCGTTCATTCATTGTTCTTTCAGCCTGCATTTTGTTTCTTTTTTTGCAGCTGTCATGCACTATACGTCGACGGAGATGAGGAATAAAGTTATTAATAGTAATTAATTATATATCTCGGTATTTACTGTACATAGTGTTTATACTTTCTCGTAATAATTTTTATGAAAGTCAAAGTTCATCAATATTGTTTCTCGTGATATATCAAAGGTTTAAGACACTTTACCTAAGAAAATGTGGCTTATGGTGTAACAAGAATCTTCATGATGTTTAAATATTTCTTTTTTAACTCAAGTCACGAGGCTCAATGTAATTTTATAATGCTTCTTTTCCAGAAAAAAAAAAAAAACTCATTTAAACTTTCTCGTTTTTCTCGGAGACCCTCAGATAAATTGAAACATTAATCTTAAACATCTCGCTGTTCAGCTCAGTTTACGTGTCAATCGATTACTTATTGTGTGTGTCCTTAGAGTGAGTGTGTGTGTGTGTGTGTGTGTGTGTGTTCACACTCAGAAATATCTTTTGAGTTCTGGAAATCACTGGGTGTATTTACCAATCACCTTTGAGTACATTTGTGGAAATTAGATATTTAGCGATTTTGCCCAAAAATAAGTTTATGCAGCCATCACTCCAGTAAAATAGTTTTGACCTATCCTCAAAGTGCATGCAATCACCCAAAACGAGTTAACAATTGGCACTACTTTTTATCCTTGAAGTCACGGTTAAAATGACGTATAAGAAGATGCAATAAGTTCACCGGAAATTAAACATTCAGCTATTTTCAACACGAATGGCACAAGAGCTGAGGTCGACGCTCAAGCAACCTGATTTTTTTAGATCCATAATGAACAATAAAACTACGAATATGAGGATACAAATAATGTTTAAAAATTGTTTATCTCTGTACGGCTATATATTTACATTCTCCTAACAATAATATCTGATAATCAAAATGTATACAATTTTCTTTTACACGATTTATTGCCTTTCTGAGTAATTTCACCGTGGGAAATATGGATAATGATGTAACATGAGCGGTCATACTGTGAAGAAATTCCATTTTCTGAAATTTGATTAGGAGGCTCATGATGACACTTTGAAGCCCAGGTTACCCAGATAAAAATAATATCCGCTTTATTTCTAGACTTCCAAATTGTTCACACGTCTAGAATCAAAGGAAATTCTTTGGGCTTAAACCCCTTAAATGCCAGCCTTCCTTACCTGTGAATCTATATCATCCTACGTGTAACGACATATAGCCTTTTACTTATTTCCTATTCTTCTCCGAAGAGGAATTTTTTCACTCTTAGAAATGTTTTCTTAAAATTAAAGGCAAGTGGGAGTTTTTCCAAGCTAATTTAGAGGATATTTGTGGAAGTTGCATACATTGTGCCTTCGCCCTCAATTATGCGGTTTCTTAGGATGACTGAAGTATAATAAATATGGAATACTCCTAAATCGGATGATTTTACCGTAACGAAACAACCTGTACCATTTTTTTTAACCTGATGTTACCATTGAAAAGGAAAAAAATTTACAAATGTCCCTCTTCCTAACGTAAAAATCCAAACAATCTCCAGACGACATTAATACAGTTGTATCAGTGTTCCTTTAACCTAGACTTTTTTTTGTAGCTGCCATGCTCTACTGTATATGTCCACCGACATTTGGAATGATGTTATAAACGGTAATTAATTATATATCTCGGTATTGCCATAGTTTATACTTTTTTGTACTAATCTCAATGTGAGAGTCAAAAGTTCATCACTATTCATGATCAGATGTTATCACAGTTTTTGAGCGACTTTACCTTAGAAAATGTGGCTTATGGTGTAACAAAAACCATCATGATGTGAAAATGTTCTTTTTTTTTTTTTTTAAATTCATTCAGGAGGTTCATTGTAATTTTAAAGTGCTTTCGCTTCACATACAAAAGACTACTCATACCAGATTACTCGCTTGTTTCGGTGAGATTCACATGAATTATAACTAATTGTTCTTAGAGATCTCATACGCCAACTCTTTTTACGTGTCAATCGATTTCTTCATCAACGTCTCAAAAATGTGATATTTTTCTTGCGTTTTGAAAAAAAATTGGGTGTCTCGCTATCAATTTTGAGTACATTTGAGAAAGCTTCATATTAGTGATTTAGCCAGAAAATAAGTTAATACAGCCATCACCACAGTAGAAGAGTTTTGATCTACCTGAAAAGCGGATCCTATCAGCCGTAACAAGTTCAGAATTGGCATTACTCTTTATTCATTTAAGGAAATTAAAGGTAAATAAAAAAAAAAAAAAGCTAATAGACTAATCGGAAATTAAAATTCAGCTAATATCAGAACCCCTGAAACACCAGTTCATGTAGAGGATAATGTATCCTGATTTTTTTAGATCCGTCATAAACAATTAGACTATGTGTATCAGGACCCAAGTAATGTTTTTAAATTGTATCATTCAGTATTTCTAAAATGCCCGCCGTGCCAGCCGCAGGACCTCCCACCTCACCACCCCCACACCACCACCGAGCCGCCACCCCACCACCAACCCAGGACACACTGGTGAGGTTAGTGACCCCGGACAAGAGGGTCATCAGGGCATCACGGCCCTGAGCCCCTATTCCCCGCAAGTGCCCCAACCCCAGGTGATCAGGGGAACTGAACTACTGTGCGGGCGGAGCAGTGATCGACAGAATAGGGGTGGGACTCAAATTAAATCAGTCCCAGGTAACACCGTATTGACGGCTTTGTTACACCCTCTAGGGCAGGAGGCCCAAGGCTACGGCCTAACAAAAAGTGAAAAGAGAAAGACAAACCTAGGCTACGGCCTATAGTGTGTGTAAAGGGGAAGGCGACCCCAGGCTCCGGCCTTAACAGACCAGGGAGAGAGAGTTGCCTTAGTGCATCCCTCTCCTGCTGTTCTTTGGCTACGGCCAGAATACGGACCAGGGTAAGGAGCCCCTGCTGCCGTACGTGTAGTACTTCCCTATTATGGAAGCGACACCCCGTGGACGGTACCCAGCCGCAGCGTGCGGGCGAACCAGTTCGCCCGGTAGTTGTCTTCCGTACGGGCAGACACTCGGCTCCGGCCGGGGCATGTACCAGGGTAGAGAATTCCCTGAAGGTAGGATCAGTCCGTATTGGAGAGAGTGCGGCCTCTGTATCCCTCCCTCAGGCTTGTCTCCTACTACGGGAGGAACACCACGCCAGCGGTACCGAGCCGCGGCGAAAGGGCGACCCCGATCACCCTATAGGTGTACCCCGTACGCAGGGCAAGTTCACTGCTACAGCCAAGGTGTGTAATAGGGGAAAGAGATCCCCGGCTCCTGCCTCCAGACACACTCGAGAGACCACGGGCAACGTGAGTCCTCCTCTAGCCTCTTTCCTTTCGGGGAGCCCTTCATCGCCATCCGGGAATATAGCCCCGGATGAGACATTAGAGTGGTGGCAAGGCCCGATAGCGGACCTACCGCCCACACCCGGGAGTTCCTTGTTCCTGCCGGAGCCCCGTAGGAGACGCTGCCGCAGTCCAGTCCTGACGGCGCCTCTCCCTCTTGGTACCCGCAGTCCCAGGACGCCCAGGCCCGACTCCACAACCCACGACGAAGGCGATCCAGGCTCCCTCACTCCCCGGAGTCGGAGGAAACAGGCCCGATTGCTGCGGTTGTTCGTCCCCAGTCCTGAGGGCCACCTATCAGGTCGAGGCCCCCAGACCACAGAGCCTCCCTGCACCCCACCGGCGCGGCCCTAAGACGAGGGCCGCCTCTCAGGTCGAGGCCCCCACACGGGAGAGCCTCCCTGTACCCTAAAGTGCAACAGTGACAGTGACTATACCCAGGAAACAGGGGGAAACAGTGACAGTGACAGTAACCAGGAAACAGAGGAAAACAGTGACGGTGACTACCCAAGAGAATATAGTAAACAGTGGCCCACTAGAATCTAGTGCTATTAGGGCAGAAAGTGCATTTTGTGAATTGTCCTAGTCCCTCCCCATATTAAGGAACTAGGGAGTTTTCTGTGAGTCTAGAGGTAGGAGCGCGGGCGAGTCGAAAGATAAGTGTACGTGTCTCCGTGACCAGGTGACAGTGTCGAGTGTCGCTATCCGCACCCTACCTCTTTTATAGTAATATCCCTAAACCAGACTCTCAATCTCGTGTATTCTTAAAGTGAACAACCCCATTTATATATTACCTCCAAGTGACATAAGAACCCCATTAAAGTACTTAAAGTGAACAACCCCATTTATATATTACCTCCAAGTGACATAAGAACCCTATTAAAGAATACTCTCAATCTCTCTGTGTGATAATGGTAGTGCCTACGATTATTCTGTGAAGCCAGGTGTTAATTCTGTACTCTGTGTCTCTGTATCCTAAATATCATTCTATGTGTACTGTTATGAGTAGGACCTAGGTAATAGATGTGATACGGTATACTGCCTGGTTTTTATGTCCTGTTCCTTTGTTAGTGCTTTACTTCCAGTCTAGAAAGAGGACCCCGCTTCAGTAGCTAGTGTTTTTAGGACGAGAAGTCGCTTTAAAAACACAGCATTACACTGGTGGCAAGCTGTGGTTCTGGATCCGAGTAAAAGCACGGAGGAACGAAGAAAGGAAACTCACACAATGGCAGCCAAACCACACATCCAATTGCCGAGGTTCAACCCGGACCAGTGCGACATAGAGGTATATTTGGATATGGTCAAACCCTCCTAGACATAGGGTTCGACTCAGACAGAGAAAAGATCGCAGTCACACTACCTAACCTTCGTAAAATAATCACTACTGTCGCACCAAAAATCGTCCCAGAACTGTCATGGGACCAATTCTCTCAAATAGTGAGACAGGCTTTTACGCCATCAATAGGCCGAGCTGTCGCTCTCTCTCAACTCGATGCCCTTACCTACGACGGAGACCTGGATGATACATTCACCAAGGCTCGGCGCCTCGTCAGCGCTGCCTATCCCAAGGCACCTTCAAATGCCCGGCATATACATACAGTCAATGCTCTATTGAGGATCCTCCCCAACATAGTCAGGGAGCACTTCTCGATCTATGACCCCTCAGGGGACATGGAAAATGACCTGCAACTCGTCCGACGTCTGCTCGCCGCCCGCCCCACACCACAGCCACTCCACGCGGTGAGACGCTTTCCAACAAAGCCACACCCTCCATCCAAACCTAAGCTGCCGCCTCACCAGCCAACTACTGAGCCGTCTCCCACAGTCCCTAGAGCTTACCCGCAGAAGAAACGCCCAAACCCCAGGGAGCAAGGAAACCTCATCACAATTAATCCCTGGGAATTCACGGCTTGCACTCGCACCTGCCCTTTGCATGACATTAGGGAACAGCTTAAAGCTAGCAGGTGCAGAACCTTTCACCAAGGGTGCAAGAAAGTCTCCTCCTTAGACAACGACGCCCCGGAAGACGATGCACAGACACAACACTACTCGGGAATGAACGACGACGACCAAGACGACACCACTCCACAACAGATGGATTTTTAGGCCCGCCCCCACACCTCCCCACGGTGGCGGGGGCCACCTCACAGAACTACAGACCCCCAGTTTACAACAAGATTTGGCTAAACGGGGTCAAGGCACGACTACTAGTGGATACGGGAGCAGCCAGATCGTGCCTCTACTCCCACTTCTACTCCCGCCACATTGCTGCATTCGGCCCTCTTTTCCCCACCTCAGCCAACCTCGTCGACGCGGGGGATGGCCCCCTGCCTACCTGTGGGGAAACATGGGCCCTTCAAAGCCACACCCACCAACAAATATCCACTAGCCACCCATTCATCATATTCGACTCACATGCAATCAGTATGATGGATATCTAGGGCTGGACCTCCTCCAGAAACTCCACGCCACCATTGACTGCCATCAACGCCGCCTCCACTTCAGTCCAGCCCATCCCAACCAAGCATCAATCAACAAGAAAGAAAAAAAAAAAAACACATCGAAGAAAAATCAGGAACACCACCCCTCACACACTACACAAACACACACTACCATCAAACACTCACCTGTCCCAAATCACCCATACACCTAATCCCAACCCAACCCCTCACACTACCTTACCCCCATCACCACCACCCACCACATATCATCTGGACCCCTCCCCATCTTTTCCTGCCACTATCGCCTCCTCAGTCACTATTCCACCCCACCATGAAGTTTGAGTAAAACTAAACAAACCTTCTCATACCTCCGTCCTTTTCTCACCATCCATCCCCACCGGACCACTCTCTTCCTGTTTAGTAAGCCCCACTTTCCTCCCCCCACATGCCCACGAAATCCGTATCGCCAACCTCGCCACTACCCCGCTAACCCTACCAAGAGGACTCATCATCGGCGACACAGAAGAAGCCGAACCATGCCAAGCACCACCTCCGGACCATCCCACTCTCCCCAACCTACCATCACACCTATCCCCTGCCCAAACCAACAGCCTACGACAACTCCTCCTGGACTTTCAGGACCTATTCTCCTCCGGCCCAACCGACCTTGGCCATACCACCTATCTCAGCCGTGAGATACACACGACCGGACCTCCAATTCGCCAACCATCACGAAGAAAGAATCCAAAGCAACGGGCAGAAGAAGACCGGCAGGTCCAGGACATGCTAGATGCCTGCGTGATCTCCAACTCCACTAGCCCATGGTCCTCACCGGCGGTACTCGTAAGAAAAAAAGATGGGACAATGCGCTTTTGTGTTGACTACCGCCGAGTCAGCGACGTCACAGTCAAAGATGCAACTCCCCTACCCCGGATAGATGACTCACTGGACTCCTTACATGGCTTGACATGGTTCTCCACCCTAGACCTGCAATCGGGCTATTGGCAAGTCCCCATACACCCCGACGACAAACACAAAACCGCCTTCTCCACATCGAATGGCAAACACTATGAATTCAACGTCCTTCCTTTCGGACTCTGCAACGCCCCTGCCACATTCTCCCGTTTGATGGAGTCAGTCCTCAGTGGACTAACCTGGGAGACTTGCTTGGCGTATCTCGACGACGTCATCGTTTTCAGTCATACCTGGACCGACCACCTCCACCGCCTCAAACAAGTGTTTCACCACATACACCAAGCAGGGCTAAAATTGAAACCAACTAAGTGCGTCTTGGCCGAGAGATCAGTGTCTTTCCTGGGACACCTAATTAACGCTGAAGGCATTTCACCAGACCCAGATAAACTTCGAGCCATCGCAGACATCCCCCTGCCCCGTGACGTACATGAGACCAGAGCCTTCCTGGGGTTAACATCATACTATAGGCGGTTTGTCAAAGGGTTCGCTGATATCGCCAAACCCCTACACGATCTAACAAAAAAGGGCGAGCCTTTCGTGTGGATCGAAACAAGGAAAACAGCATTTACCACCCTCAAATCCAAGTTAACCACCGCCCCAGTAGTCGCGTTCCCAGACTACAACCTCCCATTCCGCCTGTATACTGACGTGTCGCTCATCGCCATAGGGGCTGTCCTTGCACAAGTACAAAATGGGAGGGAACACATCATCGCCTGTGCCAGTCGCACCCTGAATGCTGCAGAACGGAACTACGTGGCCACCAAACGTGAGTGCCTAGGGATCATCTGGTCCCTAGAATACTTTCGGTCCTACATCTCAGGCACCCATGTAATAGTCATTACAGATCACCAATCCCTACAATGGCTACGGCAATCAAACACCACCAATGCCCAACTGATACGCTGGCGAGAGACACTCGAAGAGTATGACTTCGAAATCGCATACCGACCAGGCAAACTTCACACAAATGCCGATGCCCTATCCCGTCTCCCAATCAACGCCATCACGACAGAACCAGACCTGGTCCAAATGTGGCACAACAAACAACGCCCCACCTGGATTCCACCGACCACGTTCACTAAACTCCATCCACACGGCGAACACCTCTTCGACCCAAACGGACACATCGTCCTTAGCCCCGCCACTGCCCACGACACCATGCTCCACCTCAATGCCCACAACGGCATCCACCTGGGAACGAAGAAACTGCTACAAGTCTTTAATGACATGTACTGGACCCCAAACCCATCCACCATCGCAAAGAAGATCATACAATGATACCAAGCATGTGCCCTTGGAAAGGACATCACCCGAACACCAGGCCCTACAGGAAAGTTAACAGCACAAAAACCGTGGCAACTACTCTCCTTAGACGTCGTTGGCCCTCTCACACCAAAAGCAGGCTACAAGTACATAATTACCTTCGTGGATGTATATTATAAGTTTATCATCGCCTGCCCCGCCAAGGATCACACCGCACTATCAGTTGCCGATGCCCTCACCCGACATGTATTCCCTTATTTTGGGATTCCACAGGCTCTACATTCGGATAATGCTCCAGAATTTACAGGAAAAATCTGGGAAGAACTAGCAAGCATATTCGGATACCACATCTCCCACTCATCCCCCTACTGGCCCCAGGGCAACAGCATCTGCGAGAGAAGCCATCGCTCCCTTATGAACCAGGTCCGCACACACATTATGCAAACGGGGAACGAAGACTGGCCTGCACACATCAAGATCATACAATGGGGTTTAAATACGTGCCCACGAGAAGACGGAACACATGAGAGGGTTTTCGGAGAATCGCCCCTACTCCTACCACTCCGCCACCACCTACAACCACCCACCCCACCCTCCACCACCGACCCTCTCCACCACCTCAAACGCCGCCTCCACCATCTGCATTCACAACAAGACCTAGCACCTGACGCAACCCACTCCAACCCATACACACCTGGCCAGTCCGTTGTCGTCGCAAACCTGCCCATCCCACCCAAGACTCCCCCCGATTCAACGGACCTTACAAAATTGTGCGAGTACCCAACCCATACCAAGTCACTGTAGATCAACAAGGACAACATCGCACATACAGAAATCGCCACGTGCGCCCCTTCCACCCACCCAACACCGCCCACCCCCGCACTAAGCCTACCTGCACCCCGGCCCACACCCCTGTCCACCCCGACCTTTCTCAGAATCACCCCCCAGACTCCTACTCCTACTCCTTCTCACCCCCTTCCTCAAACTCACCAGCAACCAGCCCACCCCCCAACACACCACCACCACAGGCTGAAACCACCACTACCTCACAACCTGATATTCACCCACCTAACACCCATCCACCCACCACCTCCCAACCCACTTCACCCATGCCACCCACATCACCACAACCGCCCACCCACCCCGAAAACCACACCACTCGCCACCACCACCCTCCCTCATGACCACTCCCATTATACGCGCCACACCGCACCCCCAACCATTCCCCCCCCTAACCCCCGCACACCCTCACCACAACCACGCACACAACCAGCCTCGCCACCCACACCCACCATAACCACTACCACCACCAGATCAGGACGCCTCTCACGCCCACCCGCAAGATACACACCGACACCTCCACCCATCGCACACCCACCCCAAAACTCACCCTCCCCACATACCCCCCCAAACACCTCCCCCATAACCCTCCCCCTCCACCAAACACGTTGGAACTTTCCCAATTTCCAATTCCCCAAAGGACGACGCTCCTCCCACCAAATTAGCCCCAATAAAACCACCAACCTCCCGTCACTCTCCAGCATTCAAATTTCATCTCTCCACCAGGCACCATTCCCTGAGATGAAGGTGACGAAAGTCCACTGGAAGCCATACAACAGCCCACCAGCCAGAATCAGGGGCACCTACCACCTGCTACGCCTCCCACGCCGGACCAAACATCCGTCCTCCCTCCACCTCACGCTCAACCCCCATCAGGAGCCCAACGCGTTCACCACTCACTGGGTCAACCTCACCCAACACCTGACCCCAGACAACAGACAACCACCACCTACCACCTCCAGTCACGGGGCCGTGACTTCAACAACGCGGAGGGTGGTAAAATGCCCGCCGTGCCCGCCGCAGGACCTCCCACCTCACAACCCCCCACACCACCACCGAGCCGCCACCCCACCACCAACCCAGGAGGACACACTGGTGAGATTAGTGACCCCGGGCAAGAGGGTCATCAGGGCATCACGGCCCTGAGCCCCTATTCCCCGCAAGTGCCCCAACCCCAGGTGATCAGGGGAACTGAACTACTGTGCGGGCGGAGCAGTGATCGACAGAATAGGGGTGGGACTCAAATTAAATCAGTCCCAGGTAACACCGTATTGACGGCTTTGTTACACCCTCTAGGGCAGGAGGCCCAAGGGCAGGAGGACCAAGGCTACAGCCTAACAAAAAGTGAAAAGAGAAAGACAAACCTAGGCTACGGCCTAATAGTGTGTGTAAAGGGGAAGGCGACCCCAGGCTCCGGCCTTAACAGACCAAGGAGAGAGAGTTGCCTTAGTGCATCCCTCTCCTGCTGTTCTTTGGCTACGGCCAGAATACGGACCAGGGTAAGGAGCCCCTGCTGCCGTACGTGTAGTACTTCCCTATTATGGAAGCGACACCCCGTGGACGGTACCCAGCCGCAGCGTGCGGACGAACCAGTTCGCCCGGTAGTTGTCTTCCATACGGGCAGACACTCTGCTCCGGCCAGGGCACGTACCAGGGTAGAGAATTCCCTGAAGGTAGGATCAGTCCGTATTGGAGAGAGTGCGGCCTCTGTATCCCTCCCTCTGGCTTTTCTCCTACTACGGGAGGAACACCATGCCGGCGGTACCGAGCCGTGGCGAAAGGTCGACCCCGATCACCCTATAGGTGTACCCCGTACTCCGGGCAAGTTCACGGCTACAGCCAAGGTGTGTAATAGGGGAAAGAGATCCCCGGCTCCGGCCTCCAGACACACTCGAGAGACCACGGGCAACGTGAGTTCTCCTCTAGCCTCTTTCCTTTCGGGGAGCCCTTTGTCGCCATCCGGGAATATGGCCCCGGATGAGACATTAGAGTGGTGGCAAGGCCCGATAGCGGACCTACCGCCCACACCCGGGAGTTCCTTGTTCCTGCCAGAGCCCCGTAGGAGACGCTGCCGCAGTCCAGTCCTGACGGCGCCTCTCCCTCTTGGTACCCGCAGTCCCAGGACGCCCAGGCTCGACTCCACAACCCACGACGAAGGCGATCCAGGCTCCCTCACTCCCCAGAGTCGGAGGAAACAGGCCCGACTACTCCGGTTGTTCGGCCCCAGTCCTGAGGGCCACCTATCAGGCCGAGGCCCCCAGACCACAGGGCCTCCCTGCACCCCACCGGCGCGGCCCTAAGACGAGGACCGCCTCTCAGGTCGAGGCTCCCACACGGGAGAGCCTCCCTGTACCCTAAAGTGCAGCAGTGACAGTGACTATACCCAGGAAACAGGGGAAAACGGTGACAGTGACAGCAACCAGGAAACAGGGGAAAACAGTGACAGTGACTACCCAAGAGAATATAGTAAACAGTGGCCCACTAGAATCTAGTGCTATCAGGGCAGAAAGTGCATTTTGTGAATTGTCTTAGTCCCTCCCCATATTAAGGAACTAGGGAGTTTTCTGTGAGTCTAGAGGTAGGAGCGCGGGCGAGTCGAAAGATAAGTGTACGTGTCTCCGTGACCAGGTGACAGTGTCGAGTGTCGCTATCCGCACCCTACCTCTTTTATAGTAATATCCCTAAACCAGACTCTCAATCTCGTGTATTCTTAAAGTGAACAACCCCATTTATATATTACCTCCAAGTGACATAAGAACCCCATTAAAGTACTTAAAGTGAACAACCCCATTTATATATTACCTCCAAGTGACATAAGAACCCTATTAAAGAATACTCGCAATCTCCCTGTGTGATAATGGTAGTGCATACGATTATTCTGTGAAGCCAAGTGTTAATTCTGTATCTCTGTGTCTCTGTATCCTAAATATCATTCTATGTGTACTGTTATGAGTAGGACCTAGGTAATAGATGTGATACGGTATACTGCCTGGTTTTTATGTCCTGTTCCTTTGTTAGTGCTTTACTTCCGGTCTAGAAAGAGGACCCCGCTTCAGTAGCTAGTGTTTTTACGACGAGAAGTCGCCTTAAAAACACAGCATTACAATTTCTATGTATTTACTTTTTCCAGATAATACATAACTAACAATCAATACGTAAACAGTTTTCTGATAATCAATACCTAAACAGTTTTCTTTTAAACGACTCATTGCTTTTCTTAATGATATATATATATATATATATATATATATATATATATATATATAGATGGAAAATGGTATCAGACAACCGTTAGCCTGGGAAAATATTGCACTTTTTAAAAATCTCATCAGTAGGCTAAAGATGCCACTTGAAAGCCTTAGTTATGTACGCATAATATAACACAATACTATATGTAACTACTGTATCTAGCCATTGGTAACAATATGTAGAACAGGTAGTTATGTGTGAGTCCTCCATGAAGAGTTAAAGAAAACATCCCCTTACCCAGGACTAAGCAAGAATGCTAAACATCTCTGATCATCTGTCGGAAACGTGACAAACAATTATACACGCACAAACGTACGCACACATAAGCCCACACACTTTAGCCGGAAGCTAGAGGGAGATATAAGTCCGATTTCACATGTAGGAAGTTTAGAAGATAGGAGAATACAGAGTGAGACAGAGTAGGGCAGGAGAGAACAAGAGTTAGACAAGGAGAGAGCGATTGGGAGCAGGAGAGTAAAGTAGGAAGACAGCAGCTAGCACAAACTGCTACTGCTGAGATGTGGGCCCAGCCCTCTTAAGCTACCAAAAGAGGCTGGATGACTCCGTTGCTGATGCCTGTCTAGGATGCAACACAGCACCCCATGTTATTAAGCACATTATGGAAGACTGCATTGCACACAATCACATACGTCAACAACACAACATACACTCTTTGAGAGCTCTGTGGGAAAGCCCGGTCTCGGCCATGGCCTTCCTAAGGGACTCGGGGCTGTTCGGCCAGACTGCCTAGGGAATAACTACTAACACTGCTACTACTACTACTGCTACTGCTACTAACTGTCACGGGGTTTTTATAATATCTCAGTAATTTTGAAATAAATGGTTAAATATTATTTAATTTGATAATAATATTCAATAATATTGAAGAGCAGAGACAATGATTGTCTTGCTACATCAAGCAACGATTACTTTACGCTGGCTTGTGCACGATTCTCTAAGAACGAGAATTTATAAACTTTCTCAACAGTACACAGCAGAGACTAATTACTCACAATTGCTGAATTACTGTACTGTTAGCCTCTGGAGAAAGTTACATCACCCCTGACAATAAATAACTAATACTAATAATAATAACATCAGGTTCTTGCTGATGCATTAACTCCTGGCACAACGGATTTTAAGTTAATACAACAAGACTGGTCTAAGTACCAGTTATGAATAGTAAATGTTTATGCAAGCTAGGAGCTGTATGGAAAATAAGCTTAATTATGGAGAAATGAAACAAGATTTTTACTCTACATTAAGCTCAAGAAATAGAACTGTTAAATTTATTAATCACAAAAATAAATTTAACATTACATTTCAAATCAAATTAAATGAGACGCACTCGCTCACTCGCACAAAAGCTAAATACTTACGCCTAGGAAAAACACCTTAACTAAACTCTTAAGACTACAAAATACACAAAGGAAATACTAGTCAATGAATGCGGTGTATCACCCAAAGCTGGAGAACTAAAGGTGGGAGCTTGGAGAAACTGTAAGTGGAGTTTGGGTACTAGCTGACCTCTCGCACTGCTGCACAGTTCCTGTCTCCGTCACAGCAAAGACTAAACTGAATTCAAATAATGCATAAGCAGTACGCACAGGCCACCGGAAGAAGGCGTGGCTAACGGTTGAATGAAGCAGAGGCAAACGATAAAGAAATAATTGTATCGCTCAGTAGCGCACTCAGTGACGTGCATTAAATCGGTCACTTTTTGAAAACGGTGACGAATTATTTGAAAAGTATACCCCGGAATGGAGAGAGAAACGGTTAACTGAGCGATACACAGTGAGTTTTCCACTAATAGTTCGTGGCTTCTCACAAAAGGAAATGTCGCGAATTGATTCGTGACATTACGCCCCATGAAAATTAAATCTTTCTTCCTTCAGAAGAATGATTTCAATATACATACATATAAATCCTAACTCAGTCACACAAGATTCACACTGTGGTGTGTGTGCTATCCTGCTACAGGAGAAAATCGCAGTCGCCAGTGAGTGAAAAAACCTCGTATTTACGTTAATAGAAGCAAGCTTGAGGGAAAAACTCCGTGACGACGGTGAAAATCCCTGTACTCAGGTCAAACTGAGCGAAAATTCGCTACATTTACACTGACAACTAATTGTTGTGTAGCGTGGTGTATGTAATACGCGGTGTAGGTGTGACAGTTGTAGTGTAACTGTACCTACGTGTAAAATGACACAGTAAATAATATGGCGACGACGAAGGCAGAGGAGAAGAGGCGGCAGCGTCTGCGGCAGACGATCAGCTGGCCCGCACAGCAAAACTGCTACACCCATTGCTGAACCTGCAAAACCAATTAAGGTGGAGCATCAAAAGTGTCAATGAGACAAAATTCTTATTATGTTACAATTACTCTCTCTGGCTAGCAGTCAGTACATGCTATGAAAAGTTCACTCGAGGTCGCCATTAATTATAGCACACGATTATGGTCGGCAAGTTGAGAATCCCTGTGCAAACTCGGGTCTTCCATAGCCTCGAACCGCACACGGGTCCTCAACCTGTGCCTTAACCTACAGTACTTATATTAATATCGGGAAGCTGAGAATCCTAGTGCAAACTTGGGTCTTCCATAGCCTCAAGTCGCCTCTGCAGAGTTCTCACTTCCCCCTTAACCTACAATACAATACTTATATTAGTACCGGAAAGCTGAGAATCCTTGTGCAAACTTGGGTCTTCCATAGCCTCAAGTCGCCTCTGCGGAGTTCTCTCTCGAACTTCCCCCTTAACCTACAATACAATACTTATATTAGTACCGGGAAGCTGAGAATCCTTGTGCAAACTTGGGTCTTCCATAGCCTCAAGTCGCCTCTGCGGAGTTCTCTCTCGAACTTCCCCCTTAACCTATAATACTTATATTAGTATCGGGAAGCTGAGAATCCTTGTGCAAACTTGGGTCTTCCATAGCCTCAAGTCGCCTCTGCGGAGTTCTCTCTCGAACTTCCCCCTTAACCTATAATACTTATATTAGTATCAGGAAGCTGAGAATCCTTGTGCAAACTTGGGTCTTCCATAGCCTCAAGTCGCCTCTGCGGAGTTCTCTCTCGCACTTCCCCCTTAACCTACAATACTTATATTAGTATCGAGGAGCTGAGAATCCTTGTGCAAACTTGGGTCTTCCATAGCCTCAAGTCACCTCTGCGGAGTTCTCTCTTCCCCCTTAACCTACAGTACACGTGTATGTACAGGCCCTGGACATACTGTGTCCTGTGGGGCCAACAAGTGAGACGTCAGGTCTACACTTTTGACTGGGAACCAGGCTAGTCCTTGGATTACTCAAATCTCTGAGGATGCCTATCACGGAACCCAGCATACAACTGCCCATGTTAGTCAAGCAGTTAGTAGGCGAGACCATCAGGTCTGGGTGACCTTTACGTTATCACTTCCCTTTGATGAATCTCACAACAAGGTTAAACTGCTGTAGATACAGTGTCCAGCGTGTCAATCTTGCATTAGCCGCCTTGGTCGTGCTAAGACTAGTGAGGGCATATGGTCAGTTTCCAGAACAAATGATGCCCCAAATAAATAATAATAATATTTTTTCAACACCATCAACCACAGCCAAGAGTTCCTTCTCAACAGTTACTATAATTCCTCCTCGGCCGGGTTTTAGCCTACGGCTGTGGTGATGCCACTGGGAAGATTCCACCTTCCGATTCCTGCATCAATACGGCACCTACTCCATCTTGTGAAGCATCAGTGCGCATGTATGAAAGAAAATAAGTTTGCTGGAATCAGGCAATCTGCAAGATAGGCTCCTTGCACAACATATTCTTGAGGGTGCAGCAAAAGGAGATCTCTCTCTGCGCTTCTCCCCATTCAATGGTGTTTGGAGCATATTTCCGTAGCACTTCGTAACACAACGGTTGGGCAATGAGAGCAAAGTTGGGGATAAAACTCCTATAATACCCCTCTACTAGGACCAAGAAATGCCCTAACCTGTTTCTTGGTCACGGGTCTCGGGGCTTCTTTTAACCTTCTCTGGATCTTGTCACCCCTGACACCTGCAGTGATTGTTGCCAACAATATGACCAAGCGAACTCCCAATTCCTCACTGTGAGCAATCTTGCATTTGCATAAAAGCTTCACAGTCATGTTGAAACTCTGGAGTCTTACTGCCAAAGACAATTTCCATGAGTCTTTCGCAGAGTAGCTCCTCCAATGTGGCGGAATGAACGAGGACATCGATCAATCTAACATCTCTACTCCTACAATACCATGGAGCACTTTGTCTCATGGCACGACGGTGAATACTGCTGGGGAATTGGTAAGTCCGAATGGGAGGACTTTATACTGGTACAACCCCCTAGGAGTAGCAAAGGCAGTGAACTGACGACTCTCAGGATGAAGGGGAATCTGGAAGAATCCCTTCGGCTAGGTCCAAGCTTTCGTGAAATATCGTGGACCTCTGCAGCTTGGAGAAGATGGCATATATGGTTCACCCATTGGCTCAGCATCCACTTTGGTGATTGCATTGAGCCTTCTATAGTCGCCACAAATCCTGGACTCCACCATCTTTCTTGTGGCGGATCTACTACCATCTGGACTACAGTAAGGAGATGGAGAGAAGCTTTTCGATAATGCCTGCTGTCTCCATGTCAGCAATTTCCTTATCTACTGCACCCTGTAGTCGCATGGGAATCGGATATGGTTTTAACCTTTATAGGAGCATTGCTGGTCAACTCAATTTTATGACACGCAACCTTTGCAAGTCTAGGTTGGTCTGAAAAGACATATCAGTGACATACTGACATGAGCAGTGAATTCTCATAAGGCATTCTGGTCCCCTACTGCTAAGTCAGGGGTTAAGTGGGAAAAAACATCTCCGACAGTCTCTTTCCTGATGGGACTGGAGCGGTTAAGGGCTCGTCATCATGGTCATCAGCTGGTATCACCGCAGCTGCCCCGGTTTCTTCCAGTGGCTGGTCACTATCATTCAGCTACCTGCGTAGGCCAGTCTGATCCTTCGGGAGTCTGACTCAATGATAAGCCTTCAACATGTTAAGCTGTGAAACCTTTTACGAAGATTCCCCATCTGTGGCTTATGCGCAGTTGAGGTCTGAAATGCGCTCTACTACATTGAATGGACCCCTTCCACTGCGCCAACAACTTGTTCTGGGGCAGTGGGGAGCTAATAATACTCTGTAAGCATTTATCGCCTGGACTAAACCTCTCCGAAGCTTCTGCCTTCTTTATCGTAATAAGCCTTCTGAACTTCACGCGCCATTTGATCTAAGTTCTTCCTTAGCTAACTCGCATCGTCGACCTGGAGGCGGTCAGCCAAATCAAGGACGTAGGTGTAGGTGGTCTTGACTTCAGGGGTCGGGTTCTTTCATCGTCCCATAACTCACGAAGGACTTGGAAGTGGGCCCCTGGACCTGGGACCTCCATACACCAGTTCAAAGGGTGAGAATTTCAATAGGAAATGCTGTGGGGCTTCTCGATAAGCAAATAGAAGAGGAGCAATGAACCGCGGCCATTCCTTTGGCTGTTCGGCGGTCCATGCGCTCTCAACATCTTCTTGAGAGTTCCATTGAACCTCTCTACACAACCCGTTACACATGGGATGATACGGCGTAGTTCGTAAGCCTCGAATGGACAGTGCAACCTGAACGTTTGCGTTCATCATTGCCAAAGTTGAACTGCGTAACTCCTTGGGTCGCTTAAGACCTCCTTAGGGATACCTACATCGACAGAGACACCTTCAATTAAATGCCTCAGCAACAGTGACGGCCTCTATATTCTTAAAGGGGCCACTTCTAGCTTCAGAGCCACCGTGTGCTGAAATCACAATTATTCCTAGTGAGGATATACTTTGATCCATCACTAGCCCTAGGACAGATTGGCCCAACTATGTCAACTGCTACTCTCTCGAGACGGTTCAGAGATTATGGGAAGGCATTGGTTTCAATGGCGAGGACGGACCACGCTCCCCGGTCCAGTGAAATACGCTGAGCACACATCACAGGAACGTACAAGCCTTCGTTATTTCCCTGTCCCATCTTCCCTGGCCAGAAAAAGTCAGCATGTGATGCGTGTCAGAGGTCTTCTTTTGACCCATGTGACCTCCCATCGCTGAACAGTGACCTAATTCAAACACTGCTCGGGCGATACTTTGCACGGAACGACAAACTGCTTCAAGGCTCGAACCTCACCCCTGGGGTGTCTGTGACTCACGGTACAGCCGATCCCTCAGCTTACGAAGGAACCTGGCTTGACCTCCCCGGTGAATACTTGCAATCAGCTTTACCCTCCAGCTTCTTGCGCACTGAGATGCAAGTGTCGAGTCAGTCTGTTGCTCTTGGACAACATCTTGACTACGAATCAGATCTTGCTTGGCGTTCGCGACGGTCAACGGAGATGACGCGATTTGGAGCCTTGGCCATGGCTCGTGTTATCGCAGCAGCCTGAAGTGAAGTAGCAACATCTAGCGGCACAACTATTTTTGATGCCAGGTATGTTGCCTAAGATGAGGTCAATAAAGGTTCTGGCATGACAACTGCAGCTGTCAAGCCAGTGAAAAATGGAGACGCCACCTGGATACGTGCCTCAGGGGAACAATCTCACTGATCCATCAATAAGTCTAACTTTGGATCTGTCGACCTGTATACTCATCAGGCCGGAACTAAACTCTGCTTTAACAGAGCAACCTGAGGAACTCATTGTCCCCTCAGGACATTTACAGAAACACCTCCCACAGACCCTGGCCTTCGAACAAGAAGAAGGCAGTGTTGCTGAGTGGAAGGGTCTGAGGAGGTAGCAGCCAGTCATTCATGAGACTGCGGAACAACCGATGCAGCAAACGTGGCACCCTGGGAACTAGGTGTCTGGAGGAGAAGTTCATGGTCGGAGGGGGACTTGTAAAGTGTTGGGAAGTACCTGTACTGGTAGAGATGGCACCACCGGTACTTCAGTGGAATAAAGGCTGCATTTGCTATCTCCCTGCCTCTCGGTACACTAATTGACCTGACTGAGGGTTACGTGGCTTGTCCTTGTATTGCTGCTGATGCTTGGAGAAACTGCTGTGCTGGTTGGGGTGCTTGTTGTACCGCTTCCACTCAGGTTTCTGAGTGTTTTGCACCCTGGTCCCTTCCACTGCGGTTTTGGACCTTGGCCATTATTCTGAGAACGACCTTGGTGCTGGGATTCAGTCTGAGACGGCTTCCCAGACTTAGCAGTATCTTTTCTGCTCCAGGTGTTTTGCTTACGAGCTTGATACCCGTATGCAGTAAAGAATACGTCAGCCTCTCTCTGCCATTTGGCTGGCATCTTTCACCTGGCAGATCTTAAGCTGTGCTATGAGCTCAGCAGGCCACGAGACCTCTCTAGCTGTGTACACCTGCAGCATAAGGTCAATTATCCCCTCACTGCGTGGAAGGAGTTTCATCTTTCTCCATCCACTCATTTAAGTAAACTGTGAGACGATCAAGGGAACTGGAACAGCTGTCTCCTTGTCTTGGAGACGAGCTCGCATGAACTGAACTTTGGCGTCGTCTACTGCTTGAGACCATACGCCTTAATGAGTGCAGCTTTCATCATCTCATATCTTGAGATTGTCTCCACGAATTCTGTGGAGAATATCGAGGGCAGGGCCTCTCAAATAGGCTAAGAAACTGAAGCCGCTTAGCTGCCTCATCCAGTTGATATAAGTCTGCCATGTCCTCAAAACGAGCTATGTACGGCTCGATTCGCTCCGCTTTCCTTGTATGAAGGAAAGCTTGATGAAATGGGGTCGCCAGGACATGTGCAGGGAGAACGCTCGTGGAGCTTTGACCAACTGCACCAGACGTGTCTGGAAGGCCAAGGAATCTCAGCTTGAGCTTCAGCACTTCCAAGTTCATGTTCTCGATTCTTTGTCTCGTTGTTCACGCTCGTATTCGCGCTGTTCTCGCTCGATGTTCATGCGCTGTTCTCGCTCGTGTTCGCGCTGTTCTCGCTCTTTTTTCTAACTCGAGCTCGCGTTGTTTCTGCTCGTGTTCGCGCTGTTCTTCGCTCGCATTCGCGCTGAATCTTACGCTCTTCACGGGCATCATTCTCGCGCTGCTGCTCCCTTGATTATGCCGATGAGAGTATATACTCTTACGAATTTCGGTTGGGTCCGAAAGACCCATTTCTTTGGCTTCCTGTAAAAAAATACAGTTAAGTAGCCATGGCGCTAATTTATAATAAGCAAAACCGAAATTGAGTACTGACTGCTTAGCGACGAATACTAATAAACACAAGTAAAGAGTACAGACACAAGCCTATCAGTGGTGACCAGTCTTATCTAGTTAACTGGCAGCGAAATAATTCAAAAATGCAAATGACTGGGAAGACTCAATAATAAACACAATGGGTACGCCGAACTTCCCAGGAGCGTAAATAAAATCGTCTGGCGTTACTTCAAAAATAAACTAGAGTTACAGTACTCTATTGATTAATAAAGCAAAAATTCACTTGCTAAATGCTGGTAACCACCAGTAAACTTGTGCCTATAAACTTTAATAATAAATACCTAAATATCCATGAATGAGTGAGCACTATTTCGTGAATAGCTTTAGAGCTAGGGTTAA